>NC_081854.1:58957324-59257324 GCF_963259705.1 Myotis daubentonii | reverse complement strand
CACCGGCAGCAGGAAGGGGCCGCTGGAACCTGCCTCACGGCCGCTCTGCTCCCCAGTCCTGAGTGAAGGTGGGGGTTTATTGCTCTTTTTCTCAAGTTTCACCCCTCCCCCGAGCCCGCTGCCAGCTTCCCTTGCACAGAAGAGCCACCTCTCAGAGGGAACACTCCCCCGGGGCCTTCGCAACACCACAGGCAGGACAGGGGCTAATGCCTCCCACATGTCAGCTGGTTCTAGTTTCTCCGACGTAAGCGAGGCTCCGTGGGCCCGGCCCTCTGGGCTCAGGCTCCCTCCGGCCCTCACGCCGGGCCCGGGGCAGGCAGGGCCGCAGGGACGGTGTTGGACCCGAGGAATCGAGGTCCCCGGGGCAGTGATGTGGGGGCGATCTCAGCAGGGGGGTGCTGATTGAGGAGCTGGGAGGAGGAGGCTCGGTGCCGGGGCTCCGGGGGGTCCCTGGGTCCCTGGGCCTCTGCTGCTCAGCCCACAGGGTCCCTGAGGGTCAGCGACGGACTCAGGGGTTCCACCCGAGCCCCTTCCCTCCGGGCCCTGAGGCCTGCCGCGGCCCTCACTCCCCGGGGACCCGCCCCGGACCCAGGACCCCGTCTGCCCGGCCGGCCCGGGGACGGGGGCTCTGGTTTCCATGATGTGAGGGGTGGGGGTGATCTCCCCATATTCCCAGCCACCGAGGAGCAAAAGCCACCACAGTCAGCCGGAATGTCTCTGGCAGAACCCCCGGGACTTTCGAAATCAAGGGCAGGTCCGTGGGCCCTGGCCCAGCCGGGGGGGGGGGGGGGGGGGGCGGCTGTCACCGCGTGGTTTCGGGATTCTGAGGTCGTCGTGGGGACACACCCTGGCGGGCTGTCCCGTCCCCACCCAGGCCCTGGCAGCCACTGTCTCCCCTCCCCCTCTGCTCCCCCTCTGCCGGACACTGTCCCTAAATGGGGGACCGTCCCCAGTCGGGCTGCTGCCACGAGGGGTTCAGATGCCAGACTTGGGAGGAAGAGGACACAGCGATGATCCGGGGGGCGGTTGGGGGGTTCCCTCACCTCGGAGCCGAGGGGAGTCTGGAGGAGAAGGGGCCCCGAGGGAGGGGCATCCCAGTAGAGGCTGGCGGCTGTGCGGGCCCCCGCAGGGCGCCCGACCCTCTCTGACCCTCGCCCTGGGCAGGGCTGGCCGTGGGCAGGACCTGAGGGTGACGGCCCAGCGGAGGGGCTGGGAGGGACCTGCTCCTGGGGAGGCCGGCCAGGGCTGCATGTGCTCGGGGCGCCCCAGACCGGGGCCTGGACTGTGGGGCAACCGACTCCACATTCCAGCTGCCCTCCTGCAGGGCCTGCCCCACCCGGACCTCACCGGGCTCCTCTGGTGAAGCTCCCATTTAGGGATGGACAGGAGGCCTGGGTCTGACCTTCAGGGGGAGGGCCAGGCGTGGGGACGGAGATTCTACATGTAACGTCATTACCTTAAACACTGAGGTTGAACGCCGACCTGTGAACCAGGAGGTCACGGTTTGATTCCCGGTCAGGGCACAGGCCCGGGTTGCGGGCTCCATCCCCAGTGGGGGACGAGCAGGAGGCAGCCGATCCGTGATTCTCTCTCAACAATGATGTTTCTGTCCCTCTCCCCCTCTCCCTTCCTCTCTCTGAAATCTATAAAAATATAAACAAAACAAAACAGAAAAAGCCCCGGACTCAGGCAGGCCACCCCATCCCCGGCACAGCTGTGGGATTCCCCACGGATTCCGGGTCCTCTGAGGCCGCCATTCACGGCTGCTCGGCGGCTCCCGCCCCCTCTCCCCCCCCCCACCCCCACCTTGGGGTCAGGAGTCCAGCCGGGACCAGGGACAGAAGGAAGTGTGGGATGCAGACAGGTTGCTTGTCCAACTGCCTCCGGCGGCACCTCACGCTTCCTGCTTCCCCGGGTGTGGCCCTGGGGTTGGGAAGCCAACACTGGATCATGGGGAGTGAGGGCACAGGCCAGACACCCGAGGGGGGCCGTGCCACCGCCCGGGGTCAGGCCGCGGCGAGGCTCCCGGGGGAGTCAGAGGTCAAGGACTCACCCCGCACAGCGCACAGCGGTGGGTGGCTTCACCGTCGGGGCTGAGGGGCTCCGGGTCCCCCAAACTGTCCCCGCATGTTCCTGTTCTGAGCCAGCGCCCGGCCCGCGGGGAAGGCGGGAGGGAGCCCCCCGTGTGACGGCCGGGGCTGGAGAAGGGCCCCGGCTCTGTGCCCTTGTCCTGGCTGCAGGCTCACCTCTCAGCTGTGAGGGCTGCTCCCTGTTTTGTGTTTGCCTCCTGGAGGCGCCATCTCAGACGTTTGGCTTGTCCCACGGCCTGTGGTCCCCAGACCAGGCTCACCGTCCCGAGGGCGGAGCCGCCCCACACTCTGCCTGTGGGGCCCCGCTCACCCCCTGGTGGGCCCCGGGCCCCTGGCTGCCTATTGGCTGCTGGACGAGCCCCAGGGAGTCTGCGGTTCGCTGTGGGACTCGGTGCGGGGGAGAGCGCGGGACGCCTGTGGGGGGCTGCGGGCTCCCCGCTCCTGGGTGATTCGGGGCCTGGTGGAGGTGCCCTGAGGGTGGGGCTGCGTCCTTGCCCCGGCAGTTAGAGGTTCTCCCGCTGCATCAGCAGATTGCTCTCCTGATAAGGCCTTTACAGCCCCTCATCCAGCAGAGTTCCTGGTCGTGTCCCGGAAGCACCCCCCACCCAGGGGCATCGAGGCGAGTTCGACGCACTCCCAGCCTCGGTTCCCCCTCTGCAAACAGGGGCCGGCAGCAGCTCTCACCTCCTAGAATCCAGCTGTTCCAGCTGCTCCAGCTGCCAGTCTCCAGCTGTGCCTGCTGACCTGGGCTCCGGGGGCAGGCACCGCGCTTGGCCACCTCCCCTCCGGGCAGCACCTCCCTGGGCAGCAGCGCCCCCCACCCCCGGCCCGCTGACCCCCAGCCCACTCACGGTGGCCTCGGCGATGCGACCTTGTCCCCAGCCAGGGCCCGTCACCAGGACCTCCCAGCTGCCCTGGCCCCGCCCCAGCCACCTGTGCCTCTCTCAGGCCTGTCCCCAGGAAGGTGGCAGTGCCCACTTCCTCCTGTAGAAGCCCTGGTTCTCTGAGTGTGGGAAGGAGGGGTGCGGAGGGGAGGGGGGGGAGGGCAGACACCACCCTGCACACCCCTCTCCACCAGGGGAAAGAAGGGTTCCCTCTGGCCATGAAATGCTGGCTGAGCCCTGAGGTCAGAGAATACCCCAAACCGGAGAACTGCCACTCTTCTTCTCCGGCCTCTTAAGAAACTAGACCCAAATCATGCCTTTTTGTTTATTTATTTTAAAATATAGTTTTACTGATTTCAGGGAGGAAGGGAGAGGGAGAGAGAGACAGAAACACCCATGACGAGAGAGAATCATTGGTCGACTGCCTCCTGCACGCCCCGCACTGGGGATCGAGCCCGAAACCCGGGCCTGTGCCCTGACCGGGAATTGAACCCTGACCTCCTGGTTCATGGGTCAATGCTCAACCACTGAGTCACCCTGGCTGGGCATAAATTTTTATTTTTTTAGTTAATCCTCACCCGAGGATATATTTTTCCATTTTTAGAGAGCACGGAAGGGAGGGAGGGAAACATCCATGTGAGAGAGACACCTCGATTGGTTGCCTCCCGCTCACTCCTGACCGGGGCTGGGGACCGGAACTGCAAGCTAAGTATGTGCCCTTGACCGGGAATCGAACCTGAGACCCTTGGGTGCACCGGCTGAGGCTGTAACCACTGAGCCACCGGCCAGGGCCCAGCAGTATACATCGTCCAGGGCTCCTGTTGAGGGTGCTCTCCTATGGACCGGCTAGAAGAGGGCGCGCGCGCTGGCGGCCAGCGCTGCCCTGGGCTCCGGGTATCAGGGATCAGGGAGCGGGACCTTGACCAGCAGCTGGGAGTTCTCGTCACACCCCATTTGCCTGCATTTTGCCAGCGAATGGGTTTCGGAGGGCCCCTCCCCCTCCGTGTCACTTTCTCTTCCCGGCCCTTCGGCCGCTCACGTTCCCCTGGTCCCTGTCCCCTCCCAGCACACCGCCGAGTTCCCTGCGGGCTGGTTCCTCACCCGCCTGCGTGAGTTATTACTGATTAAAATCTGTCCGCACTTGAACTCGGCGAGTGTGTTTGTCTCTGAAACGGGCTTGGCTAGCAGGTGGCCGCCCTCCGCCCTCCCTCGTCTGCCCTGTTTGTGGGGACTCCGTCCAGCTGCTCTCCCTGGAGGCTCTGGGCAGGAAATGCAGGGGACACAGCCGCATTCTTGACGAGCCTTCTGCTGTGAGGAACAGCAAAGACAGGCAGAGCCGGGAGCCCGGAGCCCGGAGCCCAGAGCCCAGAGCCCAGAGCCCAGAGCCCAGAGCCCAGAACCTGGAGCCTGGAGCCTGGAGCCCGGAGCCTGGAGCCCTGCATGGGGAGCAGGGCTGGGCCTTTCTCTGCCCGGAACCAGAGAGTACTCCGAGTCTCTCCTGGGCCTAGAAATACCCTGGAGGCCACTGATGGGGACGGCCTGGGCCACTCAGCCGCTCACAGCCCTTCCCTTCGAAGGAGGGAGGCCGCAGGTGCCCCAGCCCTCGTCCTCAGGTCCTGCAGGAAGGATCAGAGGTAAAAGGCCAACTCTGACAGCAGCATCCTGGGGACAAAAGGAAGACAATCGAAAAACAAACGGTTCCCCTGCAGCCACTCGCGCCCCCTCCAGAGCCTGCCTGGCCGTCCACCCTGCGCCCAGCGTGAGGGACCCTGGAGCAGGTGTTCGGGGCGGCGCCCGCGGGTGTGCGGGGCCTGGAGGGCGGGAGGACGTGACTGACCGCCTGCTCTCCGTCTCTCCACACGGCCGGTCGCTGCCGCCTGAGGACAGATGGGCATCTCCTGTGCCCGTGGAGGTGCCCGTGGAGGTGCCCGTGCAGGCACCTGTCGGCCGGGACCTCCCCCGCCGAGGGGTGCCCTCCCTACGGACGCCCATGCAGGTCTCCCCCTTCCCCTGGGGGTGGGAGGCGAGGAAGTCCTGAATGTATTCTCCAGGAAATTAAAAAAAAATTTTAAGGTTATTGCATTAGAAAGGGGGTGTGGGCCCGGCCGGTGTGGCTCAGTGGTTGAGCATCGAGCTATGAACATGAGGTCAGGGTTTGATTCCGGTCAGGGCACATGCCCTAGTGGGGGCATCATGGATGTTCTCTCTCTCTCTCCCCCCCTGAAGTTCACACACACACACACACACACACACACACACACACAAAGGGGACCTGGGTCCCCATGAGGCCCATCTGGGGGTGCTAACTGGCCCTTGTCCCAGCCAGGCCCCTGCCCTCCCCCGGACGGCCTGCCTTCAGGGGTGGCTGGGACGGCAGCCAAGCCCCAGGCAGTGCAGACTTCAGGGGCTGGGCCAACCCAGGGAGGCGGCTTGAGCTGTTGGGAACCAGGGTAGTGTTTGCTCAGGTCTCTACAGGCCGAGCTCAGGCCTTTGGAGGAGAGAAGAGGGCGCAGGGGCCTGGCTGGGGTCAGATGGGGACAGGACAGGGCGTGCCCTCACTCTGGTCCAGCGAAGAGCCTGTGTACCATTCACCGTGGGTCCTGCTGGGCTGGTGCAGGCCCCGGGCCAGGCTGCAGGTCCCCCCCACTCCTCCGGGGGCCCCCACTCTGCCCCCTGCCTGGGGGCCGCCGGCATGAGCACACGGACCAGCTCCGTCCAGGTCACCTGCACACGAGGGGTCCCTGCAGGACATGTGGACAGTCTGGTTCCAGGACACAGGTGACCCCCCAAGTCAGGGGAGAGACTGTGGCCTGGTGGGGTGCCCACTGCCATTCACCGCCCGGGACTCATTCCCTCGTTGACGGCGGGGAGCAGACCCTGAGGCCCTTGGCCGAGCTGCCCACGGCCTTTCTCCTGGGCCGTGTGACAGCAGGGCCTTTAGGACAGGACTGCGTCTGCCCGGCTGGCATGGCCCAGTGGTGAGCATCGACCTATGAACCAGGAGGTCAGAGTTCAACTCCCAGTCAGGGCTCATGCCCAGGTTGCGGGCTCGATCCCCAGTGTGGGGCGTCAGGAGGCAGCCGATCAATGATTCTCTCTCATCATCAATGTTTCTGTCTCTCTCTCCCTCTCCCTTCCTCTCTGAAATCAATAAAATATATATTTAAAACACACACACACACACACACACACACACACACACACACACACACAACAAAACAAAACACAGGACCGAGTCTGTCACGGGCAATTTCAGGCCCCAGCAGTCTCCTTGGCAACAAAAGCCCCCCTGTCCGGGCCTTTCTCCGGCTGCAAATGCCCTCCCTGCTCCCACCGACAGCCGCCCCCCCCAAGCCAGGCCCCATGTGCCTGCTCACCCACCAACGCCCTGGACTGTCATGTGCACGTGGCGTGAACCCCAAAATAAAAGCCAACGTGAGAGGCAGCAAGCGTCCTTTCAGATAGAAAAGGATGGCCACTCGGGAAGCACTGATCCAGGCCACACCCCAACCCTGTTCCGACGGGGGGCGCAGGCGAGGGGTGTCCTGAGCCCGAGGGGAGCGTCACATGGACAGAGGAGGGGGGCACGAATGAGCTGCAGTGTTTTCTTAGCTGCACGCGGTGCTCCTCATCCTAGAGACTGTGTTTGGTTTTCGGTTCCCTGTTCGCTTCGCAAGCAGCCGTTTGAGGTTCAGGCTGCTCGGCCCCCGGAGGCCGAGCCTCTCAGTCCAGACGCTGTGCGGGTTGCGTGCAGGCAGGACCCCAGGGAGCCTGCCGCGGCGTCTGAACACGGCTCGAGCAAGCGTGTCACTTCCTGGCAGTGCCGGTCGGTAGGAAGGCTGCTGTGGAGGGTGGGGAGGGGGTGTGTGTGTGCACAGGACGGGCATCGCGTCACCCCTGGGGTCCCGGTGGGCACGGGGCCTTCGGGGAAAGACCCGGCTTCCCCTGAGCCACGTGGGAACAGGTGGCACTGAGCTTCCCGCTGCCCAGGGGGTCAGCGGCCCACGGGACCAGCCTGAGGCCCTGGGCGAGGCTGTGCAGGCCCCTGGGGGCTCCCGCTGCCCAGCTCCTGTGCAGAGCGGCCGGTGAGAGCAGAGCCCACCCCTAGGGGTCAGTGGTGAGCCGGCACCACGCGAGGGATTGGAGGGAACTGCTAGGCAGCAGCTGTGCCGGATGGCCGGCCGGACGGGTGCCGGATGGCCGGCCGGACAGGGTCAAGGCCGCCTTTCCGGGGGAGGGTCGTGGTGCTCAGGGGAGGGGACAGGTGCGAGCAGGCGGTGAGCAGAGCAATAGCGCCGAGGTGAGCAGACACAGATCCCTGCAGAACACAGACCAGAAATAACCACACGGCAACTCAGATCCCTGACACATGGGAGGGGGGTCAGACTGTGTCCTAAGGCCCTCGTGCGGGTCGGGTGGCAGTTGGCGTGTGGATCCGTGTCCCGCTCTGAAATGTGCACGGCCCCGAAGCGTGAGGCTCCGGAACCAGGACGGGGAAACGCAACCAGGAAGCCAGCAGGAGCCCTCTGAAGCAGCCACCTGGGCCCGGCCGCGTGGCTCAGGGGGGAGCGTCGCCCCGGGAACCAGGAAGTCGGGCCCAGGCCCAGGCTGTGGGCTCCATTCCCAGGAGGGGGCGTGCAGGAGGCAGGTAATGATGATTCTCTCTCATCCTTGATGTTTCTCCTTCTCCCTCTCCCTTCTCTGAAACCAATAAAAATATTTAAAAAACAAAAATGAAAACGACCCCCGGACCAGGGAGGAGGGAAAACAGAGAGAGAACAGGGGGTCCTGCCCGTGGCCCCAGTGGCACCCACCTGCATGCGCTCCTGTGCGGGTGTTGGGCAGGCGTCAGGCACCTCTGGGTCTGGACCAGGTCTGCCAGCAGCTCTCCAAAGGGGCTGGCCAGGCTTACCCAGCATGCACTGGGGGTCCTGGCTGCCCCCTCACCCACCCTCACCTACTGGGTGTCAGTCTCTGCTGGAGATTCTCCTGTGTCTGGGTGCTGTCCTGTGGGACCCTGGGTGCTGTCCTGTGGGGCTCTGGGTGCTCTCCCTGGGGGCCCTGGGTGCTGTCCCTGGGGCCCTGGGTGCTGTCCCTGGGGCCCTGGGTGCTGTCCGTGGGGCCCTGGGTGCTGTCCTGTGGGGCTCTGGGTGCTGTCCCTGGGGCCCTGGGTGCTGTCCCTGGGGCTCTGGGTGCTGTCCTGTGGGGCCCTGGGTGCTGTCCCTGGGGGCCCTGGGTGCTGTCCTGTGGGGCCCTGGGTGCTGTCCCTGGGGCCCTGGGTGCTGTCCCTGGGGCCCTGGGTGCTGTCCCTGGGGCTCTGGGTGCTGTCCCGTGGGGCCCTGGGTGCTGTCCTGTGGGGCTCTGGGTGCTGTCCCTGGGGCCCTGGGTGCTGTCCCTGGAGCTCTGGGTGCTGTCCTGTGGGGCCCTGGGTGCTGTCCCTGGGGGCCCTGGGTGCTGTCCTGTGGGGCCCTGGGTGCTGTCCCTGGGGACCCTGGGTGCTGTCCCTGGGGCCCTGGGTGCTGTCCCTGGGGACCCTGGGTGCTGTCCCTGGGGCCCTGGCTGTGGGGAGAGGGCACCAGCCCGGACCACACCCAGTGGTGCCCTCCCACCCTGTGCCCCACTCCCTGAAGGAGGTCCCACCGGCTCTGGAGGGTGAGCTGAAGCTGGGCCGAGGGTCAGCTCACACCTGAGCCCCCCGGGCTGGGCACCTGAGCAGAGGGTCCTGCCTGAGGGTTCCTCCTACTTAAAGCAAAGTGGGGTGTCAGGGCCTCCGGTCCCAGGAGGAGGCAGCGGAAGATGGGCTCACCCTCCATCGCTCCTCACGTGGGCTGCGTGCTCTGGGCGGGCTGCTGGGTCTGACCCGGGCATTGGGCAGACGTGGGCCCTGAGTCCCGTGGGCCTGGAGCGAGGGAGCTGGGGGGGCCTGTGTCCCTGCCTCCTGGAGCCTGTCCCTCCCCCAGGACGACTGCTCCCAGGGCTGGAAGCCTTGGCTGGTCTGACATGTGCATCTCATGTTCTCAGGGACGTCAACACGGAGCGGCCCCCGGAGCTGTGCACCCTGGGCAGGACACCGAGGTCTGGCCGACTCCCGGGATCTGGATGTGAGCCATGCAAAGGGGGGTGATTGTGGCCGCCCCGGGCAGGGGGGGGGTAGGAAACAGGCTTCAGTAAAGCCGCTGAGGACAAGGACCCCCACCCCTACCCCACCCCACGTGCACGCACACACACACACGCACACACACACGCACACACACGCACACGCACGCATGGCTAAGGCTTGCAGGCTCTGGGCCTGAGTCCTGGGAACCAGCCCCAGACGCCGCCCGCCCTCCCAGCTGGATCCCGGGCCAGGCGGCTCCAGTTTCTGAGTGAAATGTGCTCACGGTGGGCGGCCACATGGGCTTGTTGTGAGAATTCCGTGCACTGATGTTTGAGCCAAGCTTGGCAAGCGCCCCAGCAGGAGACGTGCTCGCACGAGGGGGGTCGGGGGGCGCTGCAGACCTGGATGGGGATGAGTGTGGGTCCCCTCGGGCAAGGGTCCTGCTGCCCCCCCTCAGGGCCTACACCAACGAAGGGAGGGGGGCCGGGGCCAGGAGGGCCCCCTCCTCCCCGTGCCGGGCCAGGGCCCTGCGTCTGGCAGCCTGCGCCCCCGCACCAATTACAGCCACTTAGTCACAATTTCCTCTCGGCAGCAGCAGAACAACAGCCTTGGTGCCGAGCTGCCTCTGTTCCCGCTCCCTCCAGCCCACGGCTGACGCTGGGGACGGCAGGGGGCCCGGGGGTGGGACGTGGACCCCGAGTCCCTGCTCCCCCGCAGAGGGGGCACCTCCACAGTCAGAGACGGAGCTTTGGCACGATCTCCCCACGGAACCGGCGAGAAGCCTCGCTTTGTAAAAGTGATCTTTATTGACCAAGCAGGCCCCGCGCACCCCCCACTCCCCCGCCCAGTCCTCGCAAGACCCCTGTGCGGAGGGCGGAGGGCGTACCAGTTGCCTGCTGCTGTGCAAAAAGTCACACCAGCCCGGCCACGTGGCTCCGTGGCTGAGCGTCGACCTAGGAACCAGGAGGTCAGGGTTCGATTCCCCGTCAGGGCACAGGCCCGGGTTGTGGGCTCGATCCTCAGTGTAGGGCGGGCAGGAGGCAGCTGGTCCATGATTCTTGCTCATCATGGATGTTTCTATCTCCCTCTCCCTTCCTCTCTGAAATTAATCAAAACATATTTTTTTAAAAAAAGTCACATGGAAATGTGCTGGCTTCAAGCACAGCGAGCATGGTGGCCTCGGGAACACAGGAGGGACCAGCTGGTGGTTCTGGCTCAGTCTCTCTGAGGTTCCGGGAAGGGTCAGCGGGCTGGAGGTCAGGGTGCTGGCTGTCGGGGGGCCTCAGTGCCCCCTCCCCTGCTGCTTGGGCCTCCCGGCAGCTCGGCCTGGGTGCCAAGAGCCGGTGTCTCCAGTGGGCAGGGGAGAAGGAATGTTCACCCAGCCCTCTGTGGGAGGGGCGGCCAAGGGTTCGGGGCCCATGATTGAAAGCTGCCGGACCCCGTGTGACAGGCGAGGAAGGAAGCTCAGACCGAAACCCACCCCCAGTGAAAGGGAGCGCACGGCTCCCTTCAAGGAGAGTCCCGGCTCAGGAGCGGGATTCGGGGGCCCTTTCTCTCTGGTCCGCTTCCCCCCACGTGGCTTCATTCTCGGGAGGGCCTGCCCGGAGTGGCCGTGGTCACCGAGGCTCCTGCTCCCAACCCACCAGCTCAGCAACCGAGGGAAAATTAAAGGTCCACAAAAGTCCCAGGACCGAGTCTCATTGGCCAGCTCAGGTCACATGACCACTCTGAGCCAATCAGTGTGGCCAGGGGACAGTATGCTCTCTGATTGGCCAGGCCTGGGCCCAGGGTCCACGAATTACCTGGACCTGAGAGGCGATGGCGGGTCCCCTGAAAATTGGGCTGCTGTTAAGAGCAGGTGGGCACCCTCCCCACCCAGGGCTGTAACATTTATCGTTTTATGTGGCTCCGGCCGAGCAGGCTGGGCGTCCTCACGGCCGAGCTGTGGACGCCGACCCGGCCCCGCCTCCCGCCAGCCACCTCCCGCCAGCCGCCGCTCACACACCTGCACATGCCCAGCCCACCTGCCTATGGCCAGGCCATGGCCCCTGCCCCGGCCGCCCTCCACGGTCCCGGCTGCAGGGTGGGTGGGGTGTCCCCTGTGGACTGCCCCTGGCTGCTCTCTGGGGTTTTAACCTCTGCCCTCCGCCTGCTTGTTGGGTCCTGAGAGTGGCTACACCCCCCTGAGGCCACAGCTCTGGGAAGGAACTCCCTCCACACCCAGTTCTTAGGGCTCCCTGGCCTGCCCGAGGGCTGCCCCCTGGGTCACTGCTGCCCCCCACTCTTCTCAGCTGACCCCCCTGTGCCCTCTGCCTTCCCCAGTTTTCAGCTGACCGACCTCGTAGCTCTGACCCGAGTGGAGCCCAGGACCTGTCCGGACGTTGCTGCTGCTGAGACCAAAGTCCTGTGATACCGGCCTCAGCGTCTGGGCCAGGCCAGGCTGACACCTGCCCTCCCACCTGAGACCCACAACCCCCGCCCCCCCCCCCCCCCCCCGCCGCACCTCCCACACGTGCGAGGTGAAGCGGCCTCTCTGCTGTCCTCTCCCTGCCAAACAGACCCACATCGCCCTTCCGAAATGCAGCGTAGCCAGGTTACCATGGCAATGCCCATTATCCCTGCTTAACAGGAGATGAATCAGGGCCTAAAAATAGGCTCCCAGAGTAGATGGATGGATGGATGGATGGAGGGAGGGAGAGAGGGAGAGAGGGGTAGGGGGATGAATGGATGGAGGGGTGATGGATGGAGGGGGGATGGATGGATGGATGGATAGATTGATGGATGGATGGATGGATGGATGGAGGGAGAGAGGGGTAGGGGGATGAATGGATGGAGGGGTGATGGATGGAGGGGGGATGGATGGATGGATGGATAGATTGATGGATGGATGGATGGATGGATGGAGGGAGAGAGGGGTAGGGGGATGAATGGATGGAGGGGTGATGGATGGAGGGGTGATGGATGGAGGGGTGATGGATGGATGGATGGATGGATGGAGGGAGAGAGGGGTAGGGGGATGAATGGATGGAGGGGTGATGGATGGAGGGGTGATGGATGGAGGGGTGATGGATGGATGGATGGATGGATAGATTGATGGATGGATGGTGGATGATGGATAAATGGGTGGGTGATGGATAGATGGGTGGGTGGACGGGTGGATGATGGGTGGATGATGGGTGGGTGGTGAGTGGACGGGTGGACGGGAGGTGGACCTGGGCTTAGGGTCAGGACAGTTTGTTTCTCCCAGACAAGATAATTTCAGGGGAAATCTTGATTGGAATCCACCCCCACGGGCTGGGAGGCTCCGGCTGGCAGAGTCCCTCCCCTCCCCCCCTTTCCAGAGCAGAGCCTGCAGCGCGCAGTAGGTCCCCACAGAGCCAAGAGCAGGCTGAAGTCATGGAGGCCCTGCCTGGCAGCCCCTTCCCACCTGGGGGAGGGGGTCACTCAGAGGTTGGGCAGCCATTGCACCCTCAGGCTCTCCCCGGGGTGCAGCCTCCTGACACCCTTGCATTCCTGGGAGGGCCCTTCGTACAGTCCAGGCAGGGCCCAGTGAGCCTGCGTCTGGAAGATTCTGTGTCCCAGAGTGAGGGCCGAAGGCGCAGTCCTCCCTGCCCCACCCCTCCTGTGGGGGGCAGTCTCGGCTGCAGGGGTGGGGTGGACGGGGGCGGGGGCAGTAAATGCACAAACTGCTGCCAGGAAGAGGCGACACTTTATTGCACCTGAGCCCAGCTGGGTGCTGAGGCAGGGCCCTCACAGTAGGGCAGGAAAGGGGCACAGGGGGCAGGGCTGACCATCGGGGCCTGGGCACCGTTTTCTCTGTGACGGACGCTGCCTGCTGGCCCCTCCCCAGGAACATCAGATGCACCGGGACTCCCCCAGCCCCTCCTGGGGCCGGGCCGGGTGTGGGGGCTACCGCCAGCCCCCCGGCCCTTCTGCTTCTGTTTCTGGGTCTCCTCGCGCCTGGGTTTGTTCATCCTTCAACCTCGGGGGCCCCAGGGGATGAGTGGGCCTGGGCGGTTGGGGGACAGGAGGCTTCTGGGAAGTCAGGGGGAGTTTAGGGACCCCAAGGGTGCTGGGGACAGGAGGCACCCGGCCGCACCCCCTCTCTGGGGTCCTCATGGGGCGCCGAGGCCTGGAGGCGGCAGCTCCTTGTGGCTGTAATACTCCACCACCTGCTTGGGCACCTCAGCCAGCACGCACCTGGCCAGCGCCGCGGGGGGGGCCTGCGGGGGGGACACCTGCTCACAGGGCCTTTCTGGTCCCCGGTGCCCAGCCTCACCCTCCTGAGCCCTGCCTGCCTCCTGGTGTGGGAGCCGCTGAGGGGACCACAGTCAGGATTCACCTGGTGGCCAGGTGAGCCTCCGATAAGCAGGTAGACCCTGAAAAAGGAGGCTGTGGTGCCCGACACCTCAAGTGGCAGCTGATGGGCCCTGAGTGACATATATGGTCACGTGACCCCTCCCCTGGGTCAGTGGGCTCCAGCTCGCCAGCCACCGAGAGGAGAGAAGGTGGCCCAGGCAGACAGGCAGGCGAGGCAGCCTCACGGCTCACCCCCCGCCCCCCCGTCCCCGCTCCCCAGGGAGGCCGCCTGGTCCACGTGGCGGATTGTGTGTGTGCTCCCGTGGACTCACGGCCACGCCCAGGGCCCCCCTAGGTGTAGCTCTGACATTTTTGTAACAGACAGGTTTTCAGGTGATTGAAAGCGGTTCAGGTCCCACTCAGGGCGGGGAGAGGAGACAGGCTTGGGCTCCGTCCACGCGGCGCCTGCCTCTCCCGGCCCCGCCTGAGTGGGACCTGCCGCCGTCGCTGGGACGGGGGCGCCTCCGGGCCGGGCCCTGGACCCCCAGCCTGTCCTGACACTCACGTTCTTGAGCTCCCGGAAAGGCACGAACTGGACGATGTCCCGGAGCGCGGGCTCGCCCCGCGGGGAGCGCAGGACGCCGTCGTCCCCGTCCAGGACCTGCATGTCCGTGAAGTCGGCGTTGCCCACGCCCACGATGATGATGGACATGGGCAGGCGGGAGGCCCGCACGATGGCCTCCCGCGTGTCCGCCATGTCGGTCACCACGCCGTCCGTCAGGATCAGCAGGATGTAGTATCGCTGGGGACGCGGGGAGACTGGTTGGTGGGCTTGGGGGCTTGACCCGGGGAGGCAGCCCCCCTGGAGGACCCCCCAGATGGCCGGGGGGGACTGCAGACACCCCTTCGCCGTGGTTTCAGGGTTTTCTGGGGTGTTTTTGCTGAAGCACAATATGTACACGAGAGCCAGTGAGTCCGAACCTGTGCCCTGCACACACCGGTGCCCATGTCACCGGTCATCACCCCGAGTGCTGTCGGGGTGACCCCCTTGCAGACGGGGGGCTTAGGCAGTGGAGCCCTGACTTGAACCCAGGTCTGAGGCCAGAGAGCAGGGACCTGCAGGTCCCGGTGGAGAGACCCCAAGACCCAAGAAACAGAATTCAGAGAGGGGCCCTCCTGGGGCGAGGGAGCTTAGCAGCTGTGCATGGAGAATTTTGGGGGGCGGCCAGGAGGTGAGCCAGCTCCCAAACGGTCCAGAAAAGAGACAAGCCCGGCCGGTGTGGCTCAGCGGCTGAGCATTGACCTGTGACCCAGGAGGTCAGGGTTCGATTCCGGTCAGGGCACATGTCTGGGTTGCGGGCTCCATCCCCAGTGGGGGGCGTGCAGGAGGCAGCCGGTCCATGGTTCTCTCTCATCATGGATGTTTCTCTCTCTCCCTTCCTCTCTGACATCAATAAATAATACATTTTTTAAAAAAGAAGACGACCTTTGCACTGGCTGTCCGCCCCCCACCCCCCCGGCCGGTCCTTGTCCCCCCACGGCACCCACACCTCCTCACGCACCCAGTCCCCACGGTGCCGCTGCCCCCGGTACCTACAGAGGCCTCCCCGGTGCGCTCCTCGGCGGCAGCCACGCGGGCCACCTTGGAGATGATGGGCGCCACGTTGGTGGGGCCGTAGAGCTGGACACGGGGCAGGCAGTTCCGGTAGGCCTCCACCACGCCCTGGATTCCTGCGGGGGAGGCGGTGAGTCCTACCTTCGCCACCCGCCCCCCCCCCCCCCCCCCCCCGCCCCTCGGGCTCCTACCTTCACACTCGTCGTCCTCGGGGTTGAAGTTGATGGCAAAGTCATGGGACACCTGAGTGGACACAAAAGGGACCTGTCAGCCGCCTGCCCTCCCCGGGCCCCGAGGCCTCACAGACTGGGAGACAGACAGACAGACAGACAGGCCCTGGCATCACTCTAGCCCCTGGATCCAGCGGACCGAGTCCCCGATTTGCATTTGTAATTGTACCAGGGCAACCCGGCTGGTGTGGTCAGTGCGTGAGCGTCGACCTAGGAACCAGGGGGTCACAGTTCGATTCCCAGGCTCCACCCCCAGTGGGGGGGCGTGCAGGAGGCAGCCGATCCGTGATTCTCTCTCATCACTGATGCTTCTGTCTCTCCCTCCCTCTCCCTTCCTCTCTGACATCAATAAAAATATATTTTAAAAAAATACCAGCCCCCCCGCCCTGCCCCCAGATGGTTTTCTGCCTAAGCCAGTCGGACTGTTATTTGTAACTAGAAGATCCCAGGCTAAAGTCCCCCCTCTCCCGCCTCCAGAGGTCAAAGGTCAGCCCCTCTGGCTAGGAGGCCAGGGTCCCCGGTGCCTGGCGGAGGGGCAGTAGCCAGGGGTCCCAGGACCCAGCATGGTCAGGGGCCCTCTACCAGGAGGGGCACAGAGGGAGACGCCCAGGGCCCGGCCCCAGGCTGTCCTACCTCAAACTTGGGGGGGATCCGGGCTCCAAACCCCAGAGCGGAGAACCTCTTGTCGCTGGAAGAGAGGGGGCCCGTCACACAGGGCTCCTGGTTCCCGGTGCGAGTGGGGCTCACAGAACTCCGTGCCACCCCTTTCCACCCCAGCCAGGCCCTGAGCCAACCTGGGGGACGGGGCACGGTGCAGGCAGGTGGGGACAGAGCCACCGGGCCACCTCCTGCCACCGCTGCTCAGCCTGGCACCTGCTGGGGAGGCACCGACCCGGTGAAGGTTGGCTTCCTGCCCGCTGGACCCCAGACAGGAGCTTGCCCCTCCATGGCCTCAGTTTACTGCTCTGCGAAGTGGACGCAGGCCCCGCCCCTTGTCCGTGTGAAGGGTGAATGGGAGCCTGTGGTGAAGGCCCTCCCCACGTGGACACACGGTCTCTGACCCGCTCCACCTGGATCGGCAACGTGGAGCCAGCCACCCGGCTGTCACCGACCGTGGCCCGTGCACGCCTGGCCTGGGCGGCTGCTCTGATGGGTGGACACGTCGGTGATGCCCATCCCCTGGCCCAGGCCGGAGCTGGAGCCGGAGCCGGGGCGGGGCCGGAGGACGCACCTGTCATAGTCCTGGCAGACCTCGCCCACGGCCACCAGGGCCTGCAGGTACTCGTTGGGCTGGAAGGGGCTGATGTAGTGCAGGGAGCAGCTGTTCCGGGGGTCCCCGTTGGAGGCTGTGAAGTCGATGGCCACCTGTGGGGACCCCATGGTGATCCCGGAGCCCCTTCCTTCCTGGCCTGGGATGGCTCCTGCACCCCTCATTTGACAGGTATGGGAAACCGAGGCTCGGGGAGCCACTCAGCCAGGGGCATCTCAGAGCGGCTCCCGGGGCCTTGGGAGGGGCCCTATGGGGACACCGGTCAGTGCCTCCTGCACCCAGAGCCACCCCCTTGGCTGGACCAGGCAGTGGGAAGGGCTGGGCCAGGACCAGGCACCTCTCAGCTGCCACCCTCCCCACCACCCCCTCCGGGGGCCAGCCCCACCGCGGGCCCCATGCACGGGTTCAGTCACACCCTCAGGTGAGTCTGGGTCGTTCAGTGAAGCCATGGGGTGGAGATGGGGGCGGGGGTGGAGGGGACGGAAGGACCTGGGCTCTCCAGGGCCACACCCGCCTGCTGTGACCCTGGTGTCCCTCTGAGTCAGTGGCCCTGTGTCCTCTCCGCACGTATTTCATCTGTTCCTATTGGGGGTGAGTCCTGGCTACGTCCCCCCCGAGGTGCCGGTTCCCCTGCACAGCGAGGGGACCCCGGAAAAGGCCCAGGGAGCTCCCAGGACGGGGTCCCCGGGAGCTGTGGGCCTGGGTGCTGACTCCCGCCCGTGGGTGCACCTGGCCGGCCCGGTGGAGGGGGACCTGGGGTCCTGTGCACGCACCGTGAAGTGGATCTGGCAGCCGCCCATGATGTAGTCCAGGAAGGAGTAGACCCTGGAGAACTTCCAGGCAGCGGGGTCAGCAGGGCCTGCCCAGGACACCCGCCCGCGGGAACCTGAGGCTGGGGCTGCGGGCGGGCGGACGGGCAGGGCGGTCCCCCCTCCCTCAGGCCCTCGGCTGCCTGAGTGCCCAGCACCTGCTCCTGTTTTCCTTCTGCCTCGCCCTCCCCTTCGCCCACCCACTTCCTTCCCCACCTATTGGGGAGCATCAGGCACCGCCAAGGCCCTGCGGGTCCATCGACAGTGGGGGGCTTCGGGGGTGGGGCGCCCCTTGCCTGGCAGGTGGGCGGGGCTGCGGGCGGGGGCTGCGCTCACCTTCAGGTCGGCCAGGATGACCAGCCCCGAGTTCCTGTAATGGCGCTTCTTCTGCTTGTACTTGGCGTTCACGCATTCCCACTGGGCCTGGGGCACAGGGACGGGCAGAGACCCCCCCCAGAGTGCCAGTGCCAACACCCACCCTGAGGGGCTGGGGGCTGAACGCCGAGCCCTGGCCGGGGTTTCCCAACTGTCCCTGCCCGTGTGCCCGGCAGGTGGTCTTTCCTGGAGGAGCCGGGGTGCAGGGCCGCGCCCACCTGCGTTCTGGGGCTGCTGCTCCCGGGGCCCCTTGAAGCTGGGTCGGGCCGCTTCCCGGAGCCTCACCTGGTCCTGGGCAAAGGCCGTCTGCATCTCAGCGAAGGTGGTGGCGAACTCTCCGATGAAGTCGTGTTTCCCGCGGGAGTCGTGGTCCCAGACCAGGCACTGCGGACCCGGGCCCCTCAGCGCCTGCCCCGGGCCCCCCTGGCGTCCCTCCCCCCCCCCCCCCCCCGCCCCCAGGACGTCTCCACCTTCAGCGGCCGGGTCTCCTCGCAGCTGCACAGGGAGTTCAGCGACACCTTGAAGGGCTCCCACACCGGGTTCAGGTTGTCCTTCACCACCTGGGGGCCGGGAGGGGGTGAGCCTCAGGCTGGAGAGGAGCCTGGGACCCCAGCCCATTGGGAAACACCTCCATCACCTCCGCCAGGTCCCTGGACCACCTGCTCCTCCTCCTGATCAGACTCTATTCTAAAGCTGGAAGAGCCCGGCTGGCGGCTCAGGGGGTGAGCGCTGACCTATGACCCAGGAGGTCAGGGTTCGATCCCCGGTCAGGGCACAGGCCAGGGTGTGGGCTCGATCCCAGTGTGGGGGGCGTGCAGGAGGCAGCTGGTCCATGATTCTCTCTCATCATGGATGTTTCTCTCTCTCTCCCTCTCCCTTCCTCTCTGAAACCAATAACTTAAAAAAGCTGCAATTAATTTATCTAGAAAGAAAATGCCCCTCACGCGGTCACCTGCCGGGCCTGACAGCAGAACAGCCCCTACATTCTCTCACCGGCTCCACACCCACCCGCCAGGCCCCTGTTCACAGGGGATGGAGGGTGTTGGGGTTCGGGGGACACAGGGAGTGACGGGTCAGCTGTCCTTTCACCCCCGTGCCTGCGGGACTGCAGGGGACCTGGGCGCGGCGGGCAGGCCGCGGGGCCAGGGCCCTCACCTCCGTCCGGTACACCAGCTGCTCGCTCTGGTCGTCGTTGACCCGGTACAGCTCCAGGAAGGGGTCCGACTTGCTGAAGACGTCCTGGCGGGGGGGGGGGGGGGGGGGGGCGGGGGCAGGGTGTGGGCGCGGCCAGCCCAGCCCTCTCTGCCTCGTCCCCAGACCTCAGTCTCCCCAGCCTCCGAGGGAGGGCACAGCCCGTCGGGGAGTGTGCCCGATGCCCGCGGCCTTCCTGCCCTCTGAGCAGCAGTTCCCAACCTTGTTTTGGCCACACCCCACCTCAGCGTCTCTAACATCCTGACCCCCCCAGACCCCCCCCCCATGGAATTCTTAAACAAAAAGGGAACTCCTGGTCACTAACTCAAAGCACATGGCAGCCATGAAAGAGAGAAATCAAAGAACGAAAGGACAGTGGAAGTTCTGAGGAGGAAATCACTAAGAAATTGTTAAAAAATAATCATACGAAGCGATAGGAAAAAATAGCAAATAAAGTTTCAAAACATAATCGAGAACTGAGACGCGTAAACATGTCACAACATATATTTATGGACTGTCTAGGAGGCCCCTAGAACCATAAGAAATGCAAAACATTCACTGTGAATAACTCATTCTCGAATTGCCCCCCTTAAACATCAAACTGCCCCCTGAGGGCGTGTGCCCCACGCGGGACCCACTGGGCCAGAGCCCTGCCGGCCCCCAGCAGCCTGGCTGTGACTCTGGCCTCCGCTGCACACCTCCAGCCAACACCACCTGGTCCGGGGACCCCGGGGGCTGCTCAGGGGACGTGTCCCCGCGTCCGCGAGGCCAGTCTGTCCTGGGCCTCAGCCGAGGGGCGGAGGCTGGGGTCCCCTCACCCCTGCAGCCCAGCCCCAGGTGGCCCCCCCACACTCACCTTGTCGTCCAGCTTCTGGGCCCGGAAGGAGAGCTCGACGTACCCGTTGTTGGTGGAGATGTCCTCAGCTACCACCTGCGGGCGAGGCCACAGCTGCGCTGGCTCGGCAGACGCGGTCGCGCCCCTTCCCGACCGTCTGCGGCCGCTCAGAGGACTACCCAGTCCCCCACCCAGTCCGCAGTGCAGCCCGGCCTCGCTCTCATCTTCCCCACAGGACCCTCAGAGCCAGGTGAGGGCGGAGTCAGGTGGCGAGGGAGGGTCATGGTCAGGGCGAGGAGGGCGGGCACAGGTCTGAAGGGCGGGCGGGCAGGAAGGGGGCGGCCTCACCGTGATGGTGGACTTGCCCGCGTTCCGGCCGAACTTCAGCAGCAGCGGTCGGGTCACCTTCTTCTGGGCCACAATCTGGGGGTCAGGAAGGTCAGGGAGGGGTTGGCCCCTGCCCCCCGGGGACCCCGTCTCCCTGTCTCCTCACCCCGGTGGCCCGGCAGCCACCGCCCACGGCCCTCTCCCCGACACTCGGCCGCCTGATGCCTCTCTGTCCCTCTGTGGCCGCCACCTGCGCTGCCAGACACCCTCGTTCCCCTCCTCACCCCCCCACCCCCATCGCCCATGTATCAGAGGAGAAACTGAGGCTCAGAGAGGCTGCCCAGGGTCACGTGTTGCTGGAGTTAGCCCTGGGCCTGTGCTGGTGGGGCGGGTGGTGCAGGGGCAGGAGTCAGACTGGAGCCGCAGCCGGCTCTCCACCCTCCTGCCCCTGGGGTCTCGCGCCCGCCCGCCCCCCACCCGCCAGCTCCTCCCCCCCCCTGGCTGCCTCCCCCACCAGCGTATGGGCCCTGCCCTGGGCCAGTGAGGGGGTACAGGGACGCCATATGCAGCCAGGCCGCCTGCTCACCAGGCAGCCTCAGGCGGCTGGGTGTCCTCAGCTGGTAAGTGATGGCCTCCCCCCACGGCTGGGAGGACCAGCGACTTCCTGCCTGGGGAGGGGAGGAGGGAGAGGGGACCCCACCCTTCACTGGCTGAAGACCCGGGGGTCCTCAGCTACGCCACGGGAGGGTGGCACTGACACTCCTGGCGCTGACCTGACCCGCCCCACGCCGGCTCCGGTCTGGCCCGAGCTGGGCGACCGTGGCAAAGAGAGAGTCCAGGCAGGAGCCGGGATCTCCCCACCCGCCCCTCAGGGTGCCTGGCTGGCCACTGCCGAGCCCTCGGGAACATTCTGAGCAGAGAGAAGCCAGGCCCAGGTGGGAACGCTCTCTGCGAGGTGGGGGCCTCATGTGGGCCCCCCGACTCTCCCATGGTGGGCTTCCCTCCAGGCCTCCTGCCAGGGACAAGGGCAGCTGTGGCCATAGCGCTTCCTGCACGCGCGGCCCTGGCGGGGCCTGAGGCCACGGGGGGGGGGGGGGCTTTGTTCTAAGAGCCCTGTTTGCCGGGAGGAGGTTGAGGCAGAGCCAGGGACGCCCTCAAGGTCGCCATCGCCTCCCGCCGCCCCCTCCACCACGGACTGCCACGCCCCTGAGGGCAGGGTGCCCGCGGGAGTCGGGCGGGAGGATGCCAGGCAGGAGGCTCTCAGTGGGCGTGTCTGTTGTCTGCAGTTTATGTGAACTTCCAGACGTGCGTGTCCATGGATCTGCACCCGTGTGTGCACGCATGTGCCTGCGCACGCACACACATTTGGGGTGTCTGTACATATATGTGTGTTTGTGCATACATGTGTCCGCACGTGCATGCAAACACATGCATGTATACAAGTGCGTCGGCACACCTGCCCAAACGCATGTGTGTACACACATGTTCACACATGCATGCATGCGTGCGTGTGCGTGTGTGTGCTGTCCTCTTCCGTGCTAGTGATGGCAGGTGGGAGGCATGCTGCCCTGATGTTTTTTCCAGGGACCATGTCCTTCCTAATTCTCAGTCCTCTCATCTGTGAAATGGGTGACAGAGGGTGTGGCCTAGACCAGCTCCGGCCCAGGCAGCGAGGGGATGAGTCACACAGACATCACGTCGTGTAAAAGACTCAGGACACAAATGGGAACATCCCCTGTGGTTTATGGACGGGAGGCTCTAGAGCAGCCTGCGGAGGAGGGGGGCCTGCGTGATGTGGGGTGCTCGGTGCACACAGCTGCCTGACTCATCCGTCTCAGCCCTTAAGGTCTCCATGTCCTACTGCATGTAAATCAGCCTCAGGAAAACAGGAGTGCCCTCAGGGCGCTGGGGGCCTTCAATGTGGGACAGCCTGGCGTGAGCCCTTGTTAACACTGACGGTGGAGGGGAGGGGACACTGTGCCCCTTGCGGGTGGGGCTGGGTGGGGAGCCCGTGGGCCGGCCTCGGCCGCAGGGAGGGACGGGGGGAGCCCGCTGGGCCGAGTGGAAAGGCTCCCTCGTGCCCTGGAGGTGAAAGGGCAGCTGCAGGACAGACTACTATGCACTTTGCTTTAAAACTACACGGAGACAAAATCGCATGCCTGTTTCCTCCTGTGAGCTTCGTCTCTGGTCGGATGGAAGGACCTGGGGACAGGCAGGAGGGAGACGGGCCCGCAGCCCTTCTATGCTCTCGGAGTGCTGAGCCCCACGAAGGTATGACCCAGTTTAGAGGGACATGTGTTTAAGGATGACCCCTAAGGAGTTCGTAGAGGAGCCCTGGAGATGGCAGAGCCAGGATGCTTGTCCAGAGGGACCCGGTGGTGCCCGTGCCCACGCCCACGCCACCCCGGGCATCGCGCCGGCTCTCAGGACAGCCCAGGAGCCGCCCTGCCCTCCTGGGTGTCTCCTGCCCCGTTCCTCCCGCGGGGACGGGTGCCCACCTGCCCCAGGGTGCACTCCATGCCCCCCAGGAAGTCGTCGTCCTGGCAGCTGAGGCTGCCGGGCCCGTGGCTGTCGTAGACCTCGAACCGCAGCTTCTGCGCCTCCTCGAAGTAGTAGTCGAGTGTGAAGACCTTGGAGAACGTGGGGTGCAGGCAGCTCCGGACCACCTCCGTCCTGTCCACCTGCAGCAGCGGGAGCAGCCCACGGGGGGTGGGGCGGGAAGAGGGGGGGCTTCCACCAGGCCCGCCCCGGGCCCAGCCCCGTCCCCGGCCCTCAGGGGCCCTCTCCTGGGGACACCCCCACCAAGCTGTGCCCACCCATCAGGACCCAGCTCACCAGGACCCTCGGCACCTCCCCCCTGAAATGAAGGTGACCCCTGGCGGACATGGCAGCCCCGTCTCTGCACCTCGTCATCTCGTGCCCGCTTGGCCTGCTCTATCCCCATATCACGATGGGGAAACTGAGGCTCAGCTCTGAGTTAGGGACGGAGCCCCGGAACCTGGAATGGCACACCCAAAGCAGAGACCTCTCCCCAGCACCAGCTGGGCAGGCAGGTGGCCCGGGCGGGGGCACAGAGGCCGGGGTCCAGCTCTCTCCTCCATCCAACGCGCCCCCACCCTCAGCACAATCCCGCCAGGAGGTTTCTGTGCGGCCCTCGGGGTCCCACAGGCTCCTGCACCCAAATGAGTGTCTGCATTAGGCAGCGCCCCAGCCAAGCCACAAAGGCTAATGGGGCGGGGGGGCAGGGAGGCTGGGGCACAGGACTCCTCCCCGCACCCCCTCTCCAGCGTCCCTACTGCCAGACAGACCCTGGGCTGAGCTGCCTTTCAGCCCTTCATCCCTGAGGTGGGTGACCTCCGAGATCCTCAGCGGGGGGGGGAGGGGGGGAGGGGGATAGGGGGTGTGACTGCACAAGGTCAGAGCTCGCCCCTCAGCAGCGGGGTCCCCTCCAAGGCCCCCACCGAGGCTCCCGCAGCCAACACCAGTCCCCCTCCACCCCCCCAGCACCTCTGCTCTCCCCCTGTGAGGTGAGATGGTGACCGAGAAAGCCCGCTGTACAGCTCCGAGCGCCCAGGGCTGCCACCCGCCCGAAGGGAGGGCCGAGCCAGGGGTGATGGGGCACCCGGTGTGGGAACCACCCTCAGGACAGAGAGTCCAGGGGAGAACCCCGTGTCGTGGAGACGGAAATGCCCCAGAGCCAGGTCTGCGGGGCACGAAGGCAGCCCTGGCTGCACTGGCGGGTCACCCCGGAAGCGCTCCAGGGTGGAGGCGATGGGCTGGGGCCCCTCTCCAGGGGCGTCCCGGTCTCGGGGTCCAGTCCTGGCCAGAGTCGCACCCCCTCCCTGCCCTGACCCGCGGCGGCGCCTCTGCCGGAGGAAGACCTGGCACCGAAGCGAAGCTCCTGGCTGCCCGGTGCAGAGGACCTGTGACCCCAGCCCAACTCCTGCTCCCCACTCGCCACCCACGCCCTCAAGACCCCACGGGACTCCACTCAGCGCCCCTTCTCTGTCCCTGGAGCTCGGCCCGCCGCTGCCGCGTCCAGTCCAGCCCCACCAGGCTCCCTCGGCCCTGGTGCCCACTCTCTAGCCCTGGTAACCCCGACCCCGTGCACCCCACCCCGACCCTGTGCACCCCACCAAACCCCGTGCACCCCACCCTGACCCTGTGCACCCCACCCTGACCCCGTGCACCCCACCAAACCCCGTGCACCCCACCAAACCCCATGTACCTCACTCCAACCCCGTGCATCCCACCCCGACCTGTGCACCCCACCCCGACCCCGTGCACCCCAACTCCCGGACGCCCCGCCCTGCGCCCTGCCAGCATCTCCAGCCCCTGGGTCTCTGCGCCCCCAGCCCCGCCTGCCTACCTGCACCCACTGGCCCTGCGCCTGCAGCAGCAGCACCACGCTGGGGTCCGACTTGGTGAGTGGGTCGCGGTCCAGCAGGTGCCGGCAGCTCAGCCGCAGCTCCACCTTCGAGGCGCAGGGCGCCGGCACCACTCGGGGGGCCACCGCCGCCCCGCGTGCCCAGCCCGCGCTCATGCTCCCGGCGCCGGGACCCCGCCAGTCAGCGCCGCGGGCTGCAGATGGCCCTGCCTGGCGGGCACACGCGGTTCCGCGGCCGCCACCACCGGGGACTGAGGCGGGCGGGGCGGCGGCCGGAGGCGCGGGCAGTGGAGGGGCGGGGTTTGGCGGGTGTGTGATGGGGGGACTGGGGAGGGGACAGCGGCGGGGAGCCTGGGCCAGCAGCAGCTGGAAAAGGCGTGGCCCCGGAGAGGGTGCCCGCGCAGGCTGGGCTGGGACCGCCCAGGGCACGGGGCGCCCTCCTGGACTGTGGCCGGTGCCCGGGGCCAGGGTCCCCCAGGCAGGAAGCGAGGGCACCGCGGAGCCGGTTTAGCGCCGAGTCTCTGCGCCTCCCCCGAGCTCTCGCCCATCTCCGGTCCCAGGCACTGGGCGCTGCTGGGCGCCGGGCGCGGCTGGGCTGGGGCTGGTGGCGGACGAGCTGGCGTCCCCTTTGGTGGGACTTGCCCCTCCCCATCCTGGGGGTGCCAGGCTGAGGGTCAGAGACTGACCAAGTGTGTGTGGGGCCTTCCACACCCTCCCCCAGAGCCAGCCGAGGCAGCAGGTCGGGTCCATGGGAGGGGCTCCATCTGCCCCATCTTCACCTCCCCCCCCACCGGTCCTGGCAGGCGAAGGGCTGTGGGCAGAGGCCAAAGCCACCTCCCCGCACACTCTGTCCGTTTTTGCCTAAAAGTGGGCACAGACCTGCCCACAGCCACAGCGGGAAGAGGGTCCAGGTCCGTGGGTCCAGCCTTGTTCTGGCCCCGCCCCGCCTCAGCCTCTAACATCCCGGTGCCCCTGTGACAGGGAATTCTCCTTATTCACACAGCGAACTCCTAGTCACACGGAGGAAGCCAAAAGGCCACGAACTTGGTCTAAACAAGCTTCCAAAGAACATGGCAGAGAAAAACCAAAGAACGAAAGGACAGTGGAAGTTCTGAGGAAGAAATCACTAAGAAATTATTTAAAAAATAAAAATATGAAGTGATAGGAAAAAATAGCAAATATAGTTTCAAAACATAATAGAGAACGAAATGCATAAAAATGTCACAATATATATGTATATGCTGCATATGAGGCCCCTAGAACCATAAGAAATGCAAAAAAGTAAGTGTTAATAACTCATTCTCCAATTGCCCCCCTTAAATATCAAATTGCCCCCCTGTGGGCGTGTGCCCCACATTGAGAACCACTGGTCTCAGGTGAAAGGGGCCAAGGACGAGGGGAGCAGGGACCAGGCTCCGTGCACTCATGCTGCTCAGGGCTCAGCCTGGGCCCCCGGGACCCCAGAAGACCCTGGGGTCAGAGGGCCTGCCCCGCAGGAAAGGGTGCTCCCAGCGGCCGTGGACTGCGGGAGGTCCCCACGGAGGAGTCTGTGGGCAGGAGGCAGAGGACGGCGTCCCTGAAGGTTGGACAATAGGGTTGGGCCCTGGTGCCCCCGGGAGGGCCGGCCCGGCACCAGACCCACTTCCCGAGCCTCTGGCTACTGAGGTGAGGGGCAGGCCACACACAGAGGGATGTGAGGCCGGTCTGGTACCCCTTCTCCTGCCCCACCCGCCCTCCGTGCCCACCCCTCTTGGAAGCTGGCCCAGGTTCAGGCCGCCTTGGACACCAGCCTGCACCCCTTGCGTCTTTCCCAGCCCAGATTCCTAAGGATGGAGGCGGGGAGAGGGGGACTCCGAGTCCTTAGTCCACCAGCTGAGCACGTGGGCTGTAGGGGTGCCTCTCGGGCTTATAGGGGCTCCAGGCCCTCCCAGAGCCAGCCTCCCCAGGACACCTGCCCGGCCTGCACGCTGGACCGGACCCTCAGCCATGCTGAGCGGCTGTGAGGATACGGATGGGGACCCCGGCGAGTGGCTTGCTCTGCTGGGTACCCAGCCCCCCAAAGGCACGTGCAGTGGCTTCTGGCAAGGCTCAGGGTCTCCCCCACGCCCTTGCAGGCTCCTCCCACCAGGCCTTGGGGAGCCATCGCGAGGACTGACCCCCAAGCCTCACTTCAGCACCAAGGACAGCGCCAGCATCTTGGGCTCTCCATGCCCTTGGCTGCGCTGACTGCCATGGGGTTAAGCCTCACAACCACCCCACAGAAGAGGAAAGGGAGGTTTGGGGCCCGGCCGGCGTGGCTCAGTGGTTGAGCATCGACCTATGAACCAGGAGGTCACAGTTCAATTCCCGGTCAGGGCACGTGCCTGGGTTGTGGGCTCGATCCCCAGGGGGGCCTGCAGGAGGCAGCCGGTCCATGATTCTCTCTCGTCATGGATGTTCCTGTCTCTCTCCCTCTCCCTTCCTCTCTGAAATCAATAACAGCATATGTTTATTTAAAAAGGCAGGCTCTGGTGGCTTGCCCACGGCTGCCCCGGTTCAGCTCTGAGACATCACTGCTCGCACCCTGGGAAGTAACAGGGACATTTCCGTCCACTGGGGTCTCTGGCCGCAGCCTCACAGTGACAGGTCCCACGCCGTGACCTTGGGCCTCTGCTGCGGTGCGCGGTGGCTCCAGAAAGCACTAACGGAGAAACCGCAGAGGAAAACGCTGGAATCCGTGCAGCCCTGGTCTTCGGGGCCTGGGTCGGTGCAGCCTTCCTGAGGGCCTGGGGGAGGCAGCCAGGCCGTGGGGCTGCACGACCCTCCTCACCACCCAGCCACAAGGGCCCAGGGACCCAGGCGGGGCCAGCGGGAAGGGCAGGGCGCCCAGATGCAGGAAATGAGTTCCCCACACTTCATATATTTTGTTGCCATTTTACAGGAAACAATAACACATGTTCCCTGTTGAAAAATTTAAAAAAAATGGAGATAAGCAAGTGAAAATAAAGATCCAGACATAAACTGCTAACGGTCTATTTTTGTCCCCCAGCTTTTCCCCAGGCAGATCTATTTGAATTAATTTCCTATAAGTTGTCTCCAACCCTGAGTCCTTACCACACATGGTTGCTCAGACAGCCAGCCTGGGGGACCCTCCCATCTCATCGCAGAGCCAGGTCCCCGGGCCCAGGACTGCGCCAGGCACCGAGTTAGCGCTCCGTGAACGCATGGGCAACGAGGTCAGGCTGCTTCTGTCTGGCAACCTGTTTCTCTCAAAAATTTTTTTATTGACGACATTGGATGGTCTTCCTCCTTCCATTGACGGAGTGTTGTCACCCCCACAGCTCACAGGTTGGAACCCTGACTCCCAATGTGATGGTGTCAGGAGGTGGGGCCTGTGGTGATTAGGTCAGGAGGGTGGGGCCCTCACGACTGGGGTTAGTGCCCTCACAAAAGAGACGCCACAGTGCTCCCTGCCCTCCACCACCTGAGGACGCACGGCAGGCAGCCGAGGGCTCTCGCCAGACACCCAGTCTGCCGGCACCTCCGTCCCCGACTTCCGGGCCCAGAGCTGAGAGGAGAGTGTGGCGTCTGTTACGGCAGCTGAACACACTGACATTTCACACCTCCAGCAGGGGCCAGGGAGCGGCAGCCCTGGGACCAAATCTGCCTGTTTGGTGAATAACGTGTTTTTGCACTAAAACCTTAGCAGCTCCAGATGGCACTGACGGAGAGAAACCGCGGAGGAAAAGGCTGGAGCCGTGTCGTCCTGTCCGTTCAAACAGAGCCGTGTCTGGTTCCCTCTCCAGGAGCTCAGCGGAGTCCTGTCCCAGGGACCAGGCGGCCCAGAAAGCCAGACGTATTTAGTGTCTTACACGCGGTCCATTGAGAAAAGGTTTCCAGGCCCTGGCAAGCACACTGTGCAAGACCCGCTCTCCCCTCTGGCTTCCCTGCCCCTGGCCCCCGGTGCCCAGAGGGCACCCTGCTTGCCCAGGGCGAGGGGAGAGAGAGAGAGAGAGAGAGAGAGAGAGAGAGAGAGAGAGAGAGAGAGAGACTCACTGGCCTAATCCTGGAAACCTTTGTAACCTAATCGCAGCCCGATGCCCTTTACTTCTGTCTATTCAAGTCGCTGGGTACCGCCCTCATGTAAGGACGGGGGGCCGGATTAGACCAGGCGTGAGGTCAGGAGGGGGTCCTGGTTTCCTCTCCCTGACTCACTGGGCGTTTGATGATATTCTGGGTAAGCGCCCGCCCGCGATGGGCTCTGCCTTTCCCTGCACTCTCTCCGTCCCTTTCATCCGTGACCCAGTTTTCCGCCTCCTCCCCAGGAAGCAGCGCCCTTTCTGGGGAATTTCCAGAGGGGTGGGAGCTGGCCGGGTGCTGGGCTGCGTTCCGTTTGCCCCCCACACTGTGGGATTGCGAGTCCACCTGCAGCGTGGGGACCGAGGCTTAACAAGGAGGGAGCCCCACTGAGCCCCTGCAGCCAGGCCTACCGCTCCCCACACCCCGTCCTCACCTCTGACCCCATGGCCGGACCTCAGCATTTGGGAGGCGCCCGGAAGGGGGACATGGAACTGAGGGCCATGCCCAAGCCCTTCCCAGGAGGGGGCCTGGAGAAGGCTCCGGAAGACCAGCTCTCCGCCCGACAGTGCTCCCGTTGCCTGGCAACAGGTGGCTGTCTTCACTGGCAGCCCTGGGGAGGGGGCTCCTGGCTGTCACAGTCAGGGTCCCAGAGCCGCCCGGCCAGGCTTTCTGCACACCCTGCGCCTGGCACCTGCTGGGTCCTGCCTGTTGGCAGGTGAGGAGGTGCTCATGGTGCTGCCCCCAGGGCCCAGCATGCAGTAGGTGCTCAATAAGTGTTTGCCCGGCGAGCAAAACAGAGAGAACGCAGAGAACAGAGGGAGTCAAGAGAGAAGCACGAGAATGCAGAAAACGGAGAATCAGGAGAAAATGGAGAGATCCTTGACCTTTCAGCCTTGACCCTTGACCCCTGACCCTGACCCTAACCCATTTTCTCCTGATTCTCTCTGTTTTGTGCATTCTCTCCATTGTCTGATCCTCTCCCGAGAGGAAAGAGCTACCAGGCACCTGCTGGCTCTTATGTTCATGTGGACGCTCCCTCGGGTGAGATCTCTGGGAGGATACAGGTGTTTGCTTTGCTTGTTGCTGGCTGTGTCCCTGCAGCCTGGGACCGCGCCTGGCACACAGTCGATGCTCAGTATCTGAAGGAACCAATGCCTGTTCTCTCGTCACCTGTCTGTCCTCACTAATTCCCTCCATCATGTCCCGCCTCCCCTGGCCCCCACCGTCTGCCTGCCAGTGCCCACACCCCTCTGCCCCCGCGGACTCTCCGGGGCCCAATACCAGCTGCGCCCGGCGTGCGGCCAGCACTCAGCGCCTATCGGTGAGAGTCCTGACGGTCAGCGCCAGGCAGGCCCGGAGCCAGAGCTGGGTGAGCCAGCGAACATGGGCATGTTCTGGGGGGATGTCCCACAGCCCACGGAGAGGACAGGCCCTGCCCGGGACCGGGGACCACTCACTCCGCCTGAGACTGTTTGCAAGTCCCAGGGGGCCAATGGACAAAGGACCTTCGGGGGTGGAAGCCGCAGCTCGGCGCGAGCCCGAGCGCCCCCTGGTGGCCGCCACGGGCATTGCGGGCAGCACATGGGGAGCCTGTCAGAGACCCGTCCTTCTGGTTTCCGTTGCCGTGGAATTGTACACGTTGCTTCACGTCATTCCTTTTGCCGATCCTGACTCTGGGCTTTTCTTCACATTCCCGGATCTTGTATATTTTTCTTAGGTTTATCAGGTGTTTCTATCATTTGTCTTTGAAAAGGAAGCAGCCTTGAAGAACCAGCTTTTTGGGGGAATGTATTTACCCTTTCCACTTATCTTGTAAACTTCCTGATTTCCTCATTTGCTTTGTTGGTTTTTTTTTTTCATTATGAAAAATCCCAAACTAGTTCAAGCGTTTTTTAAAAATGTTTTTGATTTTTAGACAGAGAGGAAGGGAGAGGGATGGAAAGATACAGGCTTTCCACTTAAAAGCTCACCCTTTTGCAAATTAAATTCACTCCTTTGCGAAGCAAAATCACCCTTTTGTAAATCATATTCACTTTGGGGTGAAAACAGGGTGAAGTAAAAACATCGATGAGAAACATCGATCGGCTGCCTCCTGCACGCTCCCTACTGGGGACTGAGCCCACAATCCAGGCATGTGCCCCCACCCAGAATCAAACAGGTGACATCTTGTTTCATGGGACAACTGCAACCATTGAGCCACACCGGCCAGGCCAAACTAGTTTGAACTATATCATCTATTTGCCCAAGACGACGGCTGGGTTCCTCCCAGCTCCCTGGCAAACCCCATCTTTCGGTCTTTGGGTTCCTTCAGGCATCTCAGTGCATTGAAGCTAGACTCGGATGAAGGGACTTAGGAGCTGACGTTACGGAAAGGAGACTCGCACACTGTTGACAGGTTTGACGGAGTCACAACAGGATGACGCCAAGTAGGCAACTGCTCCCAGGAGCCAGAGGCTTAAACTCATCGACTGCCCCCTGGAGATGTGTGTGGGACAGGACATCGGATAAAAGACGCTGCTGACCTTGTTGGATCGGCCTGTCAGGTGTCTAACTGCGAACGGACCTCTGCCTGCCTGCAGGCGTTAAAGACTCCGGGGGCCGTGCTGCCATCAGGGCAGACAGCGCTTCCGGGACATGAGGAGGCTGCGCACCTACAGATGGATGCTGACTCAGAAGCCAGTTGCGTGTCTGCCTGTCTGCGATGACATCCGTCAGAACTACGGTTGCACGTGTTTTCGTTTCTTTGTCCACGATGACAGTAGATGCACAAGTTAACTGCCAACACTCTTCATGGCTTATGTGACTATCACACTAGATGCAAAACGCAGATGTGAGACAGAGGCCACGCGTGGGCGGTCCTCGTTCACAGCAGGGCAACGATCAGGGTGCTTTTCACCAGGAAGGCCTGGACCGACCGACTTCCCTTTTGGAAACATGTGGCCCCAGCTCACATCCCACCGTCACGGTGTTGCCCCATCCCAAGGGCCCCCCATTTCACCAGGAGACGGTCGGGACCGGGGCACCGAGACCACACTGCGAGCAAAGGGCTGGCCACCGGCCCATCCTCCCACGGACTGGTGACCAGAAGGGGCCGCTGTGCAGGGGAAACCAGCGCTATGGGAAGTAACTTTGCAGGGAGGTTGGGTCATAAGCCCCTTCCCGAGCAGGTCACAGCGGGGAGCCAGGCCCAGGCACAGCACTTCTCCAGTGAAGGGTTCACGCAGCCCCACCCGTTTCTGCGTGTTCACACCTTCGATGGCCTCGCTATCCTGCGATCTGACCCTGGCCTCTCCTCCCGCCTCCTTGTCATTTTCCTTAGATTCCCAACATGTGAAGGCATCTGCCAGCCATTGTTCCTCCCAGTGCCTCAGGTCCTGCTTCCTGGTAACTGTAGTTGGGTTGGGGCCAAATGAACTCGTAAAACCCCCACGGCTTGGAGGTTCCTGCGTGGCACCCCCCCTCCCCTGTCCCTCTCTCTCTCTTTAGTAACATTGGATGCAACTCACTACATCGACTTCACATTCCACTGTAGTGCGGTTACTTGCATTTGCGCAAAGCAGCCCTATAAGGCAGACTCCTGCGTGTGAACTGAACGGCTTAGGAGTCTCAAACCGCTTCTGAGAGGAGGGGCGCTGGCTGGTGTCCCCCGTGAAATCCCTGTCACAGGCGGCTCACTCCCACCCCAGGTCCCACCGACCCACAATGTTGTGACGTCCTCGCTGCAGACCCTCCTACGCACGCAGAGGGCTCCCGGCAGCTAACGCGTGTGGCCAGCTGCGCGCAGGGTCAGCACAGAGTACCAGGGCCCACTGCGTGTCCTCTAACGGGAGGGGTGCAGTCTTTCCAAGCATTTCCGCGTGCAGTTCCCACATCGTCTCTGAACAGCACACGTGTCACCTGCACGCTGTGACCAAATGTGCCGCCCCACCTCCCCGAATGCTGAGGGCCCAGGACCTGCCCAGGAAGCAGAAGCCAGCCCAGGGCCCAGACACACAGCACGCGCCCTCCTCAGGGACCGCACGCACGCCCGCGAGGCGCCGGTGGACAGACAAGCAAGCGGCTCCTTGGGCTCTGACTTCACAGAGGGACACGCCTTGTCGGAAGGAAAGAGCTTTATTTTGTGTGTAATCTCCATAAAGTCAGTTATAAAAGCTCCTGGTGAGCTCTCGCCCACAGGACGTTGACACACAGGACACGGGTCGCCACGCCAGCCGGCCCCTCCCGGGAGCGCTCTGCCCCCCCCCCCCGCACCCCCCCGCTGACGGCCCAGCACCCTCTTTTAGGCCAGAAAACTGCCTGTCACACAGGAAGAGTCTGTGACCACAGTAACCAGGACGCATGAACTGAGAACATTTCAACATCTTCCTATGAACCCCAAGGTTTAAAAAATGGGGTATTATGTCTGTTCAAGTAGGTTTTGGCCAAAGATGAGCTCCAGTCGCTGTAGCTCAGACGAGGCTCACATGGAATGACGGAGTATCTCCTCCGCCCCGTCCTGTCGGCACTTGTCCATCACCCACCCCTGGTGGAGGTCAGAGGTCAAGGACACAGTTGTCAAGGGGACAGCAGCTGGCCTGGATGACACCCCACCTGTGTGACGCCCTGTTTTAAAGTCTGCAGAAGTGACTGGAACCTTCCAGTCCTCATGGAGCCTCCCCAGCCCCTGGGACCTGGTTGGTGTTTGGAGAAGTGAGGGTCCCGGCTGGGACCCTGACCCTGAACGCACACTGCTTCCTCTGTGACTCCCTGCACGGGGTCCTGCCTGGAGCTCCCTTTGAGCATAAACCCTGCCACCAACAGCAGGGTACAGTCTAGTACTGCCTGGCCCATCTAGATGTTTAAAAAGGGGAACAAGTACTTAAGTCTATGACGCAATCAGAGCTCAGACAGTTCCTCGAATTTTGTGTTCCCAATATTTGATTATTTCAACCACACCCGATTGAAAAAGGCTGACTTGCTCATAAAAATTGCTTATCAGATCAAATCATTCCTGTTAATTTTTGCAGAAGCAACGGTTGGTTTTACCCCATTTTCTGGGTTCAGGGGAACTGTGGACTCACGAGCACAGGGCTTCCCGGGAGGAGGGAGCGGAGGGAGGAGCAGCCTGGGTGCTGGGCGGGCAGCCGGGGGGAGGCATTGGGAGCTGGTGAGTCACTAAATGGGTGAGAGCACTTCCTGCACCAGAGGCCCCGCTGCTGCTCTGAAGCAGATGAGTGTCATCTTATCCCCGGAACAGCTGCCACCTGAGGCCATCACACATCCGAGCTGCTCCCAGGGCTGTGTGGCGGGGGCTCAGGCAGGGGGAGAGCAGCACAGAGAGCATTATTTACATCTGGCAGGACCTGGTCACGGGGAAGGGAAGTGTTGTGTGTGTGCGTGCGCGCGCATGCGGGGGACTCTGTCTGCAGGCTGTGGGGCACTCATGTTTTTCTCTGAAGCCTGAACCCGCCTGTGCAGCAAGAACAGCACCAGCCTATGACGAGACCCCCAAGGCCACACACACCGCGAGGACAGGCCTGAAACCTGAGCACATGCTCCCGAGACTCCAAATACGAAAGAAAGGCTACAATTAACGCGCAGGGACATCCGAGCTGGACGGACACATATCTGAGACAGAGGGTTTGGAACGGAACCCGCAGCCGGGTGGCTCAGTGGCTAAGCGTTGACCTATGAACCAGAAGGTCACAGTCTGATTCCGTCAGGGCACAGGCTGGGGTTGCGGACTCGATCCCCAGTGAGGGGCGTGCAGGAGGCAGCCGGTCCATGATCCTCTCATCTCTGATATCTCTCTCTCCCTCCCTTTCTCTGAAATCAGTAAAAATATATTAAAAAAATAAATGAACCCGCAGCCCATTAGGCTGTGCCCTGCGTGTGCCCGTGCCCTCAGCTCTCACCAAGTGTTAGCACCCATCATCCCCCCGCAGAGGGGGCATAGGAGAGGCGGGATCAGGCGTGCCAGTCGCACGATCTGAGAAGCCCAGCTACCGTCCATTTTTATTTCAACAGGTTTTGGTAAGAGCTGAGCAGCCTGGAGTCCAACGAGGCAGTGTGACATTCCTCTAGAACAGCGGTTCTCAACCTGTGGGTCGCGACCCCTTTGAGGGGCGGGGGTGAACGAACCTTTCACAGGGGTCACCTAAGACCATCGGAAAACACATATATAATTACATATTGTTTTTGTGATTAATCACTATGCTTTAATTATGTTCAATGTGTAACAATGAAATTGGGGGTCGCCACAACATGAGGAACTGTATTACAGGGTCGAGGCATTAGGAAGGTTGAGAACCACTGCTCTAGACGCTGCTTAGAGTGGACGAGCATAAAATCACAGGACGCATGACACGCACGGCGGTGCCTGTGGAGGCGGACGTCACTGTAACCGCAAGGGGCCGTGGGAACCACTCCCAACGGCAGCAACAGGGAGGACGTGAGTTTCGTCGCCATCCTGGTTTAATGAAGCGGACAAAATGCTTTCACCAACAGCTTTATGCCCCGTGATTAGAAGTTAATTATGAAACCTCGCGAGCAGACGCAGAGCCCTCGTGCGCAGGGGTGAGCGGGACGTCGAGGCACTTGGGTACGTGGAGGGAGGAAGTGGCCCGCCCCCGGCCCCTCACAGTGACACTGGAGACCAGTCCGACTTGGCAGGAAAGGCCTTCGGCCAGAAATACTGCGTTAGTGACGCAGGTAAGAGACAGTCTTTAGAAAATATTTCAGGCTGCAAGGCTCTAGGCTGTAAAAATACAAAGGCTAAAAACCAAGTGTTTATAAAATTGTGCAAACCCAGTCCATTCAAACAAGTAAGAAATAAGGAGCAGTTATCTTTCTTGCAGGATAGGTCAGTGGTGTCAGTGGGTCGTAAGATGATAACACTGGACAGGGACACTCACACGGCCACATACACATTCCCGCCCCTTAAAGACTTATAATGTGGATCCTGAAACGTCCCTGTGTCCGGCACTCACACACGCACACGTATGCGCCTACGCACACACATGCACCCACAGTACACAACACGTGATACACGATACATTTCAGACGGAGCACAGCAAGACATTCTGGTTATAAGGACCTAACATGATTGTTTTGGAAATATTAAAAGCATGGTAATCTGAAAATATTATAAAACTTTTAGGTGAAATAGGACAATAAAGAGCCTTTAAAAAGCCACTGATTGGCCTTCACTAGTGAGACAGTGTTACATACGCACCCTCGATGCATTTCAGCCCCCTCGGCCGGAGGTCCCTGAAAGTTCAGAGGGTTTCAAACCCTGACGGGCTGCGGATTTCCCACAGGACGCGCGGCGGTTCAGGCCACCGATGGACACGTGCTGTTTCCCGGCCACGGAACCCGACGTCCCTCCTGGGAAGCTGAGAGCATTTAGGCTGGAGACCACCCCAGAGAAGGACCGAGACGAGGCGACGAGGAAGCTGGTAGGAGAGGCTCCCGCGCGGGGACCGTGGTGTAAACGTCGCCGAGCGCAGAGCCTGCTGCGACCACGGCGCCGAGGCTCCAGCTGCATCACCACGAAACGCCAGCTATTGAGTCTGTCCTGACGGAGACGGAGCGGGGGGCCCGGCCACGTGCTTCTGGAGCCTGTAGACGTGGAAGGTCTTGTTCTGAAACACGCGGGTGAAGAGCGCCGTGTAGGCGGGCAGGCCCCTGCGTATCTCCTCGCAGAAGCGGGGGTGGCCTGCCGGCTGCAGACCCGCCTCGTTCTCCCCCGGGCCGTCCATCATCTGAAGCCAAAACAAAACCAAGTACAGTTTGGTAAAAAAGAATCAAACTTATAAGAAACAACACAGTAGGGACAGGAGCTGGGTTTCTTCGGTGAAGGTAAGGGACGTGGTTCCGATGGCAGTGGCTGCTTGAGGTCACGTGGGGGAGAGCCCCGGGGGAGAGCCGAGGCCGAGGGGGCGCGGGGCACAGGGCGCCCCGACGGCAAAGCTGGGACGGAGCTCAATCTTGTCTGAGGGGGACACACTGTTTCTCTCACAAACATGACCAGGAGGACTCGCTAGGACCCAGCAAACCTCAGTTCACTCATGGCCACCTGAAAACGCTACACAGAGCAGAACTCACGCAGCCCGGGGCCGCCTCCTGCACTCAAGGTGGTGAGGGCCTCTGCTCGGGCAGGAATCCGAGCTTCCAAGCCTTTCCTGGCTCCCGAGGCCTTCAGGTGGGAGTGGGTGGGGAACTGAGAGTCACACACGGGTCGGTGGGGGGACCGGGCAGGGCTCTGGGCCAAGCTCAGCTGGTGGCCACAGTTCAGGATCCCGTGCTGGGCGCCTGAACTCCTCCAAGAGACTAGCTCTTAGCTCTCTGAGCCTGGAACCTTGTACAGTGGAGTCTTTGCCTGGAGTGCACGCGGCCGTGGACAGGCCCCGGGAGAGAGGGAGACGGCGCGGCCGCCACAGCCACAGCCTCGAGGGACCGGCCCACTGATGCTCGAGCAGAAGCTTCAGAAAGGCCGAGGTTTTGGTTTTGGTTTTAACAGCAAAACCTTCCACAAGACCCGTGGGCAGAGGCTCCTGACCAGCCAGCTGCAGGCCGGCGCCCGTGTGCAGACGCCTGGAGACCATGCCGGCTCAGGGCCCGGCCCCTCCCAGAGCCCTGGAGCCCACCCGCCCGCGCTCACGTGTCCGTTGGCCACGTCCAGCAGGTCCCGCAGGCGGCAGCCGCGCCGGTGCCTGCGCTCGAAGCAGATGCTGTCCTCCAGGATCACAAAGTCGGCGCCCAGGGCGCGCAGCAGCGCGTGCACCTCCTCGGGGGGCCTCCGCGCATAGACCTGGTACACCTGCGGGCGATGACCGATGAGCGGGCGGGGCCTCACCTCCCACGGGGCGGGGCCTGAGCCCTGGACACGCCCCCCCACCTCGTCCCGGGCCCTTCCCAGGTCCCGCATGGCCCTCACCGCCCGAGTGCGCGCCCGCAGGCCGCTGTCCTCGTAGTGCGGGTGGTTGGTGAGCGTCCTGCCCGTGCACAGCTTGACCCCGGCCAGCAGCTGCATGCTGCCCGCGAACACGGCCGTCCGCGGGGTGTTGGAGCTGGAAGGTGAGTGTCTCAGCCCCAGCGCGGTCTCCCCAGGTCAGGTGACGGGTGGGGGTCCACCTGAATCGTCAGCCCCCACGCTCTGCAGAGGAGCCGAGCGGGCACCCTCGGGGTTTGACCGGGCTGGGACCTGCGCTGAGAGGAGCCGTGACCCATCCCCGGGGGCTGCGCATTTACTCCCACGGATGCCGGACCGCAGCCCAGCGCCCTGCACCGAGTGGGGACCCGCCCATCACTCACTTCCCAGCAACGGCGCTCACCCACTTAACGCCAGGAGCTTTCTAAGGGAGCAGACGGCGGCGGGATCCCCGTGAGGCGGGGCTGACCCCGCCCGGTGACACCGAGTGGCGGGAAGGGCCCCTTACTTAATCCAGTGCATCAGCTCCACGGTGTCCGGGTCGTAGAATTCCCTCAACTCCGACAGCTCGTCCATCACTCCCGGCCAGAACTGCAGCGAAAGCAAAACCAACAACAGTCACCTCACCCCAGCGGTCGCTGCTGCGGAGACGGAAGAGCAGGGGCTGCGTGTGGTTGGGGTCGGAGGGCGGGAACTGCTCGCTGCTGGGCTGGGGCACCGCCAGGCGACAGTCCCAGCCTCTAACCATCGAGGTGACAAAGCGTCAGGGTCGCCGACATGACGAACGCCCACGTCTCTCAATGGAGGGTCTCAGACCCGAAGCCGGGCTGTGCCATTCCCTAAGCGAGTCCACTGCGAACAGGGACCATGTCCTCCAAACCTGCATGGCGGGCCCCGCGGCCTGGGGTGCCCGCCGTCCTCAGGGGACGGGGCCGCTATGGCACAGGCGGTGCGGGCACCCGCACTCCGTAGAGAGCAGGTCACGGGGGAGCAAAGCTCCCGCTTCATTCCCTCAAAGCAGGTCTGGAAACACCTCTATGTGCAGGATTCGCACCATCTGAACAGCAGGTTGAAACCAAACTAATCAGAAGGATTGAACTGGTAGTGTTTACGTGACTATCTGGAAACAGACCAGTCCTCCTACCAAAGCCAGCTCCCCAGAGGCCAGGGAGGGAGTCCAACTCTGCCGGCAGCCCACCAAGCCCCCGCGCCCATTCTGCCCCAGGTGAGTGCCAGGAGGCACCGCGTCCTACCTTGCAGCCCAGACAGAGCAGCGTCAGCAGGGGGACTGCGTGCCGCACCACACACACCTGCGGAGACAGTGTTAGGGACACGTACTTGGAACACGTTGGGCTCACAGTTTTGCTTTGTAAACATCTGACTTTTTTTTTTTTTTTTTTTAAATAACAGACATACAATGTAAGGGAGCATTTCATGGGGTGTCCAACATGCAAAGCCACCGAACCACGGTCAGGGTCGGGGTCGCTGCCCACGCTGCCCCCTAGTGAGGCCAGAGGGCAGGACACGCAGAACCACACCTGGAGGCTGGTCACTGCCGGCTGCCCAGCACCGTCAGGTAGCGCATTACAGTCACATTAGTGACAGCTCTGGACGGTAGGGTTATTGGCGATTTTTAAGTTTTCTTTTTGTGCTTTTCAGGATTTCTAAATTCTGTAGAATGAGCATATCTAATTGATGGCTGGGAAAGAAAGAAATGATTACAAAATAAAATTTAAAAGAATCCTTATAAAATCATAATGTGTCTGTTCTCCACTTTTAGCTTCACATTTAGTATCCGTTTTACCAGGCGGCTGTCTGGGCAACTCCTACATAACAGAGCTGGCAGGAGGAGACACGAGAAGCCGTGACATGGAGAGGCGGAGGCGCACTGACCCTTGCTGGGGTGTGAAGGCGGGCGACCTTCAGAAGCGACCCCCACACTTCAGGGCTGCACAGGCCAGAAGCTGCAAACACGCACACGTGCGGTGTCCACAGGTACTTCATTCTGCGGGGACAGCGGGCAGAGGTCAGCCCCAGACAGCCGTGTGGTCAGATCCTACCGACTGCGCAGAAACGCCGGCCAGGGGAGCAATAACCGCCCGGCCCGAGGGCTGACGCAGGATCAACCCCGCGATGCTCTGATCCGGGAAAACCGCTGTGACTGCGGTTTTGTCCTCGGAGGAGACGGCAGACAAGGATGTTCTGTGGGAACCTCGGCCGTTAAGGAAGACAACGACAGCTTCCCATGACACTGCTATTTGAGGCCAGGTGAAGAGCGGCCGGATAGGAAGATAAGTCGGAGATGAGACGAGCATACCTCATTGTGCTCAGCGCCAAGGCTCCGAACGCGACGCTGTGTGTTAAGTTGTAGGCGGTGTCGGGCCCCAGGCTGACCGCGCACCTTCCTGCATGACCCTGGGTGGGAGAGTCGCTGGACGAAACAGCACAGACACATGAGAGCTGGACACAGGATGCTAACTTAGTCAACCCTCTTCTAGAGACAATACACTCACCCTTTCATGTATTTAGAAATGTATTACCTCCCTAAGACAAAATGAATTGCCACTGGTCATTTTAATTTGTTTATGAGGCTAAAAGTGTCACAATAGGAACGCCTTAATAAGCAGAAAAACTAAAATGTAACCAATTTAATTTTAAGGAAAGAAAGTACTTCAGTCCTTAAATCATAAGAGAATAGGAGACAAAAAGAAATCCTTTTGAAATGCGGAAACTAAGATCTTGAAAGCTGTTTTGCGAGTTACCAGTATTTTTTAAGTTTTTACAAATAAGAAAAAGTGAAGACGTGAAGAACTTGGGCCTCAGTTCCTGCTGAACCGACAACAGTGCCCGGGGCACTTCCAGCCGACGGCCCTACCCGCGGCGCCCGCTGGAGCGACGCACCCACGTTTAACCACGCGTCTCACATCGTTCACGGCACCTGCTTCTCAGGTGGTTTCCGCAGTCAGGACCCCAGCCTTGCACACGCCTTTCTAAGTCGGCTTTCCGTCAATAGAGCCCCCACCCGCCTTGGGGCCGTGAGGCCGAAAAGCACCGCCCCGTTCTGTCTGCTGCTTCCCGCGACACCGAGCCTCACGGCCCGCGCCGGAGTCTGCAGCCTGCACACCTGAGGTGATGGAGGGCGGCAGCCAGCGCCATGGTCGCCGTGACGCCCAGGACGAGCACGTAGGCGTGGAGCAGCAGGGTGTCCGAGAGCCGCCCGAAGGTGTCCCAGGGCAGCAGGCCGAACGCTTCCTCACAGAGGTACAGGTTCGCGTCGAAGTCTCTGGGGACAAACGGAAACCTAAGGTTAAAGCCAGTGTCAGGAAACTTCCATTTTCCCCCCAAATGAGCCTGAAATGAGCAGTTGAAGGCACAATGATAACTTAACTTTTAAAGTCCTTGCTGATTTAATATAAAAAGCAAACATACATTTTATTGTTTAAAGAAAAGAAAAAAGACTTTAAATGTAGGCGTACCTTGTTGCTCCAAATCCAAACTTGGCCTTCAGAAATTTAAATATGTGCTCATCAGACTTCAGGTTCAGCGTTTTCTGTGGGAGGAAGAAGCCGGAAACTGCGTCAGTGTCCTGTGTGCCGCCTCCAGGGCCCCCCGGGCACAGGCTCGGGGCGCACAGAACCAGCGGTGGCCACATGCGCCACCACGTCCTCAGGGCCCAAGCCTCCTGAGCAGGGACCCGAGGCTGTCCTGTCCTTTTACGGCAGAATCACTGTGTCAGACGGAATCTTATGCGTAAGTTTAATATGTAAAGTAGACAAAAGGTGGGCTTCTTTGGCTTTAGAAGCCCATTGAGTATCATCTTTTATTTTATTTTTTTAAAAATATATTTCTTTATTGGTATCAGAGGGGAAGGAAGAGGGAGAGATAGAAACATCAATGATGAGAGGGAATCATTGATTGGCTGCCTCCTGCACGCCCCCTACCGGGGATGGAGCCCACAACCCAGACATGTGCCCTTGGCCGGAATCGAACCTGGAACCCTTCAGTCCGCAGGCCCATGCTCTATCCACTGAGCCAAACTGGCTAGGGCTGAGTATCATCTTTTAGATCAGAAAACCAAGAACCCGATAATCTGCAACCTCCAATGGCCACAAATAGAATTTTTTAAATTGAGAGAAATACTTGTTTAAGGCTTTTAAAGTTGAGTTTCTAAAAAGTTTAGTAACTCAAAAGGAGTTCAAGGTAGAACATGTTAGAGTGAATAGAAAGCAAGGACTAAAAGCAAGAAAATGATCCTGTTACTGAAACAAGTTAACACTAAGCCTGTTCAGATCTTGTAACATAGAAACCCACACCCGAAACCTATATGCTCACGTTGACCAATGTCACCCCAAACAGCTTAATAAATATAAAACAATATCCCCCCCCAAACTGAGCCTGTGTAAAGTAAAACTGGTAACTCTTTAGAAATGGTAAAATATGCCATTTTATTAACCTACCTTAATCATGTTGTTGAGAAAAAGCGTCAAACATAAAACCACAAGTAAATGTAACAATAGTTTCCCAAGCCTATGAAGGAAGTTTCCAGTTTTCAGATTTTTCTAGAAATTAAAAGAGTTGAGGTTTAATTCTTAAATTTTAATATAACTTCATAAACACTTAAGATTACATAAGCATTTAAAACAATGGGTCATGCAACATATAGGGGAAATATGTGGAAAACAACCTACTAGTTTTCTTCTAATCTCAGATAACTTTACAGATGATCAGATATAATAGCATCTAAAGAGTTCAAGTACGAGTGACATTTACTTATAATTAAGGTTGAAAGCAGGAATGAGAATGAATGTTTTTGAGTCAACGAACAGCCTGTTCTAACCACAGCTGTGACGGTTTGTCCGTGGCAGCTCTCATCAATGCTAACCATGGATTTCCAAAAACCCAATGATGCCCTTCCCACTTTTCAGTGGGAATTCGGTCACCAGTTTACCTTTGAACGCTGCATGAAAGGTCCCACAAACTAAAAAATTTATAGACAAAAAAAAAAAAAAAAAAAGAATTCCTACCTGAAGTTTTCTTGCAATTAATACTGAGAGGTTAAAACTGATAAGCAAAGATCCAAGAATCATGGAATTGAAAAACTGCAGGGCACAGACCAGGAGCAGAGCTGTGACCTGGATGGAGTACAGCCACGTCGCCTGCGGAGGGGAGTGGAGGGGGGCAGGTGGTTATCAGGAGACCAGCGCCCCGTCTCAAGTTACACACACGCAGAGAACACCCACTGGAGCGCAGGCCAAAGTAGAAACAAGTCACACACGTCTGTTTACTTTAACCACACAACACTGGGCATTCTGTAACATTCCAGAGGCAACAAACTGGACACTATGAAGCAGAGGAAGAAAGATGCTTTAACCACATCCTGGAAACGCAATCTGTAGCCCTCAGCTTCTCCTGAATTTCCTTTAAGTCACTGTTGACAGCTGACCATCAGCAGTTCATCGTCTCCCACTACTTCCCAACTTCCCACTTTAGGACCACGTCCTCCATTGCTTCCTTTTACCTATGTGCGCACGTGTGTGCGTGTGCGCGTGTGCACGTGTGTGTGCGCGCACACAAACCTACTTCCCCAGGGACTGGAGCTGCAGGTGAGCACCTCGGCTGGCCTTCGGCCTTGGTGTGGGGACCGGCTCGTGGTAAGACAGGGCCGCGCACCGGCCTCAGGGTCGGGGGGACGGGCACAGGTGCCGGCTGAGGCGCAGGGAAATCAGTGCCCATGAGCAGCTCTGGCCAGTGACACCGACAGAATGAAAACTCAAAGAAGCAGAGCTCAGCCCACGTGGAGCCACGCAAAAAGGCCTCAAAAAAATAAACAGAATTAAGAGCTGATACTTTTCTCTTTTCTCTCAGTTAGACCGTCGCAGGTTCACGCTGGTTTATGAAAACTCTCTTACTCAGCAGCAAGTCACATTTCCCCCTTGTTTTGTGCTCCGACCTCAAAGGAAACAGGCCCTCGTCAGCATTTAAAAGTCAGGCCTGCAACACACACGAGGGACAAACAGGGCTGAAGTTCCTCATTTCAGAGGGAGTCCGTGTGGCCTCAGCGGGCTCACCCCGAGGCTGGTTAATGTTGCCGTGAGGATGGTATAAGGGACCACAGGAAAGCTGCTACAGACCCACTGGTTTCCTTGGGGAGACGGTGCACAGCCACACATTTTGAGAGCTGTCTTATGAGTTGAAATTTAAAACTTCTCTATAAAGGACAATTGATCTAGATATTTGTGCTCCAAATAAATCGGCCATTTCACGTACAATAAGCAGAATAAGGGTTTAGATGGTCACACGAGGCTGTTAACCACCGGCTCAAACAGCACATTTCCGCCACGTGACACACGTGCGCACCTGCGACAGCACAGCACGAGCGCCGCCTCCCCGTCCCGCCGCGTGCTCACCTTGGTGGCCGGCAGCATGTCCAGGGAGTCCAGGGCGAATAGCCCCAGCGCCTGCACCAGCATCGTGAACTGATTGAACTGCCAGGTCAGACTGAAGACAAACGTCGACGTGAAGATGGCGAGCAGGGTCAGCCGCTGTGGAGAGAAAACCTGTAACGCCCGTCCTGAGGGATGAGAGCCTCGCGGGCAGGTTCGGGGGCAGCAGGACCTCTGAGCAAACAGAGAACAGAGACTGTGGCTCTGACAACCCGAGCGCTGGAGGCAACCACGCGCTGCGCGGACCCCACATCGCGCAGAGGTGACCACACACCAAGTGGCATCGCAAGAGCAGTGGCTTAAGGGTGCCCACCGTTTTGCAGAAATTGTCTGTGGGTTTGCTGCAACTCCTTAAGGCCGGATTATGTAAAAAGTATATTTAAAAAGTATATATTTTTATTGATTTCGAGAGGCAGGGAGAGGGAGAGAAACATCAATGATGAGAGTGGATCATTGACCGGCTGCCTCCTGCACGCCCCCTACTGGGGATCGAGCCTGCAACCTGGGCATGTGCCTCGACTGGGAATCGAACCGTGACCTCCTGGTTCATGGGCTGACGCTCAACCACTGAGCCACACCAGCCCTGCTGTAGAGCACATTTCAAACAATAAAAGGAAACCATTTCTTGGCAAAGGGGGAGGAGGCCCAGAAGAAGGCTTCCTTTAACTCAAAAACTGGTCATGAACCAAGGACTCCGCACAGGCCCTGGGGCACCCGCCCGTCACCACTTCTGAGCTTGGATGACCCTGGAGATTAGAAACAGGAAGGATTCTGGGACTTACCTCGGACACAGGCCGCAGGTTTGGCCTCAGGAAATACGTGATGGCTGCGACCTGGACCGCAAAGAAGGGCAGCGCCCAGTTCTCCCGCAGCGGGATGGTGAACTCCACCCGGGTGGTGTCTGTCCTGCACACACAGGGAGCACAGTCCTCACCCGTGCCGTGGTCACCCGTGCCGTGGCCACCTGTGCCGTGGCCGCCTCCACTGTCCTACACAACGGCTATGTCACACGAAGGGACCAGGCTCTGGTGACTGGTTCTCAGTAACCACCTGTCCTCCCCCGCCATCCCCGCAACGTAAACTCGGCAGGGAGGATGTCCAGGTGCCCGTCCGCACGTGGTAGCCAGCCAGGGGGACCTGGGCAGACACATGTGTGTTCCTGTGACTGCCTCACTGCCTCCACTTCACCAGTGCAAGCTCCTCTCTGCTCTTCACGCTGTACACGCCCTGAACCTGTCACCGCTGACCATTTTTACGAACTCCTTGCTTCCCTAGAACCGTGGTCGGCAAACCGTGGCTTGCGAGCCACATGTGGCTCTTCCACAAAATACCACGTGTGGGCGCGCACATACAATGAGATTGAAACTTCGTGGCCCATGCGCAGAAGTTGGTATTTTGTGGAAGAGCCACACTGAAGGGGCCAAAGAGCCGCATGTGGCTCTAGAGCCGCGGTTTGCTGAGCCGCAGTTTGCCGACCACTGCCCTAGAATGTGACCCCTAGAGGGCAAGTAGAGGTCAGGTTTCATCTTTTTCCACTGGTTCCAAGAACTGTCTCTACACATTGTAGGCCTTCAATAAATATCTTTGATTTACTCTTAAAACAAACACATTTGACTTCCATTCACTCTTTTTTTTTTTTTTTTTAAGGGCAGCCCTATACTCAGGACAGCCCTCCTAAACTGAGAGGAGGTTGCTGTGTGTCCTGCCAGACTCCCCTGTTATCCATTCACTCTTAGCAGGAATATTAGGCTAGATCAGAATGCTAAGAGGCAGCTGGCACAGTGGTCGCACCCCTCCGGTAGAATTCTGACCAAGACTTCGCAGCGTGTGTACGGACTCAGATATGCACATGCCTTGACATATACTTATTCTCATAGGTACACAGACTCACCTATCACTGTGAGTTAGCCCTTAAGCTTCAACGTCCTCATCCCTAGGGTGGGGTAATGACAGTCTCTCCTCCCTAAGGCTCGTAAGGGGGTACTCGGGAAGCATTTTGCACAGTGCTTGGCCAGCAGTAATCCCTCAGTGAGGTTGTAGGAGAAGGCAGTTTGTTTGGGATTCTGACATAGAATCAATGTCAGACCTTGTGTCCGCGTTTGTCAGTTTCCTCCTCAGTACTGGTGTTGTGATGGCAGGTCAGGCGGTTTTTCTATCTTGAATATGTTTTTTAAAAAGCGGTTTCATCCTGCTTCCTATTTGAAATAGGAAGTCAGATGACGCAGCGTTCCTCACACTCGCAGTGCCCGCCGCGCCGCGGGCCGAGAGCCGCGCACCCCATTGGGGGTGACGGTGAGGAATCACACCCATCTCTGGGGTGAGGTGTGTGGCTGGAGACACTGACCACACGGCCCCCTGTCCTCAGGCCGAGCGCTGGCAGAGGCTCCCTGACTGACAGGTGTGCAGAGCAGCTTCCTCTGAGCCGGGAAGCCAGCGACTGCCCTTCGCTCTGTGTAAAGGGAGGAGGCGACAGCGGCTCCGACTCACCTGTTGGTGACGTACCAGAAAGCCGCCAAGAGCCCCGCCAGCCAGGTGCCGCTCAGGAGCCAGCTGGTGGCGTACAGAGCCGCCACGTAGACCGCCTGCAGCCCGAACAGGGTGTAGATGTAGAAGTAAACGGGCTCGAGGTACTTCTGCAAAAGGGACGAGGAAACTACTCGTGAAGGAAGCCCTGCCTTCTCCCTGCCACTCCAACAACACACAGTAGGACTTCATCCAGAAGCCTGGAGCTGATCGCACTCCACAGCCCACATCCCTCCAGAGAGCCTCCAGGGGGCTTCCCTTTTCAGACGAGGGCACACCTGGTTTTGTCTGGTTTTACCCTGCTCTCGTGAAGAGAGGTCATTGTGATTTGGTAACGTTCCAGTGTCTGTTATTCCAAAGGTAAGTGAGGAGCGATCACATGTGTCCACCTGAAAACGTTTACCGCTTCTCGACTGCACACACATCGTAAGCCGTGAGCATCACATGTACCACACAGCTTGTGAGACGGGAATAAAAAGCAAACGTCACAGCATTTATGAAGATGATTAGGGTACTGCTGCTTTCCCACCAAGCCGGCTGAAGGTCAGAATGACACATGCCAAACTTCAACCCGAAATGGCAGACCCTTATGTTCACCTGCTCCTAACAACTCGACGCCACGGAACACAACATACCTGTATGGGCAGAACTCGGTACAAAACACTGAGGAAGACCTCCTGGTAAATGTTCATTCGCTGAAGGAGGTTAATGGTCTGCATAGATTCTGTTTTGTTATCGTACATTAAGCCACGAAAACCTAGGGTTGATATTTGAAAAACCAGGAAAAAGAATTACAATTTAAATAATTCATTTATTCAAAACTACTCACAGAGTCTTTGTAAGGGCCAGAGAACGTGCCTGCTGTGGAGCGGACGACACCCTCCGGGAAGCATCCCGACTGAACCAGAACCTGGACCCAGCCAGCGCCAGACCCACCACCACCTGGTGGGCCGCTCAGACCACAGAACCACGGCAAGGCAGGCGCCGGGGCTCCAGAAAAACACAGAAAGTGGGACACTACCCGACAGATCACTCAGCGTTTTCCACAAACAATTACAAGAAAAGCCGGGAAGAAGCCTACAGATTAGAAGAAACGGCAGAGACGTGGCGAACGCCGGCCACGCGTGGCTCTGTCTGCTCTCAGGGACCTTTAAACCCCGGGAGGCAGAGCCGCTGCAGGACTCGCCACCTCGGCATCTGCTTGAAATGCTCTGGAAGAACCACCTGGACAAGCGCCGGGTGAGCCGGGTCCAGCGACACTGAAAAGGTGGCAGTCACCTTCACAGCAGCTTCTCACCTCATTACGGACTTCTGACATGCTGGGCTCGATGCCTCTCTGTTGTGGGGACTAATCAATGATGTTTCTGTTTAAAGACACCGTCTTTTTCTTTTCTTTTGCCAGAGGAGCTGGTGTCTGGCCTGGGGCCACGTGCCCTGACCCCCAAACTCCACCCTCTTTCCAGTCCCAGCCCGTGGCCTGAGCCCGGGTCATCAGACAGGAGGCAGGTCACCCACTGGAGGCGGGACATGCCACTGCCCACCCCTCCCCCCTCGTGTGGCCTGCAGGGGCGGGAAGGACAAACCCTTGTATCCAGGGCTGACTTTCAACAGGTCACAGCGAGGGAGCTGCTCTGCCCCCCCACGAAACCCCACCCAGAAGCAGGTAGACACCCACTTGAATGCCCACTGCTGAGCCCTGGCCAACGGCGCCCTGACTCACGCTCACCTCAGCCTGCCTTTCCTGTACCGACTGTGCCTTGGGGCCACCGATCAGCTGGTGAGAAAAAGGGTTTCTATAACAGAGCTCAGCTGGCAGATCCGGGAGGGAGGGCAGAGTCAGTGTCACTCTGCAGCTCTCCTGAAGTAACAGGTACGGGCGTTGCGGCCTCAAACAGCTGCTAAACCATTACGTGTTGGCTGGGGGGTAATTAGCCTTTCCACACAGGAACGGACTTTCATGGCACAAAAAGGAAGAGAAGCAAAATCGCACGCTTCTCATCATGACAGGGAAGCACAAGACATCACCCTGGAGAATTCCCGCCAAAAACATATCTGAGCCCGAGTCCGGGACAGGACCGCTGTGCCCCGTGCGGGGTGCCGCGCATCAGCACACAAGACGGGGGCCTTCCGCGTCCCTTCGCGGGGGCCAAGGTGAAGCGTGTGGGCTGTGAGCACTTGGAAACAGTGGAATGGGGGAAATGGCCACTGCAAAAATAAAGGAATGCATGGGGCACGGGGACGGCTGTAATTCGCTTGGTTTATCAGAATCCCTCCATCCAGACCACAGCCCTGTCACTGCAAAGACCTCTTCCCAGGGGGTCGCGAGAAAAGTCAGCTGCGAGACCGAGAAATCACAAACATGAATTATGGGAGGGGCGGCTCGCAGAGCGGGGGAAGGAGGGACACATAAGGTATTAGACAGCGTCGAGAGCAGAACATTCCGTTATTTAACAAGTAAAACGACAAAGGGTCAAACAAAGACAACACGCGTTCCATGGAGCACGTCAGGTGCCTCCGTGCCAACGTGTTTTCTGGCTGACACGGGGGAGCAGGTGGGGACCCGTGTGGCGCGGGCGCCTTACCGTGCGCGAGGCTGGGCGCCTGCAGCATCTGCTTGTAGTAGGAGTAGTACAGCCCGCACTCCGTCCGGAAGGAGATCTCCCGCTCCACCTCCTGAAACGAGGGCGATTTTCATTTGGGTTCACACAACCTAGTCTGGTTACGTCTCTGTTGTCACTATCGAGACAGGACACAGAACTACAACTTAGGGAAACCACTCTGGAGGCAGAGTCTTAAGAAATCTCGGCAAACAGAAGCAACGGACGGCTGATAATGGCTGAGGCTGGGTGTGCATTTAGGGGTTTATTACACGATTCTCTCTACTTCTATGGGTGTGTAAAATTTCTTATAATAAAGCATGTTTAAAAGCAGAGACAATTAGTTCCAGTTAGTTGATGTTTCAGAGGCAACGTTTTTCTTGTATTTCACACAAATTAAAACAAATAAACAAACCCTCACCACCATTCTTACGTAATATTAGTGAGAAACAAAACCAAAACAGCAAAAAAAATCCCCCATATGAAAAGAACTGTAATTGCATTAGACACTTGCCTAAAAGCTGACAATACTACATGAGGTGAATAGTTTTCCTTTTATTATAAGAGTTTAAGGACGTCGTAGTGAAATGCAACAGACCTTTTACATGTGAATTTTCCTTTGACAGATGGGAAGTGTTCATGTAGGGAAATGGGTACAAGATATTTAAAGGGCTTTAACATACACAGTCCATTTTTAGAACGGAAATTTAAAGCAATAGCTATTAGTCAATTGCGTTGTAAGATTCGTTTATAAAATTTAAGACATTAACATAAAATATGCAGGAAACTGGTATTGAGGCTAGGAAGACTTCGGGAATAATCCCACTACTATGCTTCGATCCTGTATGTCACGTATGTACATGTGAAGCATTCTGCGTGAACAGATGGTTATAATCTGTGTCATTCTAGATTCCTTTACACCAGCGTTCGAAACCAGGCCCTAAGATCCGCAACGCCCTAAGACCTACGTCTCCTGTTACAGCGGGTCCACATCCCACAACCCCGGCTCCACGGGGGAGACGGCAAACACCACACATCCGGCTTCCTCGCCGATAACCCTCTTCTACCACCTCTGTAGTCCCCGTACCGCCAACTATTTTTCAAATACTAATAAATATTTCATTGAAGGAACCACTCATGCTATTTATCGTCATACCTGGAAATTATTTACTTCTTCTACCTTTTAAGTATTTCTTTAAATAACTTTCTTATTCTTTTTTTTTTTTAACTTTCTTATTCTTAAAAAAAAGGTGTTATAAATCAATTCATGAATAGCACATTGAAGAAATATTCAATTATGTAAGAGTAAAGACATCTAATTATTGACCTTGAAAAACAAACTATTATGTTCTATCATTGTTAACTGTTTTAAAAAATGGGAGGAGGGGTAGGGTAGCAAATTGGATATAATGAGCTTCCTTTTGTGGAAAAAAAACTTATTCTGGAAAAATAAAATATTAAAAAGAAGGCCCAGCCCGGCCAGTGTGGCTCAGTGGTTGAGCGATGACCCACGAACCAGGAGGTCAGCACCCAGGTTGTGGGCTCGATTCCCAGTGTGGGCCGTGCAGGAGGCAGCCGACAGATGTGATCTCTCTCTCATCGATGTTTCTATCTCTCTATCCTTCCTCTCTCTCTAAAAATCAATAAAAACATATTAAAAATAAAAAAGGAGGCCCAGTCAGGTTCTAACGTTTAATCTCATCGCACATCGCTTCTCGGGAGGGACAGTATGAAATGACGGCTCCTGAGGTCTCCCGTGGCTCTGTGGCGTGCCTTCCACAGCAGGGCAGGCAGCCTCTCCGACCAGGCGACGGCGGCTCTGTTGCTTTGATGACAGTAAAGTAAACTGGCATCGCTCCCCTCGCCATGTTCAGACTCCGACCGGGTCAAGGACCCCGAGGCTGGGCATGGACGTTAACTGAGTCGACATTAGCTTCCTTCCATGCAAAACAGCCACACTCAGCGTAATGACACTCCTCCTCTTCTCTCCGGCCGCCTCCCGGGGAGCATGCTGACGTCACACCGACGCCCCAAATCAGCCTGCAGAGCCCCATCCGTCACTCTCTTGTGGGGGCTTCCTCTCCCACACGGTTTCCGAGAGGAAATGACTTTTTAAAAAAAATGTATTTTTATTGATTTCAGAGAGGAAGGCAGAGGGAGAGGGAGACAGAAACATCAATGATGAGAGAGATGCATTGATCCTCTTGCCCGCCCCACACAGTGGACAGAGTTCACAACCCCGGCCTGTGCCCTGGCCGGGAATTGAACCGTGACCTCCTGGTTCACAGGCCCATGCTCAAACCACTGAGCCACGCCGGCCGAGAGAAAAGACTGATTTCATCGAGACGGGGAAAGAAAGGCCTTGCTCTAAGTACTCACGGGAGAAAGCGTTTGCGTCCTCCCCACTCCTTAATCCGCCCGGAACGCGTGAGGAACAGAGGGTCGTAATTAGGAAAAATGCATTCAAACATGATGAATTGGTGATCTTGGCACCAGCTGTAGGGAGCCAAATGCTATACTTTATCAGACAGACATTTGCAAGTTTTACATCTGCTTCCTGCTAAGACGACATCTGCTTCCCCCATTCAAACCCTTCCCCAGCTCTACAGCAATTTATACTTTGCCGGGCGGGTGGGCTGTGCCACGGACGACGCACAGCAATAGCGCTGCCTCTAAAGAATGCGGACGAGCAAATACCTCCCCCTTTACTTGCGTGGGTTCTACCGGGAAAGCGATGCCGAGAGATGCGAACATCTTCTCTAAAGAAGTGGAGAGACAGAGGAAGTGTATTTTTAAGGAGCTGTACAGCTCAAACCATTCTGTAGTCGTGGATACAGTGATTTAACAGAAGCACTAAAAGGAAAAGCATCAAGGGGAAAAAAAATGACTGCCCAGAGTGATCGATCCGCCTCCTTGGCAGCACACAGGGTCACAAGTCCTTTTAGACAAACGACACCAAAGGTGCAAACGGAACATCTCACTCGGTCCTTTAAAATCTCACGTAAATCACTTTTGCTTTAAAAACTGCCCCCCAAATGATGAGGCTGCAGGTGGTGGGGAAGCCACGGGAAGATTAACCTTATAACCGAAATCTGTTTCCGAATTAGGTCGACAATCATCTCACCAGCGAACAGCAGCTCACAGGAAGACAGCTGTTCCCGTCCGGCGCTGGGAAGCGAGCCCTCAGCTCCCTCAGCAAACATCTCCCCGGCACATACACGGGGAACTGGCTGGCAAGCCCACGCCCACCCGTCAGAATGCTCGGCTCGCGCCCTCGGGTGACTGGAGCTGCGGCCCGAGAGCTGCCAAGCTCCGAGGCGCTCGGACGCCCGTCGAAGTGACTGCCCTCCCACCGGGCTGACCCCGAGGTGGCCAGTCCTGGCCTCACGTGGATGCCACGCTGTGGACTAGCCCTACTGCTTCTGAAGACCCCTCGTTTGTGAGAGTGCTCAGTGGGAAGATTTTCAAATTCTGTGATGGCAAATAAATGAGGGAGGGACAGTGGGAAATGCTAGCGTGAGGAAAAACGACTAAAGAATCCAGGGTCTCGAGTGCGTTCAGCCAGGGGGAACCACTTCTCCTTATCACTGGACTTTGGTTTGCTGGGGAGACAGAAAGGCGCAAGAATTTAGCCCTTGTTGTCAAGGGGTTTATTTTTCAATGAGAAGGAAGAATGCACTTTAAGAAAACGACTTCAAGGGAAGGCCTGCATCAGTCGGAGGGAATGCAGGGCAGGGCCTTTTGCCCGGAGCGCTAACCCAGCCCCCGCACCGGACGCTGTGTCCGACGGGCCTCTTGTTCCTCCAAGAATTCCTTCCTTCATTCCACAGACACCTGCTGACCGACTGGTGACCCGACAGGTTAAAGCTAAGTTATGGGCCCTCTTCTGCACCCTCCTTAATCTTCCGTTACCAGCACCCGACTTCGCTGCGTGCCCACACCGGGGTATTTGAGTCTTTATTCAAAATCCTGTGCTAGTCAGTAAACATTAAACTGCTTAATTCTAGGGAACCTATTTGTAAACATTCTGCTTTAAGGAGAGATAGGTGAGTGAAATTCTCCCTGACACGAAACACTAGCGATTGTCACTAAAGGGTAAGGATCGTTCTTGGCTATCATCACACTTTGTATAAAGGTGTAATGATACAGGCTGGTCCTTCCAACACGGGAACCAAAGCTCAAGATACTTTGGCAAACTCTCTATGGCAGCGGTTCTCAACCTGTGGGTCGCGACCCCTTTGGCGGTCGAATGACCCTTTCACAGGGGTCGCCGAAGACCATCCTGCATCTCAGATATTTACATGACGATTTTAACAGCAGCAACATGACAGTTATGAAGTAGCAACGAAAATAATGTTATGGTTGGGTCACAACATGAGGAACTGTATTTAAAGGGCCAGAAGGTGGAGAACCACTGCTCTATGGGAACTATCTTTACGTTCCACGTTGTTTCTTCTGAATATTCTCACAGATGAGAAATCCTCGGGCCTCGAAGGTGAATTTTACCTTTGTAAGCAGCCGGTCATGAGACACCACGGTGGAAAGGTCACAGGTCATGACACTTTGGGTTAAAGTAGAAAAAGGCATATTTGGTTCAAAAACACTGTCAATACGTAAGTTTCCTTGCGTAATATACTCGTTTTGAAAACAGTGCAAATTAAAAAACGCTAGAGCCGGCTGGTGTGGCTCGGTGATTGAACATTGACCTATGGACCAGGAGATCACGGTTTGATTCCAGATCAGGGCACATGCCTGGGTTGCGGGCTCGATCCCCAGTGGGGGGGCGTGCAGGAGGCAGCCGATCAGTGATTCTCTCTCATCATGGATGTTTCTATCTCTCCTTCTCCCTTCCTTTCTGAAATCAATAAAAAAATGTATATTTAAAAAAAACCCACTAGAAATGCTTACAAAGAGAGAGAAAAGAGGGACAACAGGAAACTGGTGTGTAAAACACCACAGACTTCCTGAGTGTGAAGAGAATTATGGTCCTTCCCCGGAGTCATGGCGGCCCCGCCACGCGCACATCCAGTTTGACGTGGACACGCTGCGACCACTGGGCGGAGACTCCAGGGCGCAGAGCAGTGCCTTTCGAATTTCTTTCTTTCTTTTTTAATACCACCCAACAGAAGAAAAACGTTTATGCTGTGACCTCATTTGTACACACACATATAATGAAGAGTTTCATGGCTGATCCCGCACCCCAGCACATGTGACGGCACTCTCTTGTACGTGATGTCACGAAGGAAAGCGTTACTCGTGACCCACGGCACCAAGTTCACGATCCAGTGGCTCAGTGGATAGAGCGTCAGCCTGCGGACTGCAGGGTCCTGGGTTCGATTCCGGTCAAGGGCATGGACCTTGGTTACAGGTTCCGCCCTGGCCTGGGGCCCTGGTCAGGGCACATGCAGGAGGCAACCCATCAATGTGTTTCTCTCACATCGATGTTTCTCTTCCCCTTTCTCTTCCTTCCACTCTCTCTAAAATCAGTGGGAAAACAACCTCGGGTGAGGATTAACAAAAAGAAAAGCGCTGGTCCGAGTAACTGCTGCTTCCCTGGAATAAGTTAGGAAACCCCCTGGATTGTAGACATTCTGATCTTATTTTACCAAAAAACACAAAGTCTTTTTACTCCATCGCCACACTGTTTAGGGACTGGATTCTCTGTGGGAACTTCATGCCGGGCTCACGGAACCCCGTACCTTTATGTTGGAAAACCACAGGTCATTCTCATGTAAGGTGGCCAGGTAGACGGACGTCAGGAGTCCAGCACAGAGGGCGACGGCTCCACCGACTGTAAATGACAGAATCTTCCAGAATCTTCTACTGGGACGACCTTCTGGAAAAGTCAAACCGATAAAGAACTAAGTTGGTAAAGAATTGCACAGTCCACCCTGGCCAGTTTGGACCTGTGGACAGAGCGGCGGCCTGCGGACTGAAGGGTCCTGGGTTCGATTCCGGTCAAGGGCACAGGCCTGGGTTTCGGGCTCGATCCCCAGTGGGGGGCGTGCAGGAGGCAGCCGATCAGTGATTCTCTCTCATCATTGATGTTTCTCTCTCTCCCTCTCCCATCCGCTCTGAAATAAAAATGTTAAAAAAATAAAGAATTGCACAGTCTGCCTCAGACCCTCAGGTGTGCTCACTTATCCATCAGACTGAAATGTGGGGGTGTCAGGACAAGTGGGAGTGACCGAAGGCCACGTGCGGCACCCACCGGAGGGCAGCTTCGGTTCCGCCGCCCCGTCCTCCTGCTGGGCTGCGCCGTCCCCCGACGGGTCTGCGGCTCGGACTCCTTTCCTCTGCCTGATGGACATCATGGTGTCAATGGCGCCCACGCATGGCTCTTCCCAGGCTCCTGCAGACGCACCTGCGGGGAGCGGAGTGAATGACCCGCAGCCAGCACCATCCCCCCGGCTTAGGTGACCTTCCTGGGCGCTTTCCAGTCTCACCTTCGCAGCTCCACCCCCAGCAAGGCTCCCGGAACCCCGCACGAGAACCTAGGAACCCCGCACGGAACCCCACCCGAGAACCAAGAGCAGCGCGTGTGGGGGCACCGGCGGGAGGCCGCTGAGACCCCTGCAGCCCCGCCCTGCACCGACCCCGCAGCTGCCCGCCCGCCCCGGGGCCCAGCGGCGAGCCCGGCGGGGTGTCCGTGCGGGGTCGGTGCCGGCCTCGGCCTCCCTTCCGCCCCGAGCGCTGCCCATCGGGCTCGGAGTGGACGCTCCACTAGTGACCTGCCCGCGGGAGCGGACCCGCGTGGAGCTTCGGGCGGGTTAGGGCCCTGAGGGCACCGCCTGCTCCCGAGCAAGAGCCCCCGGACCACCGGCCCGCCCGCTCCTTCGCTCCTTCGTCCATCCACTCGCTCCTTCCTTCACTCGTTCGTTCACACGTCCATCCACGCGCTCAGTCCTCCGTCCACTCATCCATTCATTCATTCACTGACGTGCTCACGCATTCATTCATTCACTCACGCATCCATTCGCTCATTCATTCATTCGCTCCTTCGTTCACACGGACCCACGCGCCCCCGGCGCACGCGGGACGAGCCCGGAGGTCCCTCCTGCAGGCGCGGAGGCTGTCGGAGCCCACGCAGCCACCCCGGCGCCACGACAGCAGGACACACGCCGTGGGCCGCGACGCCAGCTCCCGTTCGCGGAGGCCCGCACGCTCGCGGAGGGACGGACCTGCGCTCAGCGTCCTCGAGCCGCTCGGGCGGGCAGGGCTGGCGGGCGGGACGCCGAGGGCGGGGGCGGCGATGCCCGAGCCGAGGAGCGGCGCGCGCCGCTAGGAAATAGGGCCTCAGGCGTCAGCGGCCCGGGAAGGGGCGCGCCAGGGAGGCCGGGCATCCCGGGCCGCCGCGGCCGCGCCCATAGGTTGCCGGCGCTGTCCGTCAGCGTGGCCCCGCCCCTCCCCGTGTGGCGCCGGCCGGAAGGAAGCGATGCATTCCGGTGGGTCGGCATCCAAGCCGCGGCGCCGGAAAGAGAGCAGCCCACTTCCGGTCACCGCCCCGGCGGGACCGCATTTCAGTTGTGCAGGCAGCACCGAGCCGGTGGGGCAGGGGCTTGCACGGTGGTGGTGAGGAACGCGAGACGGTCCCGTTCACGGCATTGTTTCCATTTTTATTATTTTTAATCCGCACCCCAGGATACTTTCCCATTGGTTTTGAGAGAGTGGAAGAGGGAGGCAAGACAGAAACATGGATGTGAAACGGCGACTGGGTGCCTCCTGCAGGCGCCGGAGCAGGGCCTGGGCCGGGGAGGAGCCTGCAGCCGAGGTGCGTGCCCTTGACAGGAACCAAACCGGGATGTTGGGTCTGAAGGCTGATACCCTATCCACTAAGCCGAACCGGCCAGGACGCATTACTTAGTGTTTAATTGTGCGGTTGTTTTAAACGAGTTTCTTTGATTTTCCGTAGCAGCGATGATGAGCAGGGAGCTATGAATATGGACGAGGCCTCTAGACCAGGAGCACTTTATGAAAATTACCGCGGGAGGAGGAATATTTTAGTCCTGAAGCGGTGCTATAAAAAGCTTTCTTCTCGTCCTAGCTCGTGTGACTCAGTGGATAGAGCCTCGACCTGCAGACTGAGGGTCCTGGGTTCGATTGCGGTCAAGGGCACGCACCTGGGTTGCGGGCTTGATCCCCAGTGTGGGTCGTGCAGGAGGCAGCTGATCAATGATTCATGTTTCTATCTTTCCCTCTCCCTTCCACTCGGAAATCAATAAAAACATTAAAAAAAAAAACATCTTTCCTCTCTGGGAGCTTTAAAGCACAGAGCATACTTTCCCTTGTGGGCCGTCCCATCTGTCACAACTCCTGGATGCTGCTGCCCTCACTGGAGAATAGCCACAGGCAACATGTAAGCCGGGGCGTGGCTGCGTTCCAAGGACATGTTACCTGCAGACGTGGCCGAGGGCCAGGTTTGACACGGCTGTCAGGTCATCCGTCTCTGTACAGGTGTCCACCAGCAACTCAACGTGAGCCAGGTGTGCAAGATTTTCTAGTCATAACGTTTAAAAGATAAAAACGGGTGACTTAAGTTTTAATGACATATTTAATCCAAAATGTCATTTCAACATGTAACCAATATAAAAAAGCTATTGAGATACCGCCCAATTTTTTGTACTGAGTCTCTGAAACTGTGTCTTGCACACGTAGGGCACACCAGTCGCATCTCGGTGCTCAATGGCCATGCGTCTGATGGCTCCCACACCGCACCCTCCTTGCTGGGCTTTCTACAGTGAATCTGGAGCTCAGTGCAGAGTGGAGTTTGGTTCTGGGAAGAGAGGGGACATAGCTGTGGCCCCTACGGAGCAGGATGAGGGTCACAGCTATTGTGAGGGAACGTTTGGCCTCAGACGTGTTAACACATTGCAGACGGATCATGAGAATTCTCGCTTCACATTACACAGTGTTTGTAAAAACAAAAGTATCATACTTTAAAAAGATATTGCTTGTAAGAACATGTAATAAATAACAATGGGTTATTCAAAATGCAATCGGTATTTAATTTTAAAGCATGCCTTTAACGTTTATGTAAAGCATTTTTTGTACTTGTTCAGTAGGAACTTATCTGGCCACTGGGTAAAGCTAGCAATAGAACTACTGGTCCACAGTGTGTCAAGAGGACACGGCCCAGGATTCTCGGGCACAAATGGACCACCAGACCAACGACAGTCGGATGACGTTCGCTTCACGGCCCAACGCTGCAAATCTAATGTGCGGAAACATTTGGTGTGGCCCACACAATGGCCGGGGTGGCACAGACACAGTCTTTGGCCTTCCATCAGGAATGGAACTGTCATGCACAGAGCCAGTCTGTGACTTCGCACAAGAATGTGAAGCCTGTGAGGACGGGAAGACAGAGCGAACGTGTAGCGAGGAAAAGGCTTCCAAGTTGGCAGAATTCTCACCATCGTTTGGTGCTAGCCGGCATTAGCTGGACAAGTTACCAGAGGGCGATCCTAAGCCTTAGTTGACTCCTTGGGAAGTTCATTCCCTAAACCTAACTTTCTAAGCGATCAAATCAGTGTTTCCAAGGTCAGTACGGACATAATCTTTTGCTAATAAAGCCTCGAGGCAAGTGTTTTTAACAAAAAGTTTATTACCAAAATACAGTATTAAAGTCAATACATGACAAATTTCTATAAAGCAAAATAAATTATTCTAACATTGTACAGTATTCCCGAAGGCAGCTGGCGCACGGCAGCCCTGCCTCACTGGTGAGCGGGCAAGCTGTTCTGCCGTGAACACAACCCTGGAGTTTCGGGCATTAAGGCATGCAGCTCGCTGTGCAGGATAATTTCACAAAATGCAAACCATCCCATTTTACACATTGTCAGGATGAACTGTAGTCTTCCCATGTCAGTGTTCCAGAAATGTTCGGACTTTGGCTATAGAAGCAATGCTATAGTGTTACACAATACTCATTTCTTAAAAAAATACATGTATTCATGTCCTTGAATAGCAAACTCAAATTTCTATTAAATATATTTTATAGAATATGACTTAGAGCACCTTGCTGTACAATAAAAAAAAGGTTAAATAAGTGACTATGAAAACTGAAAATATACCGAGTCTCACCAGGGGAGTCTGCTCGTCTTTGCCAAGCCTCGTACACTGCAGGAGATGCACTGTAAACGTGGATGCCCTCCCCTGCTCTGTGAGGAAAGAGAAATGACACTCGGCCACAGAGAGCCCCCTCGAACAGGATGCAAGACCTGGGCAAAGGCTGTACAAGTGTCACTACCATGTGGTGCCTCCCGATCGCGGAGTGTTGGCACTTCGGAGCCCGGCCAGTGTGTTCTGGATTATTAGAGAAAGAGAAAACAGTGGAGCCCTGAAAAGTGTTACTTATAATGGGCACATGCATCACCTTCCCCTCCCCACCGTTGCCTTATCCAGTAAGTTTATTTGAAAAACTATTTTCACTATCAACTCTTAGAATTATCAAGTGTTCAGAGTGGAGAACAAAAGGTCTTGTATGGCAACAGGTCAGAGCCAGTAAATAAGATGTTACTCCTAGAAAGCGGACTCCTTCTGGTTACTTGAATGCCTATCTCTTCCTCAATTACCACGGCGTGTTTCGTCTTTAGAAACACTCCATTGTCTCTGGGAGGGTATTTAAGGCTGACCACAAACCAGTAAGGAGAATGCCTTGGGTATGTGGTTCCCCCTACAGGCCAGGAGAGAGCTTCTGAGGATTGTCTAGGCCAGATGAACATTAAAAGACTGAACTTCTGGGCTAGTTTTTATCCCACGAGCTAGGGATACTTTAAATCCATGATTTCAAATGAAAAATTTAAGTAACAATCAATGGAAGTGGTTTAAAGAAATGAAAGATAATTTAAAAATTCACTGTTGAAATTGTTGGGATTTTTTTGGTTATTCGTATTTTCCAAATGATTACACAAAATTAAAGCCAAGGGAAATTTATAAAACAAAATTCTTCCAAGGTTGTTAATTTTCAGAATCAGAGATTTTTGTAAAGAAATAGTGGGTCATAGCTACAAGCAATGGAGGAGTGGACTGAGTGGTAACATAAGTGATAATAATGGAACTATTTAAAATATTTTATTTGAATTTGAAATGAAACGAAATTCTGAAAACAGGAGGAAATGACTATAGATCCACATGCAGTGGACCTGGGGAACAGAATTTACGGTAAGTAAATTTGTTTTACCTTTGTAAGATCCACACATCAGGAATGGAGGAACTTTCCTAAGTAACTTACAGCTTCCATCCATTCTGTGTGTTAAGTCATCAGGAAAATGAAATGATGCCTGGCCCCACTGAAATAGTTCCTAATGCTACTTAGAAATGCTAACTCGTTCAGGTCACACCTGGACTTCGGGAAGAGCATTCTTCCCTAAAACGTGAGCATCACATTCAAAACCTGTCCTCCCTGTTTCCCGCTGACCGGCGCCAGGGCAGGAGCCGTTCAGGAAGAGCACCAGGAGGCGGCCCGCAGGCACCGCCTCCAACTATGGGCACAGCTCACTTCACCAAACAAGGCGTAAGCAAACGATCAAAACACCAACGCGAAACACAACACCCGTCCTCTCGACTGGGAAACGCGTGAATACAAAACGTGTAAAAAATGAGAAGTCACATCTATTTGACGGCGTGTTCTAAAGCAAAAGCCCACAGGAGGAATTTTTTAGAAAGGAGAAACCCTGCAGACTTGCCAAATGTTATTTGTTATCAAAAGCTTTAGAAACCCGAATTTTCACATTTTAGCCACATGTGGTTACATCTCTTACGTTAAGTGTAACTAAATCAATGAACTCCAGGAAAGAAAAACCTCAAAGCCCTCATTTTAAGGGATTCTTGATCTCACCCTTCTTCCCCCAAATGATTATTATTTAAGAGGTCAAACTATTAAAAAAAGAGAGATCAAACTACTTCCAAGGTCTGATGATCAAGTGCAAATCTGTATACTTTGTTGTTTTAATAGACTCTTCCAGCTAAACGCTCGGACTGGTTCAGAAGAGGGGCAGACGGCTGTGTAACTGCCGAGACCCCGTGGTGACCCGTCAGACCCGAACGGAACCTCTGGGGAGCACCTGCCCTGGGCTGAGACAGTGTTAGGAACCCCAAGGTCTGGCTGAGTCTAGTGCCCACAAGAAACCCTGTAAATTTAAGACAGTCATTTACTCCTTAAATGCCTATTTACCATCTAGGGGTAGATTCAGAGGTGTCCTTTCTTTCCTTTTTTTGAAGGATAAACGACGTTTCTGAGACTGAGTATCTGACACGTCCTCTCCGTTGGGGAAGATGCAGGTAGAATGCTGTCTCGCTGCAAAGGAAGAAAACCAAGCCCTGCTTGAGACTGTTGCTTTCATAGCAATCGTTCCAGGACAGTTCCTGAAAAACCCTCTCTCAGCTCTTCTGCGTGCGTTTCCAGACCGCAATAAGCTTTTAGTGATAAACACACTCAACACTAACAAGAGGTAACAGAGGCCAATGCCGGGTCACATCTTTGCTTCCTCCCAACCCATTGCCCCTCCCTCAGAATACTTAAATATTATTGCTGCTCATCCATGTGGAATTCCTCTGATTACATTACACATTTGGTTCCAAAGTCACCCCTGTCAGTCCCCCTCCTGTGTCTCCGGGCGTCTGAGGAGGTGAGATGCAGGCCCGTGGGTCTAGCTCGTGTTGAGAGCTGCGCTGGGCTCCTTGTTCAGGATGATGTTGACAATCTCGCCCTCGTGCTCCTTCATGTGATCCAACAGGTTTTCTTTGCTGGTAGATTCGAAACCACAGATACAGCAGCAGAAGAGTAAGACGCAGTACTCCATCCCCGGGGGGGCCGCCCCGGGGTTCTTGTCTAAGCGACACGAGGAGTTACTTGCAGGGCTCAGTTTCTCACGCTCGGTGGGAGCCTGGGGAGCCGGCTCCGAGGACGACACCACAGTGTCCACCCCCTCAGTGGGAGGGTCAGCTCCGTCTTCACTGCCGTTTAACAGAGTCTTTCCAGGGGACTTCCCTAGAACCCTTAAAGTCAAACAAAGCACCAAACCGTGAGTGGGTTAGAAGGCAGGGCTGGAACTTACACGTGACAGCGCAGCCGCGTGGGGTCCGTACCTGCCGCTCTGGGAGATGGCGTCATTGATGGCCTTGTTCACCTGCTCATAGTTGTAGTTGCGGTCGCTGGCATGCTTCCACATGTGCGACTTCAGGGAAGGCGGGTGGCTGCACACGTACCCGCACAGAGAGCACCTGCAGCGGGAGGGAGCCATGTCTGTAGAGGGAGCCCCACCACAGGATGAAAGCAGGGCCCTGTCAGGCACCTTCTGTCAGGTTTCACTGAGATGTCACACAGACCTCCCCACACTGACCCGTGCTGCACCCAGGACCCCAGGGGAGAGCTGGCCCATGGAACAAGTTTCCCTCGGGGTGCGAGTCCGAGCCCAGACCTGGCACCCTGTCCTGCCGGCCCCCTGGGGTGGGAACCGGGTTCCTCCGGCTGCCGGCGGAACAAGCTGACTATGAAAGCAGCGGTTTATGCTCAAGAGGCCAAGTTCACTTAGGAGTAATGACTTCTATCTATCAGCGCATCTCCATCAATTGAGAATGCTGCTATTTCCTGAAAACTACTAGAATTAGCCTCTATGGAAAATCAAGTAATAAAGTTAAATGATCTTGTTCTGCACGTGATACATTTCCAGAAACAGGACCTTTCATAGGGAATTTTACTGCTTTTAAGCGCTAGGACTCTTGCTGGAATAGTCAGGGCCCGAATGACTGAAAACTGCTGTGACGATTCTATGAAACTGGAACCCGGAACCGACAGCCACGGGCATCGTCCCTCATTCCAACCAGACACAGGCCTGTGGGCCGGACTCCAGCTTAGAACTCGTAGTCTTTAACAACTAAACACCACTTCGCATTTAACCAGTGTTCAAACAAGTGCGTGAGTGTCTAATAACTTCCGCTTTGTCCTTCATGATAAAGTGCTGCAGCACGAGCATTAGAACCAGGGCCGGCACACTCACCTGTACGGCTTGTCCGAGTTGTGGGTCCGCCTGTGGTTTCTGACACCAACGTATGTTGTACTTGTGTAATCACACACGTCGCATCTGTACTGTTTCTGGACTGAAGACTTATTCTCTGGACAAGGCATTTCAGAGTTTTAGTGACAGGCTTTCATTAGATTCAAATGGCTGCACTTACATCCCACCGTCAATGAGCATTTACAACAGCATGCTAATACCTCCATCCAGGCTCTCGAGATCAAGCTAACAAGCCAGAAATGGCTCACAGGTCACCTGGACCTGGACCACCGCAGATAGAAAGGGGACATCCCCCGACCGGGAGACCTAGGTGCACTGGTTGGTCTTTCATAACCTGCACAAAATCTAAAAGAATGGACTTGATGCCAGTGCCTGCTGACTACTAGCAGCTGAATTAACCACAGACACACAGTTAATGTGAAAGGTATTAGTCTAATCAACATGGGCACACTGTCTTAGGGAAACAACGATTTGCCAACAAGCTATCATTTAGCATCAGAATCCAATAATCCAAAGTGTGGCTACGACGTCCCCGTAACAAACGGATACAACAGCCCAGTGCTTCCTCAGTCTGTGGGTTTCCTGTTTATGACTGTCAGCTGTCAATGCAACAACCGGGGAAAAGCAACTGTCCGCTGGTACACACCACGGAACACTGTGTAGTGACCTCCAGCACCCTGCCAGGTCACGAGGGCAAAGGTCACAACCAACGTGAATATGCAGCTCTCTGAAGCCACAGGCCACTGTGCAACAGGGCTGGGCCGCTGAGCCTGGAAAGCCTGGACAGGGCTGTGACGTGAGCACTGGAAACGGCTCCTGAAGATGCCCAACCCTTGTTTACTCTGTGAGCACCGAGTCCACAGCATCCACAGCCCGACTGCGCTGCACTCCGAACAAAGCAAGCACAGCCACGGGAGAGGGCAGAGTGGGAGGAAGCTTAGAGACAACCCGCCACAGCACAGGGAGGGGAAGTGCAGGTACAAAAGCAAATCCACACTAAATTTTAACAAAACAAAGAAAACCCTTAATGTAAAGCTTTGTAACATGGGTCTTTTCTTTTGCTAGCACCTACTTTTGCCAGGCAGAACAAAATGCCCTAACATCCTGGTATAAATCTATTACATTAACAGACACACTAACCATGACTATATTCTAAGTACTACTCCTAATTGGTAGGTAACAATTCGGACTTGGTTGTAAAGGGCACTGTTCCAAACACAGTTTAAAAACATCCCTGGAAAACAAAGCACGGGTGTCGGGTCACGGTTCTGTGTGCGCAGCACTGCAGGTCAATCACAACGAATGAACACACCAGGAAAGCTGCTGCACACGGGAGGCTGTGCTGCCTTGCTCGGCCTTTTCCCGGGAGAAGGCCCTGGGTTTCAACTCAAGACCTTGGGCCTCATCTTTGCTGCCAGCACCGTGTGATCACAGGAAAGTTATTTCCCCTCTGGGGACCTGGCTTTCTTATCTACAAAACGGAGTGAGCGGAGGGTTCCAGTGCGGCCAGCACGCCAGGGGCACTGTGTTCTTCCTCGCCGCAACAGACATTCCTGTGACGTCTCTGCCGTGTCCTGGCTGCTAACTCCTTGCGGGCAGGAACCTGCCTGCTGTGTTTACAGCGACTCCCCAGGGCTTGACAAATTGCAGGTTTGCAACAAAGAACAGTTTACGTAAATCTCACAAGGAAGCACACCTGGAGGTGCTCTGCCCGCGGCTCTGTTGGAGCACCATCTGTCTTGGTCACTGGTCTCCGCAGTGGTGCTGCCGCCTTTACCGTCCTCCCGGCACCAGGGCCAGCTCAGGATGGTCCTGACTTGGGCAGAACACACGTCCCAAGTACTGTGGCCCTGCGCCTCTGAGCTGGAACGTGCCTGAGGTGCCCGTGCCGTCCTCATGGGCAGAGACGGACCTCAGGGCACACGCCTCCTCCTCCTTTAATGAGACCACGAAACGGTTCAGGGCTCAGGGACGCCAATGGCTAATTCTTCCCTTCTCTGCGAGCTAGGAACTTGTTCTTTGGTTTGACTACCAGATTTTGAAAGCTCAACGCCGAATGAATAAAGCGCCCAAGAGGTCATCTGTCATCTCAACTGTCACTCTCTGATGACAGAGACGGGCGAGTGGGCCGGGAGGGGAAGGCATGGCCTGCATGTGAAATCCACACTCGACCCCAGGCGGCTACAAGAGGGACTGTGGCAGAGACACTAGGTAAAGCTCGCCACACAATAACGAACTGGTTACTTTACTTTTGAGCTCACGTGTTAATCTTTCCATTAAAATAGTGACTTTGTTAATGGCCCCTTTGGACAGTTAGATGACTGCTTTAAAGGACACATTCCAGCCCTGTGCTCACCGCAGGCGGTGCCACTGAGCAGGACTGCCTTTGCCCGCCATCAGGGACTCTCGGTCCAAAGCTACCAAATGCTTTAAGGCTCCTTCCTTCACAGGGACGAGGAGCACAATGTGTAGAAAGGAGCACTCGGGCTATTCCGCAGAAAGGAAGCAAACTGTTTAGCTCAGCCATCTCTGCAGAGGCAGATGCTCTGTCATAAACTCCTTTTGTCTGGGAGACGTTTGCAGGGGTGACAGCTGCTTGACAGGGGATGCGGGTGTCAGCACAGTTCTCTCAGAAACATTCCCGCGTCAGTTATGCTTGCTGGGGTATAATGTGATGAACATTACAGGAAAACATTTCACTCTGCAACTGTTTCTAACTTTAATTCTTAGGAAATCTGAAAAGGAAAGTCACCCCAATATGTTTTATTTCCCATAAACACGATGCACCACACTCAAGACACTTGGAGCTTATCAATTTAAGTGAGCTGACGCAGGGAAGCGCAGCTCAGCACCGTTAGCCCAGATTCTCCGGATGTGGCACCCGCCTTTTCATGGGATTCGAGTGAAATCTTTTGATTCTAATATTCCTATTAGCCGAGACTTGACTGAATGGTACCTAACTCGTACATAAAAAGATCTGGTGCCGTGTTTTAAAGAGAGTGCAGATGACATCTGGCAGCAACCTTGGTTACGATAAGATCACAGCAGGGGCCTCAGTTAGAGTCTTGGGGGGGGGGGCGGCTGCCATCTGTGAGCTGTTCTCGCGGGTCAGCTGAGCTGGGGGAGGGGCAGGCTGCTGCTTCGATGCGGCTTCCCTGGTGCAGGCCTGGCACCTAAGTTTCATGCTGCCTTTGGCTCTTACAGGACAGCAGAAATGTCAGTGTCAGATCTCCCTACAAGGTGAGCTGAGGACTCACAGTACTTCGTTCAGGACTCAAGAGTGTCCCCAGGAGGAGACCAGAACCCACAGTGCAAAAGAGAGGAGGACAGATGCAGCTTTAGTCCTGAAACCCCCCACCTGACAGGCTGCTCAGGGCGCTTCTCACCTGGGATGCGAGTCGTGCAGCCTGTGTGGGAACGCACACCTACCTTCCTGGGCGCACTTCGCCTCAGCGCTGTCCCTGGGAATCCTGGGCTCAGCAGAAGCCACGACTGACAGGGGATCTGGAAGGCTGTGTTGCTCCCTCTCATGGCTCCTCAGCTGACTCTGGACACGAGAGAAATGAACAGCAATTCCTAATGAACTCACTGCAGTTACAGGAGCCTGTGCTTCCGTGGCCTGGAGCCTAGAACCCAATACCAACGCTTCAGAAGAAAATGGGCCTCAGCACTATCCCAGCCTTTGGAGGTTTATGGGAAGAACTGCCCGGGGGAGCAGCAGGAAGGCAGGACCTGGTGTGGGTCCTGGCGTGGTGTGTGCACACTCAGCACCATGGACAGGCCCAGGGAGGGGGCAGGAGGGCTCCCAGAGTCAGCGCTTTCACAGAAAGAAGTCCCATCAGCCACTGAGGCCTCCTCCACTGCCTCCCAGGAATCAAGAGCATAGTCGCTGCAGGCACCCCTGGGATAGGCTTGGCCCCACCCAAATGGCCCCCCTGTCCAGTGGCCAAGGCCATTCCAGATCCCAGGAGGCCATCTGAGTGGAGCCGAGTCTCACTCCCAGGCCCTTCCTTCCTGAACCCTCTCACTGCCAGCCGACTGGGTCGCCTGAAAGGCCACGTCCTGTTTCCCAGTGGGCCCTTTAGGACAGCAAAAAAAAGTTCCCCCACCCATCAACTGGCATCTTGAAGGAAAAAGTTCTAAATCACGGAGCCAAAGAATGCAAGTTTCCTTTACAGAAACAGCATTTCATGCTGGTTGTTGGTTTCGAGGTCGCACACAAGGTGAAAGTCACATAGTCAAAGTGACCTTGAAAGTCCCTTAAACTGCCCTTACAGCTAACACATGGCTCTCTGTCCACGGCACTGTCCCTCATCCAGCCCATTCTTCCTTCTGCAATGAAATGAGTCACTGTGGGCTGGCTGTGCAGCCCTTGGAGTGAACAACTTGCATTTCAGGGCCGTGCGTTGCTGATGTGGGTCACATCTGTGCATCCATGTGTGTGTTTGCTGTCCCCCGTGTTACATCTGTGCATTCATGTAACACCCCCCTGCACTGTAAAAGCCACACATTCTGAAGAGAGTCTAAAACACTATCTAAGGCCAGAGATTGCCAGGGAGAGTCCCACCCCAGGAGTCCCGATGACCCAGATTTCAGTCCCCATCGTCTGGGCCAGCTATCAAACCTTCCTGGGTGTGTTTCCCGACCGACCGATTGTGGGAGGACTGCACCCACCAGGCCTGTCCCTGCTGAGTCGGGGTCCCGGGAGCACTGGGCCGCGCACCTTATAGGGGAAGGCCTCGGCGCAGCGCTTGCACTGGTACAGCCGGGCCTTGCAGTGGTGCACCATGTGGCTCTCCAGCTCCTTGCTGCTGTCGGCCACGTGCTCACAGATGGGACACTGGTAGGGCTGCCTCTGCCGGTGGACCCGCAAGTGCTGCTTGATGTAGCCCTTGTTCCCGCTCGCGTAGTGGCAGAGGCGGCAGCGATAGGGCCGCTCGGCGTTGGGGATGTACTCCACCACGCCGCCGCCTGACAGCCCGGCCTCGCCGCTGGGCTGGCACTGGGCGTTGTCCTGCAGCTCCTTCAGGATGTCCTCATCCGAGGCGTTCTGGTCCGTCCTTTCCCGCAGCTTCTCAATGACAGTGAGCAAGGACACGCTGATGCCCGTCTTCGCCTGCCCGTCGGACAGCTCCTGCCTGCCCTCCGGGAGTGCCACCAAGGGGCAGCTGCTTTGGTTAAAACTCGTTAGTCCATTTGAAGCGTTTTTAAGTGGTGACATCATTTTAGAATAGGCCGCCAAGGTGCTATCCACCTGTCTCTGCCCGGTGTCTGGGTCTAAGAGGTTGACGTTCCCGTAGTGCCCGAGGTTGGCTCTCGTGAGCTCGGCGGCTCTGATGGGCATTGTGACCAGGGCTTCTGCCGCCAGCGAGTGCAGCCTAAGGGACTCGGAATTCGTCCTCCTTCGGCCCGGGGGGGCGTTCTCATCAGGGGCCAGTCCCTGATGGATCAGCTCGCTCTCCTTCTTCTCTGTGTTGCTCCAGCCTATGATCAGCCCCCCGATGTCCACGGTACACTGATTGGCACGATAGGCCTCCTCTCTCCCCTCACAGCCTGCCGGGGGCCCTGGAGGGGCCGGGAGGCCCCCCTCCTCCAGCGCAGCATTCACGAGGAAAGGCTTCTGCGACCCGGTGTCCTCGGCGCCGGGCAGACGCTCCACGATCACGTTCACGTGCCCTTTCTTGTTGGGGCTGCTGCTGATGATCTTCTGTGCCGACGAGAGGAGGCTGTCGGCCATCAGACTCTCCTCCGCGTCCGAGATCACCTCCAACATGTCCTCCTCGTGGGGCCCAAGGGCCCCCGACCGGCCGAGACCCGCGTCTCGCTCCGCACCCGGCAGGGCCGACGCCGAGGACAGAGGCTCTGAGCTGCAGATCTGCACCTGGACCGCCGGCCCGTTGTGGATGCTCAGCTCGTTCTCTCCGATGGCGATGACCACGGCATCGACCCCGCCTGGTGCAGCCGCCACGGAGGAGCCCAGCAGGCCCAGGGGCTCGTTCTCATTTTCAAATATCGGGTAGGAGCAGTCCACCTCCCCGGCATGCTTCCAAGCATGCGTCTTCAACATTCGCTGCTGCCCGCACGTGTAGCTACAGAATAAGCACCGGTACATGCCGTACTGTTCGTAGGCGTACCACTTCCTCCTCCCCCTGTCCTTCTCGGAGGCGGGGGTGGCGGGGATGACATGCGCCTGTGGACTGCGCACGCTAACGGAGAGGTCGGGAGTGCCCTCGCGCTTCTGCTCTGTGGGTCTCAGACACACGGAGCTGGAGGGGCTCACGCTCGGTTCGGCTTTGGGTGGCGTGGGGCCGCTGGCATAGTTTTCGTGGTCATTCACCACGTGGGCTTCGAGCTCCTCTTGGCTTCTGGACGTGACGTGGCACTCGGAGCACATCAGGATCACCTCATTCTGCGGGCCGTGCTGCTTGATGTGGTCCCTGAGCACAGAGAAAGACGAGGACAGGAACTTGCAGAGGCTGCACTGGTAAGACATCGCCTTCCCATCGTTCTGGGCGAGAGGGTCCGGGCCGAGAGGGATTGGCGACGGCTCGGCCCTTCTGATGTCAGCAACAGGGGGCGGGGCTCCTTTCGCTGGAATCTCACCGAGCTCCTGGGCTTCGGGAGAGCTCGTCCCAGCACTTGAACGTGAGCGCTTCTTCCCAATTAAAAGACATTTTTGTGACTTTTCATGTTCCACTATCTTGCTCAACTTCTGGATAACATGGATTAATGGATCTGTTTTAGCTGAACTTTGTCCATCAATTTCCAGTGAAGAACTGATGACAGTGTCGGCCGTCAATAGAGCTTCCTGTTCCCCAATGTCTGGCACCAACATGGCGACGCTGCTGCTCACCTCCATACCTAGAAAGGGGGACAGACCACAGAGACGCCAGGTCACACTGGTGGAGCACACACAGCCATTCCCGGGCAGAACCATCTTAAGTCACTATGAAATACCATCCCTCGAGCCGATACATGACTGAGGCAACTTCTTACACCAAATGTAATTGTAGTTTTTCTTCTCTGCAAGCCTTTGGAATTGTGAACATATAGTAATTAACTTACCGGGAAGGGCACAGGGAACTCTGAGACGTACTATGCAATGAAACTAAAGACAATAATCCAGTTCCTCCTTTTACTTCCTTCATCTTCCCGAAGAGAAACCACAAACTACGCTGTGGGCTCTCCAGAGGTCATATTAGTGGTCAGCTATCACTCACACATGTTACTTTTCTTTCCCCCTGAAAGGAAAGGGCCATCGAAGACGGAAACAATTGACATCCTAGTTATCCACACACCCACGCGTCCCTAGAAAGTGATACGTTTGGCCAAGGGAGTCACTCCATGGAAAATGCAATCTCGTTCAGCCTAATCTTCACCAGTTTCCGGACAGCACGTACGTTCATTCCAAACACTCCCTCTGGCTTAAAGTGAGATTATCTGTTGACTTGGATCTGTTTTTTAGGTTTAGGCTTTTTTTCCCAGCAACAAGTTTTGTTCTTCCACATTTCAGGTGCATTTTGGAACCTCACAACATTCAATAAACTCCAGCAAAAGTTTTAGTGGCCCTAGCTGTAGACCAAAGACCATGCTATTTCTTAACCCCCCGTCACAGGCTCTGACTCTTATTTCAGGAGTTGAATCGTGGCCCCTGCTAGGACTGTACCCAAACTCCCGCCAGACCCCACAGTGCTCGGACGGCTCAGCACGGTCTCCCCTACCCACTCCCAGCAGCCAGGGTGCTCCGTACTTCCTGCTCTCGGTCACACTAACTTTCCGTCTGGGCCCACATCAGGCAGAAGTGCAAACATTTACCCCTGGCTTCTCTAGTGCCCTTCTCCCCCACCACCTCCCCGGCCGACCACACTCACACCGGGATGCGCTCCAGCCGTGACCACAAGATGGCCACCCAGCAATCCGGGGCCTGTGGCCCTACAGCCACTCTCTCCTGAACAACCTGAGGGTATTACCTCCCAAAAGACGACAGATGCTCCTTGACCGACTAGTCAAAAAGCACCTTCCACACATTCTGTGGAGTCTGGGTTGCTGACCTTCGAGACCGTGACTGGCCGGGGCTGCCACTGCCCAGAATCAGAGTGTCTTTCATACACATATACCCAGGCCAGGGAAAGATCAAAACTCAAAGCATGGTGTCTACCAAACATACAGCTTTTGCACCATCATGAAGTAGACAAATCCTGTCTGGGGACCATCTGTATTCCCTTAGGAAGGTCTTTCTCAGGCAGAAAGAACAAGTGTCTTAAGTCTTTACACTCAACTTCAATCACTAAGAGGGACCAGTGACTGAGAGAACAATCTGTTTCTCTAGAAACACCCTGTGTGACTTTCCAAGTCACTTTGCTGCCTGTGAATTCCACGTTTAGGTCAAGGGAGCTGCGGCTCCTCACCTGACTACGGATTCCCCTTCTGGGCCATTCTCAGGCTTTATTTCTTTCGTTCAGTTGTTAACTACAAACTAATGATAGGAACCCTGGAACACTCAATTTCTTGCACAGACTTGGGGCTCTACTGCAGACCTAAGGCCTCCTTCCCGGGAAATGTGACCTCAGCAAGCTGACTGATAACCCGGAGGCTAGCTTTTCACACCCACAGGCTATCCCTCTTCACTCCTGGACATGACAGGAGGGGGCAGAGCACGCCAACTGCTCCCTGTGCAATGAGGAGGAGGAGGAGTTATCTCACTTCAAGCAAAACACATTACGAAACAATCTGACAAGAGACTCACGTGGAAAGCCGTGTGCTCAGGGAAACCTGTAGCAGGTGCCCCATCTCCCTGGGCATTTACGTGTCTCACTGCAGAGGCTGCCCATGTCCGGGATAAGTACAGAAATGGCATCTTTAAGACAGACAGGACAACATCAAATACACTGAGAAACACCTGAAAAACCAGTTTGGGGACACTTGCAAAAATCAAAGCAAAAGTTAAGTCTCAGTAGAACAAAGTCTCTGCTAATCAGATTAGATAACAGCTTGTAATAAAGTCTACAGAGAGAGTCAAGTTGCCCTTAAGGCCAACTCTAAATTTTCACAGAGTTCACTTAGGCCACCAATGTGCATAAGCATATGGGACTGCATGTCAAGTGAAGTAAAGTTTATTTGAATAATAATAGCAACATGGACTGTGCTAATCTGCATACTATGCGTGGTCTCCAAGAGGTCAATGTAAAAGCACCTACAGAAAACGTTACCCTGACGGGAGGCTGGTGGGAGAGAGTGAGGATTAAAGAAGATTAGCAGATTGTGTGACTGGAGTGATGAGCAAGGAGGGGCTCACTGTACTATTATTCTACTTGTGTAAGGCTTAAATTTTTAAAATAAAAAGTTATAGAAAACATTGGTATGCGAAAGGCACCAAGCAAAGTACCAGGAAGAATGAAAAACATTTAAAGTTACAGTTCTCACAGTTTAAAACTGAGTTGAGAGAATAAGACAAACCTGGTTAGAAATGGAAAAGAATTAACAGCTTTTAAACAATGCGACAGTACACAAGGTAAAACCGTCAGGAACAGCCAATGACCAAATCCTAACAGAGTGAAGCGCTCTTTCGGTCGAGAGGTGAGATTTAACCTACAATGCGCCAGGCACGGTACAGGAGACCGTGAGGATGATGGGGGTGGGGGCGGGTCCTTGCCCTTGACCGAGTCTGTGCAGATTCTACCGCTCACGTAATTCCTGGTAATGTGAACCTTTTTCTTCCTTATCCTGCCCCTGGTAATATTAACCTCTTTTTTGCAGACAAGGAATCTGAGACTCACAGACATAAAGTAACAAATGGCTTAAGAACTGGAATCCAAGGGTATATGAGTCTAAATCTATCCTTCCTCAACATACCCACTTCCTTTGGTTTCTCCGTGAGAACAAAGTGTGTTAAGTAGTGACACTGAAAAGAAACAGGCTCTCCCTGCTAGTCTGTATCAACCTGTAAGCCGCCTGACCCTGGGCAGGGTCTAGTGATGCTGCCAATCGGGAAAGGGCAGTGCCTTCCGGTGACTGAAAGGTTCCGTGGCTGCTCGGCGGCAGCCCAGTGTCTTGCAGGTCAATTCCTGAAACGAGCAGCTCCTGGGTGCGTCCTCCAAACCCGGCGGCGGCCGCGAAGGACAGTGTGAGTGTCAGACACGTCTCCTCCTTCGAGAGGCAACGTAATGACTTGTCGGGCGGTGGAACCTTTCTCAATCTTCCACGCCAAAAAGAACCCGATTATGGGGCGCGCGTTTACAAAACTTACCGAACAAGGAGGGTTTCGGACTTGGTCTAAGTTATAACGAAATGACTCTGGGAACTTCTCCCGTGACTGTGGATTTTATACTTTAGCTCCGAACTTATCGGACTCGAGATGCTATTGGTTTTGCTGGTAACCACTTTCTAATGAGTAAGGAGCGATGATCCGCATGCTGGTTTTTAAATCTTAACTGAAAACAACCTAATAGCGGTGATTCTGCAAACTTCACGCACTTCCGCGGGCTGGCGGCCTCGCGGGGCCAGACGCAGTGTCCCACGGCCCGGACCCCGGCCCCGCTCCCCGCTGCCGGCGGGTTCACCTTAAAGAACCTGCAAGTTCAAAGGGCGCGGTTCCGTTTCACCTGGAGGCGACCTTCCGGCTGGGGTCACCGCCGAGGCAGGCAGCACCTGCTCCCCGCCGGGAGCGAGCGCTAACGAGGGACCGAGGAAACCGGCCGCGCGCGGAGCCCGGAGAACTAGAGAGAAAGGGCGCGGGAGGCCACAGCCCCGAGGCCGCCGGTAACCGGGACGCGGGCGGAGGGCAGAGCGCAGCCCGCCGGCACCGAGGCGGCTTCCGGCGCGGAGGCGGCCTGGCCCGCCTGTCACTCAGCCGCACGAGCCGCTGCCCCGCGCCCCCGGCGGGCCCTCTCCTCCCGGCCGGCGAGGCGGGGGCAGGGCGGCGGGGCTGCTGCGCGGGCTGTTCTGCACCCGCAGTGCTGACGGGCCGGCGGCGGGGGCGCGGTGCGGGGCAGCCGGGGGCCTCGTCGCGGGCGCACGGGGGCCGCAGGGGGCGGCGGCGGGGCCCGCGGGAGGCGCACATGGCCGGCGGCGGCGCCCGCAGCGGCGAGGGGCGGCCTCGGGGCGCAGTACCTGCGGTCGGGCGGCGGCTGCTGCTCCGCGGGCCTCTTGGGGCCGGCCGGGCGCCCCTGTGCCCTCGCCCTCGTCCTCTCCCGCCGCGTTCCCAGCTCAGCGCCTCCTTTCCCCCGCTTTTCCGCTCCTCACCGGAGATCCAAGATGGCGGCGCAGAGCCGGTCACGTGAGACGCGGGCGGTCAGGTGACCGAGGGCCGCGGCGAAGGGGCGGGGCGATCAGCAGGCCACGCCCACAGCAGCCCCGCGTGCGCGAGCTGGGCGGGCGCGGGGAGGGCGGGGCGACGCGCAGGCCACGCCCCCAGGCTCTCGAGGGCGGGGCGGGCGGTGGGCTCCCAACGCCACCGCGCTGTTTTCTGGGTCGTCGGGGCCGAGTCCGCGCGTGTCACCTGCGTCTGCTCACGTTGCAGCGTCTGTGCGCCAGGGCCTCGCCGCAGCCTCTGAGTTTGGTGCAGCTTTTGGCTGGGCTGCACCTTTAGTGGCTGATACGCAGGGAGGTCCCGCTGGGGTCCCGCTCAGCGCCAGGCTGCGGGAGGTGGGCAGGGCCGGCGGGCACCCTGTGGAGGGCCTGAAGATTTCCCAGGGCTGTGGGCAGACCTGGCAGCTTCACCCGGTAACGGTAGCGCAGTCTCCGTCCGGCGTGGGCGGGGGGGGGGGGCAACCCTCCGTGGTGTCGTTGGGATCTGGTGCCTGAGAAACACGCAGGGACGCCAGCAGCCCTGCTCGCACACGCAGCTCACCGTCACCCTGGGTGCTGGCGGTGTGGGTGCTGGAGGGTGTGGGTGCTGGCGGGTGTGGGTGCTGGAGGGTGTGGGTGCTGGCGGGTGTGGGTGCTGGCGGGTGTGGGTGCTGGCGGGTGTGGGTGCTGGAGGGTGTGGGTGCTGGCGGGTGTGGGTGCTGGCGGGTGTGGGTGCTGGAGGGTGTGGGTGCTGGCGGGTGTGGGTGCTGGCGGGTGTGGGTGCTGGAGGGTGTGGGTGCTGGCGGGTGTGGGTGCTGGAGGGTGTGGGTGCTGGCAGTGTGGGTGCTGGAGGGTGTGGGTGCTGGCGGGTGTGGGTGCTGGCGGGTGTGGGTGCTGGAGGGTGTGGGTGCTGGCGGTGTGGGTCCTGGAGGGTGTGGGTGCTGGTGGTGTGGGTGCTGGCGGGTGTGGGTGCTGGAGGGTGTGGGTGCTGGAGGTGTGGGTGCTGGAGGGTATGGGTGCTGGCAGTGTGGGTGCTGGAGGGTGTGGGTGCTGGCGGGTGTGGGTGCTGGAGGGTGTGGGTGCTGGCGGGTGTGGGTGCTGGAGGGTGTGGGTGCTGGCGGGTGTGGGTGCTGGCGGGTGTGGGTGCTGGCGGGTGTGGGTGCTGGAGGGTGTGGGTGCTGGCGGGTGTGGGTGCTGGCGGGTGTGGGTGCTGGCGGTGTGGGTGCTGGAGGGTGTGGGTGCTGGAGGGTGTGGGTGCTGGCAGTGTGGGTGCTGGAGGGTGTGGGTGCTGGCGGGTGTGGGTGCTGGCGGGTGTGGGTGCTGGAGGGTGTGGGTGCTGGCGGTGTGGGTCCTGGAGGGTGTGGGTGCTGGTGGTGTGGGTGCTGGCGGGTGTGGGTGCTGGAGGGTGTGGGTGCTGGAGGTGTGGGTGCTGGAGGGTATGGGTGCTGGCAGTGTGGGTGCTGGAGGGTGTGGGTGCTGGCGGGTGTGGGTGCTGGAGGGTGTGGGTGCTGGCGGGTGTGGGTGCTGGAGGGTGTGGGTGCTGGCGGGTGTGGGTGCTGGCGGGTGTGGGTGCTGGAGGGTGTGGGTGCTGGCGGGTGTGGGTGCTGGCGGTGTGGGTGCTGGAGGGTGTGGGTGCTGGCGGGTGTGGGTGCTGGAGGGTGTGGGTGCTGGCAGTGTGGGTGCTGGAGGGTGTGGGTGCTGGAGGGTGTGGGTGCTGGCGGGTGTGGGTGTTGGCGGGTGTGGGTGCTGGAGGGTGTGGGTGCTGGAGGGTGTGGGTCCTGGAGGGTGTGGGTGCTGGAGGGTGTGGGTGCTGGCGGGTGTGGGTGCTGGAGGGTGTGGGTGCTGGAGGTGTGGGTGCTGGAGGGTATGGGTGCTGGCAGTGTGGGTGCTGGAGGGTGTGGGTGCTGGAGGGTGTGGGTGCTGGAGGGTGTGGGTGCTGGCAGTGTGGGTGCCTTAGGAAGGAGCCCGCTGGGTGCTGGGTCTGGGTGCTGGGTGCCGCAGTGGGAGACAGTGAAACTTAAGCCTTGGTCGCAGCCATGGGCTGAGATGCCCCTGGGGACTGGCAGGTGCACTAGGGTCTGGCCGCAGGCCGGGCTTTCATGGGGGAGGAGGGGGGCTTTCATGGGGGAGGAGGGCTGAGAGTCCCTGTTCCGCAGGACTGAGAGTCCCTGTTCCGACAGTCAGTAGCTCCTGAGATAGGAACTCAATGTTCACCTGAGTTTGGGGCTTGGCAAGCCAGCAGTTAGAAACCTTATTTTTTAAAGAATATCTTGCCGATGGGACTAAGTAAGAAAAAGGAAAAAGGAAGGGTTGGAGATATATCTGTTTTTCAAGAAAAGAGGCTGAGCAGGAGAGTAGCGTGGAAGGGTGGAAGGAAAAGAAGTGGAGGCGAACCAGAAATACCCAGAAGGGAGACCGTGAGCTCACACAGTCCGTGGGCAAGCGCCTCCCCGTCCCTTCGCTGCCAACACTACAATCCTAGTTAATAACACTCCAAAGAGAGGCTTTTCTGCAGGAATGTCCTCAAACCTGAAACTGGGCAGAACCGAAATCAGAGGTTTATTTGATTGGGGGGTGGTGGGGGGTAGTGTAGAAACCACAATCTGGGGAAAAGAAGGGAATTCTAAAACAATGAAGGGAGGCAAATGCATACTTGAAGTCCCTGTGTGCCCTCCGGTGTCCACCAGCTATTTTCAACCTCCCCGTCCAGCCCCAGGCTCGGAGGTGCGGCCTGTGGCCGGCGCTGGCTGTGAACAGCGGGCGGAAGTGAGGGCTGCCACGTCCATCCTGGAGCAGTTAGTGGCCAGTGCAGTTTCGTCCAGAGCACTCGTCCCCCGCTGGCTAGATGACCGGTAGCGTTTGCAGTGGTGGCCACCCTGGCACCCTGCGTTTTAGAGTGACACGAAGGCGCGGAGCCCCAGCCGACCCACGATGATGGATCTGCAGGGGGAGGAAGTCCTGAGGTTTTCGAGCTGTTTGTCACGCAGCGTGACAGCCGCCGCTGACTGACACGCCCCCCCCCCCCCCCCCCCGCCCCGTTCACTGAAGCCTCTGGAAGAGGCAGAACCGATGGGACGAAACCATTCCCGGCAGACAGGAAGGTTAATGGAAGGTCAGCACCTTCATTCCTGAAACAGAGATGGTATCAGATGCAGAGTCTAACAGAAGAAATCGAGGTAACTTTCAAAAGCCAGTACAGCCCGGCTGGCAGGGTTCAGGGGTTGAGTGTCGACCTAGGAACCAGGAGGTCACGGTTTGATTCCCGGTCAGGGCACAGGCCTGGGTTGCGGGCTCGATCCCCAGTGGGGGGCGTGCAGAAGGCAGCCGATCCATGATTCTCTCTCATCATGGATGTTTCTACCTCTCTCTCCCTCTCCCTTCCTCTCTGAAATCAATAAAAAACGTTTAAAAAACAAAAAAAGGAGGAGTCTGATAATAATACATGGTGTTTCCTTGACAACCCAAACCAGAGCACTGTTGGCGTTTTGGGAGCCCCGAGGGCCGTGCAGGAAGTAAGATGAATGAGACGCCGGGCCAGGCGGAACTTGGGAACAGCTTGTCCCCAGGTACGACACTCAGGAAGGACTCCTTGCCTTTGGTGTGTAAGATGAGGTTAGATTTCGTTTGAGGGGATGACTCATGTAAGCCTCTGGCCTGGCACAGAAAATCGGAGGAGACAAGTTAGCCTGTATTTCTTTGTGTTGTAATTCTTACCATGACCTTAAAAAAAAAAATATATATATATACTTTGAATAGAGTGTCTCCAGAAAGGATAGATCGTGGAAGAGTGAGAGGAGGCGGGGACGCAGAAAGGGAAAAAGAGGATGCGGTATTGCGGCTGAGAAGATGAGCAGACACGTCCGTGACTTTCCGTTTCCCTCGCGGGGCCACGAGGGCTCCGTGTTTCTGACGTGCTCTCCCGCCTGTAAGACGAGATTTCAGTCCATGCTATTTCTGAGCCTCAGATGCGTGGTATATGGAAATGGAGAGTTTAATTATAGGATCCTCTGGGCTCAAAACGGGACTTCGCCTTAAGAATAATGACAAGGCTGGATTTTATTAATGAGTGAAAAGGTGGCTCGCCCTAAGTCAGGAGGGATGTAAGATTAAAAGGCACGATCTGTTATTATGTATCCGGCTGTCAGTAATACATTAACGTTAGCTCTGGGTTCTTTACACGGTGCGTCCTGAATATATACCTAGAAATACTTCATAATTCCAGCCCAGGTCTCAGGAATCATCATAAATTATCCGTCTGTCATTCATTCTCCGCTAAAAGCCCATGATTCCCGCAGCACACCGACATCTGCAACGACACGTGCTGCGAGGCACCCGTGTTCGTTCATTCCTTACTGCAGACCTGAGTGTGCCAGAGGGACACTCCGCACCCGACCTCGAGGAAGGGCTGGAGGCAGAGCAGGGCGCCGAAATATACTTTTGTTGATTTCAGAGAGGGAGGGAGGGGGAGAGAGATATAGAAGCATCCATGATGAGAGAAAATCACTGACCAGCTGCCCCCTGCGCGCCCCTTCCTGGGGATCGAGGCCACAACCTGGGCCTGTGTCCTGACTGGGAATCGAACCGTGACCTCCTGGTTCCTAGGTCGACACTCAACCACTGAGCCACGCCAGCCGGGCGCCAGTAAACATTTTAGACATTCGGACACAGTTTCATTGGCTCGAGCTGACGTGGGTCTTGGTTAACCCCTAGGGTGCTGGGGAGCACGATTGCGCTCCTCCTGTCTTTCGCCAAAAGTGCCGGGAGCGCTATCAAAGCTTCGAAATGGCGTCCCGTTCTAAGCCTGCTTTTATTAGTGATGATGATATTGCTAAATATGTCAATGTAGTAAAGGTTTTCTTAAGTTTTTGAATATGTAACTTCATTTACTTGCGATTCATAATTTTTTTTTCCCTAAACTGCGTAAAATCAGCAAAAATGCCTTGGCAATGTAGCCTAGTTCCTAGGATATTGGTTGGCACTCGAAGGATTAACGTGGGTCTGAGTGGCTGAATGGTGTAGGAGGGGCCCCCGGGGGTGCTCATACTCTCATAGCATCTCAAGCAGCTCTGCGTCCACGTGGGGATGGACTGCCGCACCAGCTCCCTTCGTCCCTGGGATGCTCACTGTCTGGTACCCAGGTCCTGGGAGTAAGGACCACAGTCTGTGGTGGTGACACCTAGTGGCTCACCTGGGATGAGCGGCGAGGCGGCAGCACGCAGGGAAAGACTGCCCAGGCCGGGGCCCAGGCCCAGCCCCAGCCCCTGAATCCGTCTGGATAGCCTGCCGTCCGGCAGAGTCCCTGGATGCACGTTGATTGACGGCTGTGCTCCAGGAAAGGCACCCGCAGGCTGGGAGTGGGGGTGCAGAGGGGCTGTGGGAGGACGTGGGGGCCTCCTTGGGTTGGCATGTGCCACAGACGGTGCGTGGCTCTGGGAGGCTTGGCCGGGCTGCCCGGTGGGGCACGGAGCTCACCCTGCCAGGCGGTCTCTCTGCTCCCACGGAGGCCGGTGACGGGAGCGCTCCCCACAGTCCCTCCTCCACCAGGGGAACGGGAATGGGTCTCTGCGCCTCCCAAGGGCTGCCTCCTGGGGCCACTGTCCCTGCCTCCCCTGCAGTGGGTGGGTGGCAGCTCTCTAAGCCCGTTGACAGGTAACACCACCTGCCTCTGAACGCGACGGCGAGATGATGATAGGATGTGTTAACGTCTTCCCGCAGCAGCAGCCTCCTTACCGCGCGGCCTTTATTGATGGGAGGCGGGGCGGGAGGGAGAAAATGAAAAGAAGAAGGAGCCGGGGATGAGAAAAGGCACCACCAGCAGAAGTAACTGCTCGTCAGGCCTGGCGAGGGGTAATCCCGTGACCTAAAAGGTGTCGTTTGTTATTCTGACAGCTCCTCCAGGTGGTAGACCACAGACGCCCTGGCACCCTCACTGCTGGCGGGAGGGGCAGCCACTGGCGGGCAGCGGGCAGCAAGAGGCTCCCTCGAATGCCCTCTAGCTCAGAGCCCCCAACCCCCCGACACTGGAGCACCAAGCAGGACACTGTACGTACGTGACCTTCTGGGATGTTTCTTTCTTTTTTTTTTTAAATGTTTTTATTGGTTTCAGAGAGGAAGGGAGAGGGAGAGAGACAGAACATCCGTGGTGAGAGAGAGCCATCGATTGGCTGCCTCCTGCACGGCTCCTACTGGGGATCAAGCCCACAACCTGGGCCTGTGCCCTTTTTTTGTTTTCCTTCTTTTTTTTTTTTTTTTAATATATTTTATTGATTTTTTACAGAGAGGAAGGGAGAGAGATAGAGAGTTAGAAACATCGATGAGCGAGAAACATCGATCAGCTGCCTCCTGCACATCTCCCACTGGGGATGTGCCTGCAACCCAGGTACATGCCCTTGACCGGAATCGAACCTGGGACCTCTCAGTCCGCAGGCCGACGCTCTATCCACTGAGCCAAACCGGTTTCGGCATTTGTTTTCCTTCTTATTTATTTATTAATTATTATTTTTTTTGGCCTGTGCCCTTGACTGGAATTGAACCAGTGACCCTTCAGTCCGCAGGCCGATGCTCCGTTCACCGAGCCAAACCAGCGAGGGGATCGCCGGAGTATGCTTTTGCCGCCAATCTCAAATACAACCTGTTGTTTCACTGGGAATGGAAGTTTAGGTTCGCTTCGACGTGACCCCGAGGTGACATTGTCCCCCATAACGCCCCCAGCGACGCGCCGGCGTCCGTGCGTCAGGCCCACGCGAGGCGCTCGTGCTCAGGGGTGACCCTGAGGGGGCGGCAACGCTGCGTTCAATTCCGGGCTCCCCACGTCCATTCCAAACGGAAAGTGAAAATCGCCATAAATCAGCGTAATACCGAGGGCTATAATTTTATTGCCGGGGCGGTAAGTCCATAAAGCAGGGCTGCGAGGCCATTTGCACTGTGCACGGTTTCTGCTGGTTGCTCATCTGTCTGAAAGCGCCCACTAAGACAACGTAGGGACGGAGTGGGTGGTGCCAGAGCTGGGATCTAGCTCATGCTGGAGTCCAGTGAAATGCCGCCTGCGCCCTCCGCGTGGTGAAATGGTCTCTTTGCAGACTTTTGACGGTGGCCCGTCTGCATGGTCTGATTGCTTATTTCCTTGCGGGTTGTGTAACCCTTTTCTTAAATTTATGACTTTATATAGGAAGGTCATCAAACATACGGTGTCCTTTCAGGGAAGGCGAACGTGTTGTGTTAAATAATGAGGCATAATGAAACTTATTTATGAAGGAAATCAGAAAAATTTATTGCTGAGTCGGTATAAGAGAAGCATGCAAATTAAAAAAAAAACACACCACCCTGCTTAATAGCATATTCATTACCAGGGACCTTCCAGGTACTGAACCAGTTGTGTGAGAGGCAGGGTCGTAGGTGGGGTAAAGCTGCTACGTCAGTACAATCCGTGGTTACTGTGCTTTTGGGTCTTGTCAATTGCTATGAGATGATCATAGTATTTCTGAATCATTAAGATGCAAGACACTAAAAATATTTCGATCTCGCCCCAGCCAGTTTGTCTCAGTGGATAGAGCATCGGCCTGTGGACTGACGGGTCCTGGGTTCGATTCCAGTCAAGGGCATGTACCTTGGTGACAGGCTCAATCCTCAGCCTTGGTTGAGGCGCATGCGGGAGGCAACCAATCGATGCGTCTCTCTCACATCGATGTTTCTCTTTCTGTCTCTCCCTCTCCCACGCGTTCTCTCTCTCAAAAAAAAAAAAAAATCAATGGAAAAATATCCCTTGGTGAGGATTAACAACAAAAACAAATTTGATCTATATTTTTGCGAGTTCTTTTCATTTCATGTGATGGTTTGCGACATGCAAGCTACAGAAGCTGGAGAAATAGATCCCGGTGCCACACCCCAGCCGCGGGCCTCCACGCTGTGTTTTCCTAGAAAGGTTTCGTCAGAGCCCAAGACCAAAGTGATCACCAGCACATCCTTCATATCATCAACGTGGGGGACACGTCCAGAAGCTTCCCTCAAGGCCGACTGACCGTATCCGGGACAGGCTCCCTGGGCGCGAGCCTCCGGAACTCTCCGTCCCGGAGCCGCGGCCGGGCCTGGGCACGGGCGGCGGTGGGCGCTCAGGCCGCGCGGCGGGCGTTGTCTAAGCCTGCGGGTCTCCGTGAGAGGCCGCCTCCTCCGAGACGCCTTCCCTGGCCTCCCAGGCTGCCCCGGTGGCTGCTCCGGCCCCACCCACGTCTCTCAATCACTCCATCCGCTGTTCGCAATGTGCAGAGTTGCCGGGTCTGTGGTGACGGCCTCCCCTCTCCAGCAGGTAAGTGCCAGACAGAGGAGGGGCACCTTCTTTGCGGTGCCCCGTGGGGGTTCAGCACCGCGGACAGCTCACCCAGGCCCCGAGGCCAGCGCTGGCCACTGACCCCCTCTTCCCTCTGTCCTGAGAGTTTCCAGGGTTACTTTTTCTTCTTTTTTTTTTAAAAAATATGTTTTTATTGATTCTCAGAGAGAGAGGAAGGGAGAGGGATAGAGAGAAACGTCCATGAGAGAGGAAGGTCGTCGATCGGCCGCTTCCTGCTTGGTCCCTGGGGGGATCGAGCCTGCTGAGCCCGGCCCCCGTTTTCCAATCCCATGGAGTGCGTTGCACCCTCTAAAGGGGTTGTGCCCGGCCGGCGTGGCTCAGTGGTTGAGCGTCGGCCTATGAAGCAGGAGGTCACGGTTCCATTCCCCATCAGGGCACAGGCCTGGGTTGCGGGCTCCATCCCCAGTGGGGGGCGTGCAGGAGGCAGCCGGTCCATGATTCTCTCTCATCATCGATGTTTCTCTCTCTCCCTCTCCTTTCCTCTCTGAAAAATAAAATAAATAACGGGTTGACCATGAAGGTCAACATGTGACTGATGTGTGTGTCGACCTGTGTGTTTGTCGAATCGCTTGTGCACAGTGTGCGGCTGAACGGGGCCGTGGACAGCGTTGGAAACCGGGAGATGCGGAAGCAGCGGCTGTGGGTCTTGGTGTGTCAGCGTCGCTGCGGGTGCAGGGCCCTGCGCTGGCAGCCGCTCTGCGTCTGGGTTCGCACAGCCCGCGAAGGCAGCACTTATGGTCGGGCTCACGCGTCTCCCGGGCTCAGCCTGTGAGAATCAGGGGCCTCCTGGCAGCCTTGGAGGCTGGGCCGCGGCCAGCCCACCGCTCCAGGCGAACGTGGGAGCGCTCCAGCCCAACCCGATGCGCTCTTCACAAATCAAAGGCCAATCGTTAGAAAATGAGAGAAAGAGGCTTTTAAAATTATTATTGTTTTTTTAAAATATATTTTTATTGATTTTAGAGAGGAAGGGAGAGGGAGAGAGATAGAAACATCCATGATGAGAGAGAATCATGGATTGGCTGCCTCCTGCACGCCCCCCACTGGGGATCCAGCCTGCAACCCGGGCATGTGCCCTGACCGGGAATCAAACAGTGACCTCCTGGTTTCTAGGTCGACGTCAACACTGAGCCACACCAGCTGGGCAAAAGATGCTTTGGTGAATTATTTTTCCCAGCTCCTAGAAGATCCCCCAAATTTCCAGTTGTATGAACCTGCTAGGATTTCCCACACGGTCCTGAGGTCCAGGGTGTGTCTGAGCACCGCCGCTGCTCGTGACCGAGAAGTGGCAGGTTCTGGCTGTGTCCCCAGTGCTGGGCTGTGGGTGGGCCCTCAGATGCCATTATTTCATTCACCCCAAATCCACCGAGAGCACAGCTCCCACCAGATTCATACCCAGAAAGGCCAAATCCCACATTCACAGCTAGAAATAAACCGCACAGAATTCCCAGCGTCTTGTGATCTGAGTGCCTCTAAGGCAGATCATTTATGACTTTTTTAAAAAACATTTTTTTTATTGATTTCAGAGAGGAAGGGAGAGATAGAAACATCAATGATGATGAAGAATCATGGGTCAGCTGCCTCCTGCACGCCCCCCACTGGGGATCAAGCCCACAACCCGGGCCTGTGCCTTTGACCGGAATCGAACCCGGGACCCTTCAGTCCGCAGGCCACGCTCTGTCCACGGAGCCACACCAGCTAGGGCTCGTTTATGACTCTTAAGTGAATGCATGAAGACGCTTGGGGAGCCCAGTGTGGGGCTGCAGGAGGCTGTTGGGGGGGTTCCCCAGAAATCTCCGCAACTGTGGGAAGTTTGTTTAACACAGGAACCATGTCGCCTCTCCCTGCACCGTGGCTCTTTCTCGCTCAGGTGTGCGCCCGCCTACATTCCGTCCAGGGCTAGCACAGTCCTTTGTCCTGGAGGCCAGCACGTGTGTGGACGCCGCGGTGGGGAGCGGAGTGCTGACGCAGGCTCCCCGACTGGGGCCTTTTGTTCTTGGCGGAGCCGTATTTTCGGATCTCAGCTCCCCTATCAGGAGCCGGTGTTCTCTGCCTCAGCATTGCGGCGACATTAAGGCATCGACTTCCAGGATAATGACTGCGGCTTCCGCAGCAATCTGCTCCGAAGGGCGCCCTGGGAATATTTCATACTTATCAGGCTTTTGACCTCGGAGGCTGTATCTGTGTAGCTCTCGAAACCAGTGTCATTCCAGAAACTGTAAGAAAAAGCAATTAGCCAGCCGCCTAGCGTTGTACAGATAAAAAGATCTAGATAATCAGCCCATCTTTGATTGGGCCTGATTGATTAATTAATTAAACGTTTATTGAGCCGGCCTGTCCGGGCGCTGCTATGCGCTGTCTGAGAGTCAGGGGCCTGGAAGGTAATTTGCCAACGTTGATGCTGCCTGGGGCGGGGGCGGGGGGTGGAGGTGCCGGGGACAAGGGCCTCCACAAAACGGCCTCGTCAGCAGGTGCAAGGATGGCCCCTTCCTCTTCCTCACCTACCTCCCCCTGCACCCAGACACGTGGCCTCGGGGATCAGAGGGGGTGGCAGCGGGCCTCTGCCTGGGGTACACAGCTGTGCACTCACACCCAGATTAAGGTGGGGGGGCCGAGGGCCGGGCCGGTGTGGCTCAGTGGTTGAGCATCGACCTAGGAACCAGGAGGTCACGGTTCGATTCCCGGTCAGGGCACGTGCCTAGGTTGTGGGCTCCATCCCCAGTGAGGGGTGTGCAGGGGGCAGCCGATCCACGATTCTCTCTCATCATTGATGTTTCTTTCTCTCTCTTCCGTTCTCTCTAAAATCAATGAGAAACACATACATAGAGAGAAGAACCAGCATCTACACTGAGCCCTGGTTGCCTCCCACGCTGACCACGGGTTCTCCCTAGGGTCCTGGTTAGGATCCGGGCTGGACCGATTGGGGCGTTACCGTCAGGAGGACGATTCCCTTTATCTGTGAAGAGGAGCAGGTGGGCCAGCGGCTTCTCTCCCAGCAGAAATGTCCGTGTGGGGTAAGAATGCTGCCAATAGGAACCGAGGGACCAGGAACAGACTGGACACACAGCGTCTTACTCAGTCCTCTCAGGTGCTGGGACAGACGGCCACAGACGGGGCGGCTTCCGGAGCGTTCTTGACCCCAGTGGCCGCTCTCGAGTGTGTTTCCTTCGGCGTAACGCGTTGACGTGCACTCACGTCGTGGGCATTGCTCCGTATGCACGTTGCATTTCAGCAAAGAGAGTTGAACGCGTTTCAATAAAAGCCGGAATCTAAGGTGAAGCTAAGTGGCGTTAAAACATCTTGGAGTCGGTGTCTTTCTGTGCTTGTCCCCCTTACAGAAAGTCACCGCTTAATGTGACTTGTAATCTTAATTAACAATTTAGAGATTATATCGGGCAGCATCTTGGTCCCCCTGTTTGCCTCGGTGTCCCCGATCTTGACCAGGGAGTTGTGTGTGTGTGTGTGTGTGTGTGTGTGTAGAAATATATTTTTATTGATTTCAGAGAGGAGGGGAGAGATCAAAACATCAGTGATGAGAGAGAGCCATGGATCAGCTGCCTCCTGCACGTCCCCCACTGGAGATCAAGCCCGCAATCCGGGCACGTGCCCCGACCTGGAATTGAACCCTGACCTCCTGGTTCATAGGTCGACGTTCAACCACGGAGCCACGCCGGCTGGGCTTGACCGGGGAGTTTTGAATCACTGGGTCTCCGCTCCGTACGTAGACGCAGGAGGCAGCCGTTGAGTCCCAGACGGGAGTGAGTGAGACCTCACCTCCAGGAAGGGGTTTTGTGAACCCCTCGGAGTCGGGGGTGCAGGGCCGTTGGCAGCCTGGACGCTGAAAGGCACCGGGCTCTCAGCACAGGTAAGTGGCCGGATTCCTCCTTCTCCCCGAGCGTGAGTGCGGGGCATGGCGCTTGCTCAGCGGAATTGGAGATCTTTGGTCCAACCCAAGGCTGGGTCTGGCGATGCTGGGAAGGGGGTGCCTGTTGCATTTCACAACCCGACATCCCCCTCCGGTCTCTGAGCCCACAGCTTCCAGGAGCTTTGGTCCTCCTGCTCCAGGGAGGGCACGTGACCCAGACTAAGCCAATCGGGGCACGTCTCCCCTTGGCTTAATGATGGGCTCAGGTGCATCGCACACCCAGTTCCACGCGGCCTGGGCCCCAGGTGTCAGGGCTGAGCTCTGGCTGGGCCTCACCTGGCCCAGCCCGGAGGGAGGCTCCCCAGCCCGGGGAGCAGGGGCCCGGCACTCACAGCCGTCGCCCCCGGGAGCCAGCACGTCCTCTTGGCCTCGAGCCTTTCGGGCTGAATTTTCTGTCCCTGGCGACCAAGGGTGTCCCAGCCGCCGCAGGACCCAGCCCCTGACCCACCTCTATTTCTTTTAAAAAATATATTATTTACTGATGTCAGAGAGGAAGGGAGAGGGAGAGAGAAACACCAACGATGAGAGAGAATCACTGATCGGCTGCCTCCTGCACGCCCCCCACTGGGGATGGAGCCCGCCACCCGGGCCTGTGCCCCAGCCGGAATTGAACCGAGACCTCCTGGTTCCTGGCTCAACCGCTGAGCCACGCCGGCCGGGCCCACCCACCTTTATCTCTGGGTCTGTTTTGCCCCAGGAGCGAAGGAGGGGATGCCAATGTCCACCTTCATGGGCGTGGGGAAAATCCCAGGCTCCAGGGCTTGCAAGCTCCCCTTGGCCCGGGGACAGTGCGGGGGTGGGGGATGAGGGGGTAACAATGCGGCTGCACCCCCGTTTCTCCAAACTCAGCCGCCGCCTGGCAGGTTCACACGTCTCCGCTGGCAAGATGGGCAACGGCAGCCGCTCGGTGGTGGGAGACGCCGGGCCGGCCTCCTTAGCAGCGTCGGCTCCTGCAGGCCTCCCAAGCTTTGCTCCGCGTGCGGTGGGGGTGGGAGGGCGCCGTCCTCCGTTGTTGGGGGGCACCGGGAGCAGATGGAGGAGGCTGTGCCCACAGCCTGTGAGACGCTGCAGCCCGGCCGGTCCCGTGCGGATCTCGAACGCCGCCTGCCAGTTGCCGCCTGGGTCCCGCGCCTCTTTGATTCGTGTTTTACTGCCGAGCAGCCAAACCTCAGCGACGAGGAGAGTAGATTCTCGTTGAGTAGCAGAGCACGGTGTGATGCCTGTGACAGGAGGGAAACGCACCCGCCTCCTTATTCTTGTTTCAAAATAAGAATCTGTTCCGAGCTTTCCCACCCGTTTAAGGATTAAGACACGGCATGCCATCTCCCCAAATGCTTACCGCAGTCGTGTGAGATAGGACCGCGGTGTGTGTGTGTGTGTGTGTGTGCGTGTGCGTGTAAAGCAGGTAGGTATTACACTGGCAAACACAGAGAAGCAGGATTTAAAAACCCCAACCTTCTAAACACACGCCAAGCAAACAAGCCCTCGAAATCCTAGCACCCGTCACAATTCCCCTTTTCATGTGAGTGAGGGAGAGAGAGAGAAACATCAGTGAGGAGAGAATCAGGGACCGGCTGCCTCCTGCACGCCCCCCACTGGGCATGGAGCCCGCTACCCCGGCCTGTGCCCTGACCTCCTCGTTCCTCGGTTGGCGCTCACCCACGGAGCCCCGCCGGCCGGGCTTTGGTCATTTATTCCCCCGCGTCTCCGTCCCTGTCCCCCAGGCGAGGGCGGGGTAGGCAATGTCCAGTTTATCTGTGTCCCGGGCATCACATGGGGCGGGCACTCGTGGGCGGCTGGTGGGAAGTGGGGTTCAGAGTGCTGACCGCCCTTCTTCTTGGCTCCTCTTTCCCTGTCCACTTTGCTGGCATCTTGGCCTCAACGTCCACTCTCCAGCCAACCTGTTTCAGAGCCTCTGTGTGCCCGGCACGTGGCCAGACGCTAAGGCCGGGTGACGCCGTCCACCTGGGTTGGGACTTGGGGTGCCCTGGGGCTGCCCTCACCATGGGCAAAGCGTCTGGCTTTGCGTGACCCGCGGAGACCCCCAGGCACGGCCTGCGAGGCAGTGGGAGGAAGGTGTGGGCCCCCTGCCCTCCCCGAAGGAGGCAGAAGCTCTGCACTCTGAGCACCGGGGGGCTGATTCACACCCAGTCGCTGGCAGGGGCACCTCACGGGGGGAGCCTGAGGCCCGGCTGTCGCGGCTGGGGTTCCGTTCAGGTGGAGGGGTCACTGGTGGGCAGCAAGCCGACACCCCAGCCAGAGAGCCGAGTCCTAACATGATGGTTGAAGCAAACTTCTGACGGCCAACGATAGGCCCCCAGTGTCCCGGGAGCCAGTGCCGCCCCCAGGACTCACCCTGGTCTCCCTTGTCCTGGGCCTCATCCCTGGAGGAAGGAGGCTGTGGACGAGGCCGGGGAGGTGGGGGGAAGCGTGCTGGGGCATTAGCACTTCCCGGTCCAGAGGGTATGGGCTTTCAGTCTGCCTTCAGGGGCGCCTTGGAGTCACCCCGAGGTGACGCTGCGGCTGTGGCACTGCAGACTTGCTCCTGGCTGGGCGGGGTTGGCCTGGGGTCTCTTTTCGGCCCTTTCCTCCGGTAGGGCACCATCATCCGTGGGCACTGTCATCTATGGGCATCCTCATCTGTGGGCACCGTCATCTGTGGGCACCATCATCTATGGGCACTGTCATCTGTGGGCACCGTCATCTATGGGCACCCTCATCCGTGGGCACCGTCATCTATGGGAACCATCATCTATGGGCACCGTCATCTGTGGGCACCGTCATCTATGGGCACCCTCATCCATGGGCACCATCATCTATGGGCACCGTCATCCGTGGGCACCGTCATCCATGGGCACCGTCATCCATGGGCACCATCATCCATGGGCACCCTCATCCGTGGGCACCGTCATCCTTGGGCACTCTCATCCGTGGGCACCGTCATCCATGGGCACCGTCATCCATGGGCACCATCATCCATGGGCACCCTCATCCGTGGGCACCATCATCTATGGGCACCCTCATCCATGGGCACCGTCATCCTTGGGCACCCTCATCCATGGGCACCATCATCCATGGGCACTGTCATCCATGGGCACCCTCATCCATGGGCACCATCATCCATGGGCACTGTCATCCTTGGGCACCGTCATCCATGGGCACCCTCATCCATGGGCACTGTCATCCTTGGGCACCGTCATCCATGGGCACCCTCATCCATGGGCACCGTCATCCTTGGGCACCGTCTTCTATGGGCACCCTCATCCATGGGCACCGTCATCCATGGGCACTGTCATCTATGGGCACTGTCATCCGTGGGCACCCTCATCCGTGGGCACCGTCATCCTTGGGCACCCTCATCCATGGGCACCATCATCCATGGGCACTGTCATCCTTGGGCACCGTCATCTATGGGCACCCTCATCCATGGGCACCGTCATCTATGGGCACCCTCATCCGTGGGCACCGTCATCCATGGGCACTGGCATCTATGGGCACCGTCATCCGTGGGCACCGTCATCTGTGGGCACCGTCATCCGTGGGCACCCTCATCCGTGGGCACTGTCATCCATGGGCACCGTCATCCATCGGCTCCGGCCTCAGCACTGTCTTCTCTCCCCAGTGAGCCAATCCCGGGACCCCCACCTTCCCCAAACCACGGGGAGCCCCTCCTGGCTCGATCGCGTGGCTTCTTCCTCTGAAACCCGACCTGGAGAAGATACCCAGGAGAAACCCAGCTTCAGTCTTCACTTGGGAAGCCCGCCTGACACAGGGTTCCCATAGCAACAGGAGTCCTCCCACCACCCACCCTGAACAAGCTACAAATATAGCCGCCCGGGGTCCGGATCCGCACGGGTGCCCGCGAGCCGGTTAGTGCCACGAGGCCGGCCGGGCACCCCTTCCTGGTTTCCACGCTTTAACGCTACAACCCGTGGTTGCTGGGCGCATGGGACGGAGGGCGTGGGTGGGCGCCGTGCCTGCAGGGACCTGCCTTCATGGCAGGGCAAGTGGTGTCTGGAGAGTTATTCCTTTGTTTTTTGTGTTACTCCTCAGCTGAGGATTTTTCCCATTGATTTTTAGAGAGAGTGGAAGAGAGGGGGAGAGACAGAGAGAGAAACATCCATGTGAGAGAGACACAGCGATTGGTTGCCTCCTGCATGTGCTCCGACGAGGGCCGGGGATTGAGCTTGCAACTGAGGCGCATGCCCTAGACCAGAATCGAACCCAGGACCCTTCAGTCTGCAGGCCGGCTCTGTCCACTGAGCCACACCGCCCAGGGCATGGAGAGTCCTTGAGCCTCGAGATGGGAACAGACTTGGGGTGCCGGTATCCGTCCCGGTCACCACTGAACTGTGCCCGGAGCTCAGGCCGGGCAGTCTGGGCCCCGTGGTTATCGGACAGCGAGCTGGACAGCGGGGCTGCGGGCCAGAGAAAGGACCGGGAGAGGCAGACTGACCGGGGCGGCCAGGTCCAATGCTGCTTCAGTCCTGGGCGTGTGGGATTCGTGGGCGACCGGGCCAGCGTCTCCCCCCCACAAGCCCCCCCGCCCCCCCTCCCCCCGCACAAGCTGGTGGAAAATGTAGAAGATTTGCTCCGGGGAACGGCGGGGCCCATGGAGTGTTGTAGGTTTCGGCTATGACTCGCAGGGTTCGTTCAGAGAGTGAGGCCGTGAGGGGGACAGGGACGGAGGCTGGACGTGAGGGCCGTGTCCCGCCTTTGAGGGCCGTGTTCCCTCTGGCAGGCCCACCTTTGTGCCCCGTTGCAGATGGTCCCCCCAGCAGGTCAGCGGGCAGGATCCCCGAGTGGGAGGGGGCGGGGCCGAGGTGGGGTCTTGCGCTCCCCCATGGGAGGTGGCCCCCGGTCACTCCACTCCTCCCGCCCTGGGCAGATGGACCCTGGTCCTGTGCTGAGGGCCCTGTGGCCTCCTGTGGCCAGGACGCCTCCCTCCCCCGTCTTCCCGGGGCTCTGCCTGCCACTCCAACCAAGACCCACAGGGGGCGTGCAGCTCACGGTCCCCTTGCTGTGCCCGCTCCGGACATGCCTGTGTGCCTGTGCATGTGTCATATGCGTGAGCAGTGGGCGTGGAGCAAGGCCCGGAGCAGAGGCCTGGGATGAAGCCACGGCAGGTGTGATGGGGGTGCTGGGGACCAGCCCTCAGACCCCAAAGGTGCCCGTGCACCCCCATCACTGCAGAAAGTCTCCTCCCCCCACAGCTGGGCGTTTGCTCCTGCGGCCCATTGCTGTCCGTCTGTCCGCCTGTGGAGCCCTCTGGGGGCGCGGGGCGGGTGTGAGACCCGGTCCCCTGCAGTTTCTGCCTGGAGCTGGCAGGGCCAGGGTGAGCTGGTGACCTGGGCCACACAACAGATGATTCCCGGCTGTCGCGTCACCCGCGAGCTGCTGCAGCGGCAAAGCCAGAGACGCAGGGGACGTCTGACCGTGACCCAGCGGCGGGGAGGCCGGGCTGCCGTCCACACGGACCGTCTGTCCGCCCGCCGCGCGGACTGGGTGCGGGCGGGGGCCTGGCTCCTTACGACCGTCTGTGTCGGGGGCTCCTCCCCGAGCGGGCTGCGGTGAGTGAGCTCGGTGCCATTTTCTGAAATATCAAGCATTTTTACACATTAGGTGCGGTGAGTGGCAGACCCGTGATGTAGAGTGTGCAGTTCCCCTCCGTAACCAGATTGTAAAATATGAACCGAATTAATCATAACTGCGGAGATAATGGCACGTTTTCTCTTATTTTATCTTTACTGCCGCGCGGACCGTGTTTTAACGCCCTCCCCGCCCGGCGTGGGGGGCGCGGCGGCCGCCGGGCGGTGGAGCGCGGGAGGCAAAGGTCAGACCCGAGGCTGCGGGAATGCGCGGGCGGGCGGGATTTATTGTTTTAATTAAAGAGCGTGGCAGTTCATCATAAACTGTTTACGGCGGCCCTGCACAGGCCAGCGTTCCGAAATCAGCCGTTTTAATGAAAACATAATGTCGTACCTGTCAAAGTTCTAAATATTTTGAAAGGGAAGCGAGGCGAGCTGAACTTTAATTCCGGGCTCCCCGAGACCAGCTCCCGGAATTGCGTTCAAATCCCCGAAGAGGGTCCGGTCGTGGCGACGGCGCTTCCACGGGAGGAAAAATTCCAGGGGCCTCTCAGCTGGGCACTTAATCGTGAGAACGCAAGTTGGAGGTTAATGTATCGAAAAACAAAACCATTACAGTCGGTGCTGGGTTTCCATTAAAGACGCCATCGCGGGCCGGGCGGCCTGCTGTGTGTGACGGGGAGGCCGGCTGGGCGGAGTGGGGCGGGGGGGGCGGGGGGGGAAGGAGAGACAGGGGGTGCCCCTTCCTTTTCTGTGGTGAGGCCCCGAGATCGCCGTGTTTGCACCGAATTATTTATAACGACGGCCAGGACGGCAATCCCTCTGGAGGCCGCCTGGACGGTGCGGGCTGGGTGGTTGGCAATCCGGTAATCCCTTCGGTAACGCCTGCGCCCACCTGCCAGCCCCTCCCGGCTCCGTTTGTCCGGGAGCCGGATAAAATATCCATCTAATCTGGAAACCGTATTTTCAGCTGCACCCTCGTTGGAAACTGAAATTAAGCTCCTCATTAGATGCGGGGCCACAGGAGTCGCGCGGACGGGGTAATGGATGTCGGATGCCGGGCTGCACTTGGTCCAGTTCCGTGTGCCGACCGTGCTCACGTTATTTTATTAACTTTAATATCTGCACTTCCTATTACCAGGCATGTCCCCTCACTCAGCGCACAGAGGCTCAGCCCTCTAATCAGAAGTGACAGGCCATCCACTTCTCCTCAGCCATTACACGGTCGCCTAGAGCAAGGAACTCTGTTTCCTCGAAAATGTTTTGAATTGGGTTATTTTTATCGAAGTATTAAAGTAATTCTTCAGATTTTAGGCTATTATTTAAGGACTTTTGGGGGAAGACAATCACCGCCCGACTCCGCAGGCTCGGTCCCTGCTGCCGTCGGAGGGCAAAGGGCGTCGTCTTAATGCCGGTGACGTCGGCGTCTCAGAACCCACCGGTGGCAGGAGCCAGGGCAGCCAGGTGGTGACAGGAAATCAGAGGCTGCTGGGCGCGGGGAGCACGCAGTACACTAGGAACACGGCCCCCCCCCCCCCCCCAGGCCCTGCCTCCCGGATTTTCCGTGACAAATGAGCGCTTCTATTCATTTTATCTTCGCGTGTTCGTGATGTGGCCGAAATGGCCCGCAGCCTGGCTGAGGAGGCTGAGCCGGGGAGGGGTCGGCGTGGTCCGAGAGGGGCCCGTGCCGTCAGCACAGACCCCGGTCGGATGGAGGAGGAGGCCGCGGGGTGGAGGCCCGAGGTGGGGGTTGAGCAGGGACACGGTGGTCCTGTTGCCCTGGCGTTGGGTGCTTCGACCACAGTTCAAGCCACAAGGCGGAGCCGGGGGCTCCTTGCTGGACATGGTCCCCTTTTACCAACATGACGAAGAGGAGACGGTGCAGATGCACGGCCGGAGATGCAGGGGCCACAGGATGACCAGGCCGATCACGGAGCCACCGGCAGTGCAGAGCCCTGTCCCGTGAGACACACAGATCCCAGCAGAGAGCACCACTGCTGTGTGAGCTGCCGCGATGGGGTTGTTTGTTACGCAGCAGCCTCTCTGATCCTGCTTGCATGCCTGTGCTTGCACACCTGAGCTTGCACACCTCTGCAAGCACACCTCTACATGCACACCTGTCCTTGCACACCTGAGCTTGCACACCTCTGCAAGCACACCTCTGCATGCACACCTGTCCTTGCACACCTGAGCTTGCACACCTCTGCACGCACACCTCTGCATGCACACCTGTCCTTGCACACCTGAGCTTGCACACCTTTGCAAGCACACCTCTGCATGCACACCTGTCTTTGCATACCTGAGCTTGCACACCTCTGGAAGCACACCTCTGCATGCACACCTGTCCTTGCACACCTGAGCTCGCACACCTCTGCACGCACACCTCTGCACACACACCTCTGCATGCACACCTGTCCTTGCACACTTGAGCTTGCACACCTGTGCTCATATACCTCTGCTTGCACACCTGAGCTTGCACACCTCTGTGCATACACCTCTGCTTGCACACCTGAGCTCGCACACCTTTGTGCACACACCTCTCGGTCCAGGCACTTGCATTGGTGACACCTCCCTCTTACCAGGGCCCAAAAGTGAAGGCCCCTCTTGCTCCTCCTCCTGCCGACCGGCTTCCCATTTGGCTCGGCCATGACTGACTCTCCACGCAGCGTCCATGGCCTCCGTATCTGGGACGCAGCATAAGGTGAACCGTGTGGCAGGTGCCACCAGGGCCTCTCCTTGTCGCACTGGCTGTCACAGGGGTGGGAGTCTCACACTGTGCACACCCACTGAGCCGCCACCAGCCCCTGAGTGAGTTTGCACGGAGCACCCAGGACCGGGGAGCATCTCCCCACCCCTGTGCATCTTAGAAGGGGACGGGGTTCGAGGAGGGGCCGCCCTCTGTCCCTTATGGGGATGAACAGTCAGTCATCGGAGAGGGGATTAAAAAATAGATTGATTGCTCTTTCTAAAAGTCAGAACGAGAGATGAGTAAACACAGCAGCAGATGTGTAGGAACGTAAGTAGAAACACTATTTTACAATCACGTGCACTGAGCTACATTTATGTGCTGGAAACGATGAGAAATCGCTCTCTTCCCATGATTTAACGTTTGCCGCCTCGCACACAGCCGAGGTTCTGGGGGACAGATGCTCACGGAGCCTTTGGCCTTTGGGAAACCTCCCGGGAACCTGGAATTCTCCAGGAAGCCCGCTGGTGTGCCTGCCGCCCTGTGTCCTGTCTCCCTCCCCGCACCGAGGGTCACCCCTGGGGTCCGGGGACCCGCAGGGCCAGAGCCCAGCAGGAAGGTCACCTGCAGCCAAGCCTGTTGACGAAGTTCCCTCCGGGGACAAAGGTCCTGATGAAAGGGCTGGCAGACACCTACGCGGTCCTTGAAGGCGGGGATATCGGCCGTGTTTTAGAAACTGGATCAGGCCTGGCCATGTTGCTCAGTGGTTAGCGTCGGCCTATCAACCAGGAGGTCACGGTTGGATTCCAGGTCAGGGCACATGCCCCGGTTGTGGGCTCGATCCCCAGTAGGGGGCGTGCAGTAGGCAGTCGATTGATGATTCTCTCTCATCATCGATGTTTCTATCCCTCTCTCCCTCTCCCTTCCTCTCTGAAATCAATAAAAGTATATATTAAAAAACAAAAAAAGAACTGGATTAGGCCCTGGCCAGTGTTCTCAGTGGTTAGAGCGCCAGCCCGTGCACTGAAGGGTCGCGGGTTCGATTTCCGGTCCAGGGCACATACCTGGTTGTAGGTTCGATCCCCGGCCTTGGCCGGGGCACGTGGAGGAGGCGACAGCCCATGTCTCTCTCTCTCATGGATGTTTCTCTCTCTCCCCTCCCGTCCTCTTCCCCCCACTTTCTCTGAAAAGCAATGGGAAAAATAGCCTCAGTTGGGGGTTAACAAAAACAGAAACAAATACTAGATTGGTTCGAGGGTTTGCCTTGCGATTTCTGAGGACCCCAAAGATGGGGGGGCTGTCGCTGGCGGAGGGAGCCCCTGGGGTGCTGTGAGGCCCAGAGCCGGTGGCGGCCCCAGGGTCACAGCAGCACACGACGGAAAGCCGGCCACCCCACACCGCTGGTCCCTCTCTGGGGGGTGCGTCTCTTCCTAGAACTGGCCTGTTTGGGCGGCCCCAGCTGCTGGCTTTGGTGTCGGGTGACGGTGGTCTTGTCTGATCTGGCCCCACCCCATGATTGGAGAGTGAAATGCAGAGCGATTGGGGAGGAGGCCGGGTTGTGAACTCAGAGCTCAGATGTCTGTAAAAATAGTTTTTTAAAAATTAATTTCAGAGAGGAAGGGAGAGAGAAACATCAGAGATGAGAGAGAATCCTGGACCGGCCGCCTCCTGCACGCCTCCGACTGGGGATGGAGCCCGCAACCCGGGCCTGTGCCCTGACGGGGACTCAACCGTGACCTCCTGGTTCATAGGTCGATGTTCAACCCCTGAGCCACGCCGGCCGGGCTCAGATACCTTTGATACCAACCATCCCTCACTCACCTCCTCTTCCGGGCTTGGGGACCGGGGTCAGAGTTCATGCCTTTCTCCTCCTTTTCGTGGGAATAACGAAGCCTTTCGTCCTGGCTCACAGTGACCTGAGCGAGATGGACACGCGGCCGTAAATTCCTCTCCGAGAAACAAGGACAGAGCGAGGAGCGGAGCACGTGGCTTGTAGCTTTCATTGTGCTTTCACCCAATCACAAGCCTGTGTGCACGTGTGTCCATGTGTGCACGCGTGTACATGTATGTGCACACGTGTGATGCCTAAGTACAGTCGCCCACTTTGGAACCTGTGGCAGGAACCTAAGATCACAGAGGTGCCCTGAGCAGTGTGGCTCAGTGGATAGAGCGTCAGCCTGCGGACTGAAGGGTCCTGGGTTCGATTCTGGTCAAGGGCATGTACCTCGGTTGCGGGCACATCCCCAGTAGGGGGTGTGCAGGAGGCAGCTGATGGATGTTTCTCTCTCATCGATGTTTCTAGTTCTCTATCCCTCTCCCTTCCTCTCTGTAAAAAAAAATAAAAATAAAAAAAATCAACAAAATATATTTAAAAAAAGGAGAAATTACAAACTTAAAAAAAAAATAAACATCACAGAGGCGTGTGATTGTCCACGTGCGTCGAGCTGGCACCGTGTCGTTGACCTGGCTCCCACCCCTCTCTCCTCCCAGGGCAGCGAGCAGCCGCCAGGCCGGTGCCTGCTAAGGACCGCGTCGTTACCGCCTGAACCCGCTCTCCTGGGACGGACCGCGGGCCGGCTCCCTCGGCAGGGAGCGCCCCTCCCGTTGCCGCCCGCGGGAGTCCTCGGGGAGAACAACGGGCGGGAACACCGGGGAAGGCAGGAGGATCCACGTGTCTGTCGGACATCAGCACCGAGCAGGTGGGGAACGCGCCTCCGAATATTTCCAACATCGTTGACCCTGGTTATGTCGTCCCGGGCTCGGGAAGCCTATTTGCATAGACATAGCCATCGATGGTAAACAGCGGCCTGGGACCCTGTACTCTTCCTTAAGATGCAGTGTGATAAGCAAGGCGTTAAATTATGCCGATCAGACAAAGCAGCCGGATCTCCGCGTTTTTTTTTTTTTTTTTTATAGCACATTCTGTGGGGAAGACATCCGCTCCGAGAGGCACATGCGTTAGCGGCCTGATTCATGTGGCGACAGGCGCAGATCCGAACGCGTTATGGATCTCGCAGGGATACAGGCGGCCCCGCGAAACCGTCACCTGGGGGTGCTCGTTGAGTGAATATTTCACAGACACACTCCTTTTATATTTATATCGTAATTTAGTGTTATGACAATTTTTTTAGCGGAGTTGGCAGTTTTTCTTTTTTATAATGGCATTATATTTGTGAGCCTATTAAGTGCATATGGGATAAACTATAGAAAAAAATATTTTTCATAATTCCTCAGGGTGCTCGTAGCAAAAAAAAAAAAAAAAAAAAATCCCCACAAAACAAAACCATGTTGGTTTAGAAAAATGTTCATAAAAGGTCACGCAGAACTTCCCAGTGCTCAGCGTGGCCGCCACGGGAACGGAGGCCTTTGTGCGAGTCGTGTGCCGAGGGGCGGGACGCGGGGGTCGATGGGGCCTCTGGGAGGACCCGGCACCCGAGGTCCCTCCTGAAAGGGGGTTGGGCCCCCTGGGAGTTTTAACAGAGGATCAAAGCGGCGTGTGCCTCCCCGTCCTCACCCACCTCCCGGCCACCAGGAGCCGGCAGTGCTGGGCTGCTGGCATCGGGCGGGCATGGGCACCTCCTCAGCTGGGCTTCTTTGCAGGGATCTGGGGAGTGAATGGTGAAGATTGGGGTGCTCCTCCCCTATTCCATCCTCCGAGGCAGAAAAGCACAGGTGCCCCTCCAAACCAGAGGGAAAGGCAGGTGCCCGGGCAGGCCGGGCAGTGCCCAGGAGCAGAGTGTGGCAGCGGGCAGAGCAGACGCCAAGCGGACCCCCGCGGCTCCTCCCGTCCTCCCGTCCTCCCCCGCAGCTCAGGCAGTAGGGACACGGGGTAAGAAAACGGTAGGGAAAGAAAATGGTGACATTGTGCCTTTCTTAATGTCTCCTTTTCTCCCGTTCTTACAAAGAACTTACACGAATGAGCAAGGAGAGCGTGGCGAAGGGCATTTCTATTTAGCGGTCGGGTGCGCCCTGCAGCGTGTTTCAGGCAAAGCCACCCCTGTGGTTCTGACCGCCTCACGTGGACGGGTTGTCAGCGAGGACGTGGACAGGGCGCGGGGCCCGGGGGGGGGTCCGGCTGAGCTCTCCACGCGGAAGCCCCGGCGCCCACGTCGTCCCGTGGCCCTCGGCCGTGGCCCTTGTGGGAAAGGTCAGGGCCCACAGAACATCGGTCCGCGCTCTCAGACCCGCCTGACTGTGTGTCCACTGCTCGCCGTGGGCTCTGCACAGAGTACGTCGTTTCTCAGGCAGCGGCGAGGGGCCTCGAGCCCGGCGCCGGCTCCCACCGGCGGGACGCTGGGGGCCTGCTGGGTGGCAGGGCCGGTCCCGTGGGGGCACCTCTGGGTCGGAGGGGAGCCTCCAGCAGGTTCTGGGTCCGAGTGGGGAACAGCTCCCAGCTCAGCGTCCGCGGCCCCTTCCACCTGCGACGTCCACTCTGGGGTCCCTGGGCCCCTCTGACCTCGGGCCCCGCTCTCGGCCAGGGGCCGGGACGCAGGACCAGCGAGGACCCCTGCCCGGCGCTGAGTGTGACAGGCAGCGCAAAGGCCCAACCGGGGGCAGGCAGCGCCAGGCCAGAGGGTCTTCGTTTAACGTTTCGAGATGTTGCTCATCACGGTTTCTGTTTGCATTAATTCCGTTTTTTTAGAATATCGTGCTTTCCGCCTGCTGCGATTTGTGGTGCCCGCTGTTTGGAGGTGAGCCCTGGCCTGGGAATTGGGGCGACGAGACCAGGTTGGAGACGGGCGGGGAAGGTGCCCCCGGGGAGGGGTGCATGAGGTGCATGATTCTCGGTCACCGGGAGAACCTTCCAGAGAACAGGGATGGCGCCCACGGTTCTAGGTGAGGAAGACGGGCCCACTCAGTGTGAGGGGGAGCAGTGTGTGTGCGGGGGGGGGGGACGGGGTGAACCCCCAGACGTTCAGGGCCTGGCTCCACGGTTTGTGCCTTGCTTTTTATCGCTTAGCAGCCTGTGAATGTTACTAGGTACATTTCTGTAGCATTGCTTTCAAGGGCGCTACCGTGTGGAGGTCATTTATATGCACGTATACACAGACGCATAATTTCCTACTCTCTGTCGGACATTTGGCTTGTCTTGGATAGCAGTGGACAACCTTACAACTACGTCTTTATACACATCCGTGATTGACTTTTAGGGATTGTGGCAGTATTGACAAATCACCCCTCATAAAGGTTACCCCATTCGCCCGTCAGTGAAATGAGTCACCCCCATTCCTTTACAACTCTCTATGCGACCACTGTTTTTATATTCACCAGAATGGGGCAAACGTGATCTCTTGTTGTTTTGTTAATATATTTTTATTGATTTCAGAGAGGAAGGGGGAGAGAGAGAAATAGAAGCATCAGTGATGAGAGAGAATTGTTGATCGGCTGCCTCCTGCATGCCCCCCCGCCCCCCCCCCCCCCCACTGGGGATGGAGCCTGCAACCCGGGCCTGTGCCCGGACCGGGAATAGAACTGTGACCTCCTGGTTCCTAGGTCAATGCTCAACCATTGAACCGTACCAGCCGGGCTCATTTTTGTTTTAATTTGCATGCCTTTGATCACTAATAAGGTCGAGCGTCTTTTATCGGCGGATTTATTTCCTTCTTTTGTGAATTGCTGTTTATGTCCTCAATGCGTTGCTTTCTCCTGGGATGTTGGTGCCTGTTATTCGTTTGTAAGAAAGCTTTCTCTCGGTGGTGCATTGAAAATATCGTTCCCTGGTTTTTGGTTTACCTCTCAATTTGAAAATGGCACTTTCCACATATGGCCATTTTAAATCCGTACGATGCAAATCCAGCTCTCTCTCCTCTCTCCAGTTTCTGCATTTGGAGTTGGACGTACAGAGAGCTCTCCCATTACAGTACATTATGTAAATGGTGCTTTTATAGCTTCGCTTAAAAATTTAAATCCTTAACTCCGTTTTAATACACAGGATGAGGTAGGGCACGGATTTTATTTGTTTGCTGAACGAGTGGCAGATTGCACCTATGTCTTTATCGATTACCCGTCCGCTCCCCACGGATGGGAACGCCTTCACGTTAAAATTAAATGTGCGTCTGTTCGGGCCTGTTTCCGTACTCTCTGCTCTGCGTGTCCCTGTTTTAATGATTGCAGGTTTCTGCAATGTGTCTATTTGATGGAGTGATCCCCTCCCATGGCGCTCTCTCCTTCTCTTTCCCTTAAAAAACGTTCCTGGGATATTTTTAAACTTCTTTTTTACTTTCAAATGAAACTTGAAATCAGTGTGACACACGATCAAACCATTTTGATGGGATTTTGATGGGACTGGCATCTCGCCGCGCGGTGAGAGGGGAGGGCCGACGCTGATTGACGGCAGAGACTTCCGGAGCAGCAGCGGGCCTCCCCTGTCACCGCCGTTTCCTGTAACATCCTGCAGATCACGGGTCTCAGACAGAGTCACGCCACGGAGAACCTTAGAAATGGGAAGCCCCTTCCTGGAGCCCAGCTTCAGTGACCCCTGTGGCCAGGGCCGTGCAGAGACCAGTCGCCACCTCGTCCGCCATGATGAGAACACCAAGGACACTTTAAATGAACAGGAATTGGGGGACGGTTAACTTATTTTTGAATCTTAAGTTTTTTTTTTTTTAATATAGTTGTTATTTCTTTTCTTTCTTTCTTTTTTAAATATATTCTATTGATTCTTTACAGAGAGGAAGGGAGAGAGACAGAGAGCCAGAAACATCAATGAGAGAGAAACATCGATCAGCTGCCTCCTGCACACCCCCCACTGGGGATGCGCCCGCAACCCAGGCACATGCCCCTGACCGGAATCGAACCCGGGAACCCCCAGTCCGCAGGCCGACGCTCCATCCACTGAGCCAAACCGGTCTCGGATGAATCGTAAGTTTAAATAGTAGGCAGGCCTTGAAAAGATGCGTAGGGCCTGGCCGATATGGACCTAGGAACCAGGAGGTCAGGGTTCGATTCCCGGTCAGGGCACAGGCCCGGGGTGCGGGCTCCATCCCCAGTGCGGAGCGTGCAGGAGGCAGCCGGTCCATGATTCTCTCTCATCGTGGATGTCTCTATCTCTCTCCTTCTCCCTTCCTCTCTGAAGTCAATAAAAAATATATTAAAAAAAGGTATTTATGAAAATGACTTCCGTTAAATGTTATGTAGAAAATCGGGCGTCAACATGGTCTGGACATGCATTTCGTACGCGCGCATCACAGACTAAGAGGAGGCCATGCACGGAGCTGCCCATCAGAGCAGGTGTGTTTAGGGGGGGGGGAGTGAGCGATGGCCTTTGCTAACTCGGGGTTGACTCCCCTGCAGGTCGGAGCAGCTGGGGCCGACCACCGGCGCGGGCGGCGGGCGGCGGTGCAGTTCCGCGCGTGGCCGCCGGGTGGCAGTGTGCGTCCGCAGACCCGCCGCCCGCTGACCTCTGCCGGCCTCGCGGTTCATCCTGCTCATCCCGCTCATCACCCGGCGATGAACACTCCGCCGCGTTTTGGTTTCCACGTCTAATCCCCGGTGGCCGGGAGCGGGGGGAGAACGGTGGCTCCTGGGGGATGGACGAGCTCCCTCTGGCCGCGGGGGTCCCCGCGTGGCCGGCGCACCCGGGGCGCGGGGTCTGGGGCACCGGGGGCACGCGGTTCGGGTCTGACTTCCCGACTTCCTTCCCTGCCCCCCTCCCCGCCCAGAGTTTGAAAACTGCCCCAGGCCCCGCTGTGCTGACGTCACACCCCTCATGCATCAGCCAGGGCCTCATACTCGGGGTGTCCCCAAAGTCCTCCCGGGGTGATGGTCGGGCCTCTCGGGTCCTGATGGGGGTGAGGGTAGGGGTGGGGGTGGAGGTGGTGGTGGTGGGGCGAGTCCTTCCCTGCGCCTCTCTGAGTCCTGAGACCAGGCGGCTCACCTTAGGGTTTGGGTGGAAGCCCCGGAAGGGACCCGCCTGCTGAGGGCCCGGGGCTTGGGGGAGGGGGCTGGGGTCACCCTGTCAGCACCCAGCACCCAGCATCCAGCACCCAGCACGGCCTCCGCAGCTTGGCCGACAGCAGGGTGACTGACCGATGGGAGCCCCGCGCTGGAGACCTGGAGGACAAGTCATGAGCCTGCTCCTCTGACCCCAGAACCTGCTCCCGGGCACCGGGAACCGGCCGTGCCTGAGGCCCAGGCCCCGGGCGGGCACCGTGAGCAGAGCTGTTGGATGCCCTGATGGACAGTCCCGGGCTGTGGATGGACACACCGGCCGGGCAGCGAGGTGCCTGGTGATCCAGTCCAGGGGGCTGGGTGAGAAGAGGGTGGGGGCTGCCGGCTGTGCCAGGCCGTGGAGAGCCGAGGTGTAGAAGGAGGTGGGGCACCCACCAGCAACACATGGGCACAGGGTGGGTGGCTTCGGTGTGGAGACGGCGTGGCTGCATGTGTGTCCGCGTGTGTGTGTGTCTGCGTGTGTGTGTGTGAATGTATGTGCGAACATCGCCCACAGCAGGAAGTGGCTTGTGTTCTATGGATCTGGGACTGTGTTCTCTCCGTCCCCTTCCTCCTGCCCTCCCTCCCTTCCCTCCTTTCTTGGCTGGGGGAGGGGACTGTGCCCACAGGGTCCTCCTTGGACAATAGGAGGTCATCCTGCTGGGACCAGGCCAGCTCTGTGCCCACGGACATGTGACCAGGCATGGCTGCCGCCCTGAGGGGTGAGGCAAACGAGTGAGGCTGTGGTGCCCACTGGGCAGCACCGGGGCCTCCTGGGTCCTGGCTAAGACCCTCCTCTGAGGCTGCACCCTCTCCCCCGCCCACACCCGCACGAGGGCCTGAGCTCGAGGGTCCAGCCTGAGCTGCTCTCCTCCGAGGAGGCTTTCGAGTGGGGTCGGCAGAAAGGCACTAGGTTCTCTGTGTGCAAGGATATTTATTATTATTATTTAGTTTTTAAATATATTTTTACTGATTTCAGAGAGGAAGGGAGAGGGAGAGAGAGACAGAAACATCCATGATGAGAGAGAATCATGGACCGGCTGCCTCCTGCACGCCCCGCACTGGGGATGGAGCCTGCAACCCGGGCCTGTGCCCTGACGGGGAATCGAACTGTGACCTCCTGGTTCGTAGGTCGACGCTCAGCCCCTGAGCCACGGGGGCCGGCCGAGGGATATTTAAAGGCCCCGTGTGCTCACTGAGAGGCCAGCTCCGCGTCGCTGTGCACAGAGGGCTGGCTCTGTCCTGGTGTCTCACCCCCAGGACCCTCCCTCAGCTCATTACAACCCTCCGCCTCTCCCCAGCCCTCTTACAATCTAATTACTCAAAATTGCGCGGCTTTATTGCTAAAGTCCAAGACGGGCAAACACCCAGATAATGAACAATTATTTATGACAAATTATTACCTTTGCACATACAATGAACAGTTTCTATTCGATTCAGGGAAGGTGAAAACCCCTCCCTGAGAAACAGGAGTGCTGTTGTCTTCCATGGGATGAGGGGGTGTGGGGGGAGGCTGGTGTGGGTGTGGGTTCGAGTGCCGCTCCGCTGGCGGCTCCCGAGGGGCCCGCCCAGGTGGAGGGGCGTCGGTCAAGGGCGAGCGGTCCTCTTCCTGCTGAGGCAGCCGCGTGCCCACCTGGGCTTGGACCCGGGGCTCCCCGCTTTCCGCGTCTCCTCTGAGCATGGAGGGCTGACAGCACTAACGAATGCAACCTGCCCCACTGATTGCATTTGCATTTTAAAAATCGTGTATTATTTGAAACTGAACTGTTTCCAATAATACACAATATATGCTGTTGTGGACTCACCGACATACAGGTTGGTTGTTTTAGCCCATCTCCACGGTTCTTCTTGTGACCAGCATCCTCGCTCAGCTAATTACAACATACAGTATTCCCCAACAGTCTTACAATCAAATTATTCAAAATTGCATTTCTTTATTGCATATTGCTAAAACCCAAGACAAGCAAACATCAAGATAATAAACAGTTATTTATTGCAAATTATTACCTAATATATAAGATTAACAGCTTGTAACTATTAAGATTAATACATGCGGTAAACTGTATTTATTATACTTATTTTGTAGCAAATATCTTTGTATAAAACATATGTTTATGTACTGCAATTAATGAGAAAAAGTGTAAGATTAACAATTTATGTTGGGTTTTGTTTTTAGATTTATGCGCACTGTAAAACTTATTTATTGCACTTATTAAAAGTATTTACTGATGGACTTTTAGATGCTGTATTTTTAATGCGCAAATATAAACTAAAGGGGTATTAAATTACAGAATGGAAAATTATAACAGAAGTCAAAGAATCTAACCGTTTTCTGCGGTAAATCTGCTTTAAAAAGATCATCACCGGAGTTACCGAGTCTTTAAATGGTGGCCTTTGTATACGTAACGAGTTCCAATGAGCTCCCCTTAGAAAGGCCTTTTTCGTCGTTAAAACTCAACTCGCCATCTTGCTCTTGGAGATGAGTGTGCGCCCTGGGCACGCGGTATCAGCCGCAGGACCCGCCGTTTCATGACGAGACGCTGACTTAACGCTGGTGGGCAGAGCATGGTTGGCAGGACCCGGGAAGGCGAGGGCGCGGGCGGGCCGCTGGCGGTGGCAGCTGGTGGAGAGGCAGCAGCCGGGGTGGGGCCCCCTCACCTGGCTGGCACCTGGGTGGAGATGGGGCAGGTGTAGCCAGAGCTGCTCATGAAGGTGGTGCTCAGATGTGAGCCTGGAAGCGAGGCTGGAGGCTGCTCTGCCAGGAAGGGAGGGGCTCGAAAGGCAGCCGAGAAACCTCTCGGGGAAAACGCCCAAGTCGTGGGCCCGTGTTCATGTCGTCCGAGCGAATCATGGAAGCAATTCCTGGGTTTTCCGTGGAGAGAGCTGTCCTGCGGCCCAGGCACCCCTGCTGACCAGCACGTGTCCCCTGCCCGCCAGGCCCATACCTGTTATTATTAATAATAATACATAATACCGTCATTAATACATAAATAATAATCCCAGAATGTGCTCTGTGAGCTGGCTGGTGTTGCTCAGTGGTTGAGCGTCATAACCTAGGAACCAGGAGGTCAGGGTTCGATTCCCCGTCAGGGCACAGGCTCGGGTTGTGGGCTCGGTCCCCAGTGTGGGGCGTGCAGAAGGCAGCCGATCCATGATTCTCTCTCATCATGGATGTTTCAATCTCTCCCTCTCCCTTCCTCTCTGAAATCAATACAAACATATTAAAAAAAGAAAACTTGGAGCTGTTGTTTTGTGTGTGGGGGGCATCGTGGGTGCTGTTTGGTGCTGCTGTCCTGGGAGCACCCATCTGCATCCTGGGTGCCTGTGGATATGTGTCCTGCCTCCCTCTGGAAGGTGCCTGCGGCCTGGGCGTCAGGGGACAGGGGGAGCTGGCTGCTTCCATCTCTCTCGCGCGCATCCCCAAACTCTCTCCTAGGAAAGTACTCACGGTCCCACCCATTACTCCATTGCTGGTCCTGTTGGACTGGGTGTGGGCGAAGGTGCGCTCGGTGTGACTTAAATCCCTTCACCTTTGTTGGTGTCCCGCGGACGCTTGAAGATGATGCGTGTTCTGCCATTGTAGGCGGGTTGTTCTATAAATGCCGACTCATTTTTATGGGTGGATGGTGTTGTGAGGCCTTCCATATCCTTTTTTAAAAAAATATATTTTATTGATTTGTTACAGAGAGGAAGAGAGAGGGATAGAGTTAGAAACATTGATGAGAGAGAAACATCGATCAGCGGCCTCCTGCACGCCCCCCACTGGGGATGTGCCCGCAACCAAGGTACATGCCCTTGACCGGAATCGAACCCGGGACCCTTCAGTCTGCAGGCCGACGCTCTATCCACTGAGCCACACCGGTCAGGGCGGCCGTCCACATCCTTGTTGGCTTCCTGTCCAGTTGCCGAGAGAGGGGACCTGGCGTGAGGGCCAGCATACTGCGGGTTTGTCTCTCCCGTCAGCTCCGCCCGTTTACCCTGCACAGGCTGCAGCTCTTTGCGTGGTGTCTGCGCACCGTCCTCCATGTCTGCCCCCACAGATGAGAATAATTGCACAAAGCGGATACACATTCTCCGTGAACGGACCTCTTCGTCATCGGCCTCCTCTGTCCCTGCTCCGAAGTCTATTTTATCTGATGTTACCACAACCAGCGCTTCCCTTTAAGATTTGCACGATATGCCTTTTCCATCTCTTTGCTTTCCACCTGCCTAAACTGTTGTATTTGAAGTGAGTGTTTTTTTTGCTTTGTTGTTGTTAATCCTTCCCTGAGGATGTTATTCCCATTGATTTTTAGAGAGGGAGGAGGGAGAGAGAGAGAGAGAGAGAGAGAGAGAGAGAGAGAGAGAGAGAGAGAAGCATTGAAGTGAGAGAGACACATCGATTGGTTGCCTCCCACATGGGCCCCAACTGGGACTGGGGATCGAACCTGCAACCCTTCAGGGCACTGGCTGATGCTCTAACCACTGAGCCCATGGGCCAGGGCTGAGTGAGTTTCTTGTTGACAGCATGTAGTCGGGTCGTGTTTTAACAATCCATGTCTGCCTTCTCTTTTAATTGGCGTATTTAGATCATTTACAGTTAATATAACTTTTGGCTTCTTAGAACGTAGTTCTGCCATTACTGTTCGATTGTTTGTGTTCTGGGGTTTGTTTCTCAGTTTTCTTTTTCTTGTCTGCCTGTGGGTTACGTGAACCTTTTTTTTTTTTTTTTTTTTAAAAAGAATTCCGCTTTGATTTATCTGAATTGCTTGGGGGTATCTTTTTGTATAACATTTTTACTGCTTGCTCCAGATTTTACAATCTTTGTGCCTAACTTATCAGCGTCTTCTGGTCTTGCCATCTCACCCGTTTGAATGACGTGTAGAAGCACTTCCTCCCTTTAAGTAGCTTTATCTTCCCCACTTACAATATCATTGTTTAAAGTATTTTCTCCACAGACATTTAGAACCACAGCAAACCGTGTTATAATCTTTTGCTTCAACCGCCCAAGACAATTTGGAAAACGCAGGAGAAGGGGAGCCTACCCACATGTTAGCTCATCGATCCTTCCTTCCTTCTTGGCGTTTCATAGCGTCCTTCCTGTTTAGAGAGCCTTTCGCTGCGCCCACTCTGCCTCCATCAGGGGTGGGAGGGAGGCTCCCAGGTCTGTACTGACGCGTTGGGAGAGGGAGCCAGAGGGAGCGACCACCTGCCTCACGCCCGGGCTCCTTGGATAGCCCCCCAGTGGGGACGCTGGCATTCCTCGTCACATCTCGTTAAAAAAAATATTTTTATTGATTTCAGAGAGAGGAAGGTAGAGGAAGAGAGAGATAGAAACAGCCGATCAATGATGAGAGAGAATCATTGATTGGCTGCCTCCTGCACACCCCCTACTGGGGATCGAGCCCACAACCCAGGCCTGTGCCCTGACCAGGAATTGCAACATGACCTCCTGATTCATAGGTTGACGCTCGACCACTGAGCCGCACTGGCCGGGCCTCCTTGTTACGTCTCTTGAGGGTGGAAGCGTAGACGCCTCCTTGGCCTTTGCTGGGGTAGCCGTGGGTAGAAGCGCAGCCTTTTATTTTCTCGTCTGTGGTGTCAGCTGGAGGAGGGTGGCTGTTACCGAACGCTTTCTGTCTCACTCGGCTGCCTCCTTCCTTCGCCGTTGTCCAGCGAGACCAGGCTTTTGCTGGAGTTCTTTTCCCCTCTGTACCCTGTGGCTTCCCGATTTCTGACTTCTTCCGCTCTAAGTCTAGATTAGAACATATGAAGCTGAAAACACCATCACCACCAACAAAACCAGGGGGAAACGACTCCTGTGTCATTGCTGGAATCTCAAGGTCGGACGGAGCCAGTCCGCCTTCGCCGTCCCGCCCTCGGGACCCGCGGGCAGCCTCCTCCGCTGGCCACGCTCCCTCTGGGTTGGTTGCATGTCTCCGAGCACATGGCCTTCCGCTCACTCACCTACTCCTTCTTTTATTCATCAGAACAGGTGTGCCCACCGCTGCAGGCATGGCGGCCAGAGGGCTCGGAGTTGTAGTTGGTGGGGGAGACAGACCACAGCCATGGGGCCTGGGAAGGTGGTTTCCCGGGACCTGCCTGGCCTGGCCCTGGTGCGGGAGACGTTACAGGGCAGGCCCGGGTCTGCTGCCCTGCCCAGGGTGAGTGGGGACCCAGGTCAGAGCCCCAGGGAGCCACCTACTGCCGCCAGCCTGCACTGGGCAGGGACTGAGGTGAGGGAGGCGGAACCAGCTCCATGTAGGGCGGGGCCAGCTGCAGGCTGGGGCGGGGCCAACTGCAGGCCGGGGCGGGGCCAACTGCAGGCTGGGGCGGGGCCAATTGCAGGCTGGGGCGGGGCCAGCTGCAGGCCGGGGCGGGGCCAACTGCAGGCTTGGGGCGGGGCCAGCTGCAGGCTGGGGCGGGGCCAACTGCAGGCCTGGGGCGGGGCCAACTGCAGGCCGGGGCGGGGCCAACTGCAGGCCTGGGGCGGGGCCAGCTGCAGGCTGGGGCGGGGCCAACTGCAGGCCTGGGGCGGGGCCAACTGCAGGCTGGGGCGGGGCCAGCTGCAGGCTGGGTGGGCGGGGCTGGGATGAGGCTGTGCTGAGAAATCTCCTCCTGAATGAAGGGTGAGGGCACGGGCGGTGGGCGGTGGGCGATGGGCTCCTCTTCCTGTGGCAAAGGTTTCTGCGTGGGACCTGGGCACCGACGGGAACAACCCGGTGGGGGAGCAGCCTGGACGCGGCCCTAGTCCCTGCTCCCAGGTGCAGCCGGGACCCAGGTTCCCCCGCAGCCCTCGCCCTGGGACCCTCCTTCCCTTCGCTGTGGGCATTGTCCTCCTCCTGCCACGATGCCCACCCGGCCCCAGCCCGGTCGGTGCCCCTCCCCCGTGGGCATCGCTCTCCGGCCCACAATGCCCGTCTGGGCCCCGCATTGTCTCGGGAAGACGTGCACTCGCCCGGCGGGTTATTCTTAGCCTGCGATGCGGTGAGAGGCCCTGAATGGGGACCGGAGCCGAGGCGGTGGGGGCGGGGGGATGATTCATTACGGCGGGCGCGCTCTAATTCCACAGAAGGAATAAATGGCAGTCGTATTTTGGGTGCCGCCCGCACAGATAGCATTGTTCCCTACCTGCCTCTCACCCGCCGCAGGGGAATGAGAGCGGGCTTTGTGCCGAGAGGAAGGGCGGGGGCTCCGGGGTGCACGTGCCGGTGATCCTGGGAGGGGGGGGCGGGGGGGAAGTCACAGTTGGAGGCTCGGGTGGCCAGGAAAAGAGGCCCCAGCCCGCTGATCTCACTTCCTCCACCCCCCCCCCCCTTTCCATTCTCCCGGCTTCTTCAGACTCTGCCCACCTGTCCCTTCAGGCCCAGGCTGGGCCCCTCCTCAGGATGCCCACCGGCTCCTGGGCTCCTGGCCTCGCTGGACACGGCCGCACGTGCAAGCAGCTCTCGACGAGGCCTCCTGGGCTGTGGGGGTGGCCCCGTGTGCCTCCACCTGGTGCCCCCTGGGGTGGGGACCCCTCAAGCACTGAGCCCACAGCAGCTCTGCCCAGGCAGCGGGATTGGAGGGAAGGGACCCAGCGCTGGTGACAGCTGGATTCTCCTCCACCTCGGCCATGGCCAGGCCGCCGTTGGCGTGGCGAGGAAGGACGCTGGGTCAGCCGGGCCCACCCGCCTCACCCGCTCTCAGAGGCGCCTGCAGCTTCGGTCCCCTACGTGCCCTGTCTGTGCTCTGGGGCCCAGGATAACGCTGATGGGAACAGGCCGACGGTCAAGGGCGATTTCATCGCCGGCGTCTCCCCAGGAGGGAGCCTCGGCCTTCCTGCCCCTGCGATATTTGCACACAAAGTGGTTTTGCATGAAAACTGCCCATGAAGAGCCGTGTCCGTCACAGGCTCCTGCAGATAGGTCCGGACCCGACAGGGAGCAGGGTTGGTGCCTGGAGTTCCATTCGTTCCAACGCCTTTTGCAGGTGGAGTGGCAGGGCGCCCCGAGCAGGGGTCCCCCGCTTCGCCCTCCCCCCCCCCCCCCCCCCCCCCGGCTGCGTGCGGAGGGCCCGCGCGGTGGCTGCGTTTTCTACTTTTCAGTTGCACTTTACGTTCAGCGTCATTCGGGACGAGTGTCCGCGGGCAGCCCCGCGGTTAGGAAATCTTACGCTTCCTTCCCAGGGTGGCCCCTGCTCGTCCCGGCACCACCGGCTCCTGGCGTGGTTGTTAGAACATGGCTGGCCCTGCTCCGTGCTGTGCTGCACACCCCGGGACCCTCTCGTAACTACCAGTCTGCGCTTCTCAATCGCTCCACCGTTTCCTCCCAACCCGCCACCTCAGAGAGAAGCACTTTTTCCAAGTCAGATTTTGTTTTGAGATGTTCAAGAAAATTGAATATTTTAAGATAAAAAAAAATCCTTCAAAACGAGGGCGAGACAGCGCTGTCCTGGCCTCGGGCCGTCTCCCTGGAACAGGAGCAAAACCCTCAGGGACACGACCCACGCTCCCAGGAGCAGGCTGCCCGGCTGCCCGTCAGCCATCCACGCCCAGCACGGACAAGCACCTGCTGTATGCTCTCCCCGTCCTCGGGGTCTGGCTGCTCCAGGGTCTGTGTGCTTGGGGTGATGCCCCTTCCCCGCCTCCCTGACCCTCCCCTGTCCCCTGACACCTCCGTCCCTCCGTCCTCATCCTCTGCGGTCAACGGGGGCCCAGGCTGGCCAGTGCCCGGAGGAGGGCTCAGGCCAGGGGACCAGGGCTCCCCCAGCTGCTCCTCTGGGCAGTCAGGGGACTTTGCCCTGAGGACACTGTCCTCTACCCCGAGGGCTCATGGGGAGCCGGCTTGTCATTCTCTCCCCCGTCCCCTCCCTGTGACAGGCCCCTCAGGGTCACTGCGAGCCCAGGGCTGGGCTTGCAGACAAGCTGCTCACAAGCATTCGTGATGGATATGGAAGAAGATAATAAATGTGAAGATAATTTCAGAAACAGAAAGACATTTCTTTCCCCCAAAACTTCACTTCGGGGAAAGTTCGTTTGGAGGATTAAATGAGTAATAAACAGGCAAGGACATTTTGGGTGAGAAAGAGTGATGAAGACTTTCTATTAGGCCCAGCCGGGTGGCTCAGTGGTGGAGTGAGCCAGGAGGTCACGGTTCGATTCCCGGTCAGGGCACAGGCTGGGTTGTGGGTTCCATCTCCTGTAGGGGGCGTGCAGGAGGCAGCCGATCCATGGTTCTCTCTCGTCGGTGATGTCTCTCTCTCTCTCTCTCCCTCCCTTTCCCTTCCTCTTTGAAATCAATAAAAACATGTATTGAAAAAACAGTTCGTTCCTGCCGACACGAGGTACATGCTGGTGAGTGAGGAGGGACAGGGAACCCCTTCCCCACCTCCTTGTCCCTACAGCCTCAGAGGACGGGGATCAAGCTTGCAACTGAGGTACGTGCCCCTGACCGGAATCAAACCGGGACCCTTCAGTTCGCAGGCTGACATTCTGTCCACTGAGCCCCAACAGGCCAGGACCAAAGTATCAACCTTTTAAATGAGCCGATCGGAGGGGCCGGGGCTTGGTGGAGCTGGGGTGCCAGTGCCGTGTGGGGGCCCCTCTGCATTCACGGAGCTTTGGGGGAGCATTTTTGGATGTGGAGTGTGGACCGTGGCAGGGGAATTCCAGCGGAGAGAATGGGGCAGAGGAAGCCAGTGCCCACGGCGGGGAGAGGGGGTGCTGACCGAGTGGTGACCTCGGAGCGGAGGGCTGAGGCATGGAGCTGTGGGGCTGGAGAGAGGACGAGGGTGTGAGTGTGTCCGAGAGGCCTGGGCCTGGGCACCCCGGGCACCGACATGGAGCTTAGCGAGAGGGACCATGACACCACGCAGGCCTGCCGAGCGCAGCCTGGCTGGCGGCGGGCCCGGTGGCTTAGTTTCTTATCCACGTGCCCACGTGTCTCAGGAACGAGCTTCTATTACTGGTGCGATGAAGAACCCTCCACACTCCCAGATACTGTCATGTTGACGGGCGGGTGTGCAAAGGAGCTGTCGGAACAAGAACACAGCTGCTCATGTGCTCGAGCCGGCCTCGCCGAGAGGGAGAGGGACCCCGAGAGGGAGGGGGACCCCGAGAGGGAGAGGGACCCCGAGAGGGAGGGGGACCCTGAGAGGCAAAACCAGAGGAGGGAGCAGGTGGCTCCACAGGGAGAGGGCGTGGAGGCCGGGAGAACGCTGGCCTGGGGGTGACCCTGGCTGCCACAGGCACACTCTGGGCTCTGCCAGCCGCCCACTTCCTGGTCTCCTGCTCTGTGACTGACAGGCCAGAGCTGTGAGCTCATGTGCCTCAGGGGCCAGGCTGGTGGGACCGGGGGCCGTGGGCTGGGCAGAGGCTCTGGGCGTGGGCACCCTCCTCAAAGGGCAGTTGGGGTTCCGTCCTGGCCGTCTGCGCTGTGTGGCGGCACTGGCTCAGCTCAGCTCAGCCAGGTCTCCGAGCTGCCGAAGAAGCTGGTCGCTAGGACATTTGTGACAAATCTGAACGTTGTAGTGGCACGTGTTTCAAATGAGAAGGAAGAGCAGCAGGAATGGGCCTGGGGGTCACGTCACCCTGAGACGGGGTGCTCTCCGATGCCTCCCCACGTCGTCGGTCTGGGAGCTGGAAATCCCGACAACAGGCCACAAGGCTGTGAGCCCGTCAGGCAGGTCTAGGTGGCGGCCGCCGCGCCTACGGAAAACCCAGGGCCGGTCGGAGAGCCCCGCGCGGCCCACCCTGACGCCTCCCCCCTTCCCTCCATCGTGCATCTGTGCTTCATTCATTCAACAACCAGTCACGAGGCCTCCGGGCCAGGTTCTCGCAAGCACGACGACGACGACTTAGAATTCCCGAAGATGCTCACGTGGACGGGCTCACACGCCGGGAGTCAGAAGCCAGGGGGGCTCTGCGTGCACTGGGGCTGGGAGCACAAGGTCACCTGCCGGTCCTGGCACCCTTCGAAGCCGGGCGGCTGCGGCCTGAGACCCAGCAGCCAGCGGCTCCGGCCCCCGTGGCTCTGCGCTGGGAGCGTGGCGGATTCCTGGCAGCGCCAGGCCTTCGCGGCGGAGGTGTGAGGTGGGCCGGGCAGGCGCGCACCTGGCCGGGCGGCCCCAGCGGGGCGGCGGCTCCCGGCCGCGGGAATCCATCACGGCCAGGCTCCCCCACGCACTGCAGGGCGAAGGGATGATCTATCTCGTACACGGTCCTTAAAGGGATCCTGTTTTAGCTCCGACGGTAATGTCTACCTTTTCCAGGGGGACTATTGACACCGAGCCTCGCTCAGCCCTGTTCCCGGCGCCCCTCCTTTGTCTGGACGCACACTCACCAGACGCTTAATTTGTCATCGCCCCGGAGGTATCAGAACTAATGAGCTTTGTTTGAATAGACTTTTTCCAGTTCATCTAGCACACTTCGGGGTAATCACTCAGCTTCTGTTTGCTTCGAGCCGAGGCATTGTGGGAAACAGAAGAAAATAACGGTTAGAAAAAGCAGGATCAACTGGGAGCGGCCGGCTCTCTGCAAAGCCCGCGAGACGTTGTTTTTTCAGATTCACCGCGTGGACGTGTCGGAGGCCGTGAGGCGGCATCACCGAGCAGCGGGGGAGGACCGCGGCCAGTTCGGGTTTTCAATGAGCCAGGAGCTGGCCCTGGCCCCTGGCCTCCTTCCGGCCGCTGGCAGCCGACACGCCTTCAGACAGGCAACCCCGGTCGGGGACGTGGACGGGCAGCGAGCAGGCGCAAGGCCCGGGTCCGCGAGAACGTAGACGCCTGTTACCGGGGAGGCGAACCGGAGGGTTTCATTGGTCGGACAACCACACATTCGTTTTTTCCTTTTTTCCCCCCAATTTATGCTTTTATTGAATTTTATTTATTTATTTAAAAGATATATTTTATTGATTTTTTTACAGAGAGGAAGGGAGAGGGATAGAGAGTCAGAAACATCGATGGGAGAGAAACATCGATCAGCTGCCTCCTGCACACCCCCCACTGGGGATGTGCCCGCAACCAAGGCACATGCCCTTGACCGGAATCGAACCTGGGACCCTTCAGTCCGCAGGCCGACGCTCTATGCACTGAGCCACACCGGTTAGGCTGATTTTTTTTTTTTTTAGAGAGAGAGGAAGGAGGTGGGGGGAGAGAGAAACATCAATGTGAGAGAGAAACATTGATCAGCTGCCTCATGCACACACCTGGACCCAGAACCTGGGTGAGTGCCCTGACCGGGAATTGAACCCGTGACCTTTTGGGGCACAGACAAGGCTCAACCAGCGGAGCCACAGCGGCCGGGGCGCACGTGCGTTTTCCCCAAGCAGCTCCTCACAGCCCCCGCGGCACCAGCACCTGCCCGGGAGGTCTGGAAGCAGCTCGCACAGGCAGGGCCGGGCAGCCAAACCTCACCCCCTTCCCGGCTGAGCCCGTCCTGGTTAGGACCCCAGGGGTGTTCCCAAGGACCCGGGGTGGGGGTTCTGGGACGGCCGAGATCTGTGAAATGGGCCGATGCAGAGCCCAGGCCCCCAGAGCCCCACCTGCAGCAGGAGGGCTTCTCACACACGTGCATGCGGGTAAGAGGAGCCGCCTCTGTTCAGGGGTGTGTGTGTGTGTGTGGGGGGGGCTGCCCCCTGCAGATTCTGAAATAAAATCAGAGAAGCAAAGACACAAGGTGTCTTTTCCCAGCAATGACGCTGGGTGGCCTTTCCCAGAGGGAAGGTGGGAGAAGGGGGGGGTGGGGGACCCGGCACGCACAGCCCAGGTGCTCAGAGATGGGGCGGGCGGCTCTGGGCGGGGGTGTGAAGGTCAAGGTCAGAGGTCACTGGTATTTAGAGAAGGCTGTGAGTGTGGTCAGGTGAGCGGCCAGGTGAGCTGGGCGCAGACCAGCCTGCAGCCACTCCCAGCTCAGCCGGCGGCCCTGCGCGTCCGGCACGATCCATCCGCTTCCTTTTGTGAGGGAGGAAGCCGGGCTCTGAGCCCCTGGATCTGGCTGGCAAGGAGAGGGGCACGACCCCCCCAGGACCCCTCTACTCCCCGTCACCCCTGCAGGTGAAGCAGCATCCCCACCGCTAACCCCAGGCCAGGCAGGGGGACGGAGGGCGTCTCCCCAGGCCCAGGAGAGGGGAGCGGCCTGCAGGGCGGGGGCAGCTGCCCTCATCTCAGGGGCCTTTGCTCCCCCTGGACAGCCCCAGGCTGGGGGGCTGCACCTCAAAGAGCCACAGGCAGAGCTGACGGCACGGAGCCGCGAGAGCTCACCCGGGAGGAAGCTGGGCCTGGGCTGCCAGGTGAGGAGGATGGGGGGGCGGAGGCGAGCAGGTGGAGCAGGTGGGCTGGGGCCGCCCAGGGAGAGGAGAGGTGTCCCTGGGCCCGTCTCTTCCTCTCTGCGGAGCTGGGCCGCCCCACCGACCGGCTTTCTCGCCCTCTGCAGCGAGCGGGTGACTTACAGGTGACGGGGATGGGGTTCGGTTGACCTCACTTTTTTCTTTTTAACCTTTATTGTTGGAAGTATTACGTATGTCCCCCTCCTCCCCCATTGGCTCCCTCCAGCCCCCCGCCCCCTGCCCCAGGCCTCAGCACCCCACTGTCCGTGCCACGGGCCATGCATAGGTGCACGCAAGGTCTTTGGTCGGTCCCTCCGCCCACCCTCCCTCCCGCCTTCCCTCTGAGGTTCCGCACCCTGTTCCCTGCTTCCCTGGATCCACTCTGAGCATCTGTTTATTCTGTTGCTTAGATTCCACCTGTGAGTGCGATCGTGGGACCCTTGCCTGTCCCCGACTGGGTGGTTTCACGGGGCCCGAGGCTCTCCCCGGCCTCCCTGCTGCCTCAGAGGGAACGCGATCTCCTTTCTCACGGCTGCATCCTGTTTCAGGGTGTCCGCGTGCCACGGCTTTTTACCCACGCGGGACTGACCTCCCTTCTGTCTGGGGGTTCAGCTGGGGCACCCGCCTTCCCCTCCCTGGGCTCTTGTTTGCCAGCATGGACGAGGGTGCGGGTCCCACAGTCTCCCCGACCTCTGCTTTCTCCACGTCTGCCACCTCTGAGCCTCCAGTGTAACCCTTGGATTTACCCAGACGTGGGGCGTGTGGGCTTGGAGTGCGCGCTCTGATAATCCTAATCATAGCTATTGTTGTTGTTGTTTATTTTTTATTATTGAACCAGAGGCCCGATGCACGCAATTCTTGCAAGGGCCTTGGCCCCCACCACCCCGGCGCCCGCCTCTTTGTCTGGAAGGAAGGACGTCCGGAAGAACGTCTGGTGTAATGAGCTTATCACCAGGTATGCTTTCATTATTATAGGGCAGTGATGGCGAACCTTCTGAGCGCGGCGCGTCAGCATTTTGAAAAACCCTAACTTTGGTGCCGTGTCACATATAGAGATTTTTTTGATCTTTGCAACCATAGTAAAACAAAGACTTATATTTTTGATATTTATTTTATATATTTAAATGCCATTTAACAAAGAAAAATCAACCAAAAAATGAGTTCGCGTGTAACCTCTGACACGCGAGTCATAGGTTTGCCGTCACTGTTCTAGAGGCATCGGGGTCACGCTGGGTAATAACATCATATGGCTTTACAATAGGGCATCTGTGTGCTCCCCTCCCAGCCTCGCCTCTGTCTCCTTGACCCACTTCATCCTGCCCTCGCCCCTCCCCTCTGGGACCCCAGTACTGTCGCCGTGGCTACGAGGGGTTCCGTTTAGCGCCCATTGTCCTTTTACTGCATTGCCGTTTGTCTGGGATTTTCGCATCTGTGTTCGTCGTACCTGTTTGTTCACGTGCTGCTTTTTGTCCTCTCGCTCGCTGGTGAAGCCAGACGATTCTGGTCCGTTCCCATCTGCTTACTTCACATACATGATGCTCTCAGGATCCATCCACGTGGGCACAAGTGGAGGCATTTCATCTTTTCTTACGTCTGCGTCGTGTTCCGTGGCGTAGCTGTGGGTTGAGGGGGGAGGACCCTTTGCTGAGCTGTGATTGTCCGACATGTGAATCTGAGGGAGAAACTGAGTGGGTCTTTGGGGGATTATCACGAATGCCCGTGGTTCCCACCGTGTGCCACCCACGGCCAGGGAGCCATCCAGTTAGTCTCACATCCTGCGTTCTTGCAGCTTACACGGTCCCTTCACAACCACTTGGATGGGTGTCACATCGAAGGCCGGGACCGGGAGGCGGGCTGGGCGGCCCCGAGCGGGATGGGCCATCTGAAGCGCCTTCCCTTAGCCCGCAGGGTGGTTCTCTTATTTACTTTAAGAATGTGAATCGACATTAAAAAAAAAAAAGAAGGAATTCTCTGAAACAACTCAGGGGTCCAGTTTTCTTAAAGAGTTCGGGGTGCCTGGCCACCGGGAGCAGCTTCTCCTCTTGTCCACGTGTGAGCAGAGTCCCCGCCGCCCCTGGAGGGATGGGTGTTGGACGTTCGCCCCAGTCCCCGCCCCGCCCCAGCGCCCCTGACGTCACGGTTTCCCAAAGGAGCTGAGGAGCCGGCCGGCTGTGCGGTGCATGTTTATTCATTGAGCGTCTTCTGGGGACGATGGCTCGGGGCCTCCTGGGCCCCCCGGACACCAATGGCCTCTCGGGCCGCGGGGCAGGTGCATTTGGGACACGGAATCCCCCCCCCACACCCCAAGACAGGTCCCGGACGCTGCCTGTGTGAGGGGAAGCAGTGCAGCCGGAGTGGCCCGTAGAAGGGAGCAGAGAGAACAAATCCTTTCAACTGATTGTATAAAAATGCAAATACCCGGCGAGCAATTCAAAACAGATAGAAATTAGAGATCTGGGTTCTGCCGCGCCAGCTCCCGGCAGCGGCTGTCAGGTCTCCTTGCAATTTATCTGGATCTCGTCGGCGGTGGCCGCGCTGGGCTTTGATAGAGAGCTGCGCGCCTGGCCCTCTCCGGCTCCCGGGACTCGCCGCGCACTCTGTGCGCTGAAGTGTCTGGAGTGTCCGGCGCGTCCCCGGCATAATTGGGAGTTAATCATTGGTGCTCCGCGGCCGCCAGGCCCCCGGCCCGGCAGCGGGGCCGGTTGGGCTCTTTAATCGCCTCCGATAGCGTGCGGCTCGAGATAAATGACGCCGATTGTCTGAGACCTGCGTTCCTGCTTCTGATGCAAAACTGTAATTAATTTCGCGCTGTGTTTCAGAATTGATCGTGGTCACTTGAATGTCTAATTTTTCATTCACTTCAAAGACCCTGCTTCTCTCTGTCCCTTTTCCTGAAAGGAATGGGCCCAGTGTGCTGTGACCTGGGTTCCGCTAAGTGACTCATCTCCCCCTCTTTTCCAATAAGGTGAAACGGAGGTCAGGGCCCGTGGCAACGTTTATCTCTTTGCTCGTATTCAGATGCATTCCCTGACTCATAGGAAATACCGTCGGAACTTATTAAATTATGACGGAGCAGTTCGCCGGCACCTACGCATCCTGAAAAGCTCAGAAGAGCTCCATTCACACGTCCCATTCAGCGTAAGACAATTAAGCACAATTTAGGCAATAATTACCCTAATTAACTGCACGGTAATATTTGTATCGAGGCTGTGGCAACGTGGTATCACTTCGCCGTTTAAATAATAAGGAGGTTTCTTGATTCCTCTGTATTGATAGTTGTTGCGTGTGACTCTTTGTTTGGTGGAGTTCACTGTAAAAATATTTGTCAGTGAAAGATTGAACAATATGAATGAATTTGATTATGCCATTGTCAAAAGCCCCATGCATCACCATTCCTTGTTTTTAATCACTACTGTAAAACCCCGCAGCCGGAGGGCATAGTTTTAATTTGGGTGTCTTACTAATGAAAAGAAAAAAATAATTGTTTTGCCAGGATTTAATAATAAGCAATAAAACCAGCCAACCAGATTTTACCTCTGCACTCAATCTCTTTTTTATTATAAAACATTTTTGTCCTTTTTTTAGATTACAGGCGTAGATACTGAGCATTTTACTAATAAATATTTCAGTTTGCTTATGGAGGCTAATGCTGTCATCTGAATATGGAATTATATTTCTTTCATGCTTCATTATCATTTCATGGTAGTAATGACAGGGAGGCGATGGAATATTTACAGGCTTTTCAGGAGACATTTATCCAATACAGTCCCTGAAGGGCACCTAAGCTTAAAGATACATTATCCTTTGTCAGGCTCGGCCCAGAATCCCAATTTCTGCATCAGCCAATCAGAACCGTTCCCCCCCGTCGGCACTCAAGACATCGATTAAAACGCCTGTCCCTCCACCCGCACTGGGGACCTTGGTTCTGGACGTTAGGAAGAATGGAGTCGGGGTGAATGGGGCTGTGGCCTCAGTGGCCAGGGTCTGTGAAATGGGCCTACGGCTCATGCCCCGGATTTACCTTGGGCCCTGGCTTTATTCCAGGTTTGTCGAAGGTGCTTCCTTTCTGTGTAGAATTCAGCGGTTCTCAAGCTGTGGGCCGCGACCCCTTTGGGGGTCGAACGACCCTTTCACAGGGGTCGCCTAAGACCATCGGAAAACACACATATAATTACGTATTGTTTTGTGATTAATCACTATGCTTTCCTGATGTTCAATTTGTAACCATGAAAATACATCCTGCATATCAGATATTCACAGGACGACTCATAACAGTAGCAAAATGACAGTGATGAAGCAGCAACGAAAATAATGTTATGGTTGGGGGTCACCACAACATGAGGAACTGTATGAAAGGGTCGCGGCGTTAGGAAGGTGGAGGACCACTGGTTTAGATCATTTTCTAGGCGGTTTCCAGCTCTGCGGCTGGGGTGGTGGGTGGTGGGCCTCAGGCCTTGGGGGAATGACAGCAGGGCTCACCTGTGCTCACCTGTGCCGACAGCGTGGTTCCTCTGAGAGGCGGGGGGGCCGCTGGGGAGGGCAGAGGCTGCCTGTGTTCCCTCTGTGGTCCTCAGGGGCCAAGTGTGGGCCCTGCCTGGTGCCCCAGGCGCTGGAGTCAGACAGCAGGGGGTTGGGGACCGGGAGAGCTGGCAGATGTGTGCCCGGTCCGGAGGGCGGCTGCTCTCGGCTCCCCACACCCGGACCGACAGAGGCCTGGTGTTATAGGAGCTTCTGATGCGTGAAGGGAAACGGGGAACCCGGATTTGCCTGGCAAATTCCCTAATTTTTCAAATATTGGTAATTAATTCCAACATGAAACACGGTGCAAACCGAACAGGAAGACTGGGCTGGGCTGAGGATGGCGGAGGCGGAGGCGAGCAGGTGGAGAGGTGTCCCTGGGCCGGGCTAGGGCTGTGGCTGCGGGTGCCCGGAGGGCACTGGCCCTCGTCCTGGGCCCGAGGCTGAGGCAGAGGAGGGCTCCCCCCGCCCCCCGCCCGCTGCGCCAGGGGACACGCGGCTGCCGGGCCCTCCCTGGTCTCATGACTTCTGCTGCTTCGTTTGACCGAGGTGCCGTGCCACGGCGGTTAGTGGCTAGGGTGAGGCGATTCCATCTCTTCCCGTTTTCTCCCCCGGACACCGAGGCCGCTGGGCTGCATGCATGGTTCTCGCCTCCGGGTCCGTGGTCTGGGCAGCATGGCTTAGCTGCCAGCACCTGTGGGCTTGAAGGCAGCTCCCTGAAGGGGACTGAGCCGTCTCCGAGAGCTGATGGAGGGGAGGAGGACCGGGCGCCATGCGTGGCCAGCGCCTGCGGCCGGGGGGCCGGGCGGGCTCTGTGTGGAGACTGCAGCCAGGGCTGCTGCTGACGGCAGACGGCAGTGAGCGCTCACACCTGGTTCCCACCTCAGCACGGCCACAGGGACACCCTGAGCAGCACTGCCTGATGCAATACACAGGATGTCTGGTTAAATGTGAACTTCAGACAACAATCTTTTTTAAAAAATATATATTTTATTGATTTTTTACAGAGAGGAAGGAGAGGGATAGAGAGTTAGAAACATCGATGGGAGAGAAACATCAATCAGCTGCCTCCTGCACACCCCCCACTGGGGATGTGCCCGCAACCAAGGTACATGCCCTTGACCGGAATCAAACCTGGGACCCTTGAGTCGGCAGGCCGATGCTCTATCCACTGAGCCAAACCGGTCAGGGCACAGTCTTTTTTTTTTTTTTTAAGCATAAATATGTCTCAAATATCCATGGGGCATACTGACATTAAAATTATATTTTAGTATGTAGCATGTTAGTCCATTATTTAAAAGCCTAAGTATGTCGCATGCATATTTGGGACATATTTATACCCAAAACGCATTTGCCATTCCCCAGAAATTGGAATGTCTCCAGGCACCCTGCATTTCCCTTCGCCGATCCTGGCGGTGTCCACTCGAGGCTGCTTGTCCTCCGGCCGCTTGATCAGGGACAGGGGCTTGACCGTCTGCACAGCGGGCGGCCGCCTGCTTAGACGCAACACAGACATGATGCTGGAGTCCCACTGCCCCCCGCAAACGCGTCCCCTGGTCGGTGCTGCCCATCGAGGACCTCACTGGTTTCCGTGAATTCCTGCTGCCATCGCCCCTAAAAGAAGGCACCTGTGCTCCCCACACCCGCGCTCCCCTCCCAGCACCAAAGAGCCCACAGACGCTGCATCTGCGCACCTGCGCCCGGGGGTCTGCGTCTGCTCTGCTCCTGGGGAACCGGGTTGGTGACAGCAGGCACCCCCTCCCCTGCTGGCTTCACAGCCCCACTGACCCCATCAGCACGGCCACTGCAGGGAGAGGCCGAGGGGCGCACAGCAGCTGTCAGCCTCGCTGGGCTGCACGGAGTGTGTGCGCGCGCATGTCTGAGTGTGTGTGCGTGTGTGAGTGTGTGCGTGTGCGTGCGTGTGCGTGTGCATGTGCGTGTGTGAGTGTGTGCATATGTGTGTGTGGTGGGGGGAGAGACACTTACCCTTGTCATTGGCTTCCTGCCCTCCTGGTTGAATCTGTTGCCTGTGATGAGGAGAGGAAACTGCTGGGCTTGGGAAAGCGTTTGTAAACGGACACCAAGGGGACCCTCCTGATCCCCCAAAAGCGTCTCCGAACCTCCCGTCCTGACTCGGGGGGCGCAGTCGTGGTGCAAAAACTGATCACGAGGGAAAACGCACGCCTGGACCCGGTTCCGCGTGAGAAGCGGGGGCGGGGCTGTGCCCCAGAGTCCGGGGGTCCCCCATCCTCAGCATCAGCCTGAGCGGCCGCGGGGGTGTCCCCGCCTGGGTGGTGCTGGTTCCAAAATAACAAGTCAAACAGAGGAGAGAAACAGAGTCCGGAAGTTGGCCTAGCAGCACTACGTTTCATGTGGTTTAGGTGCCGTTTGAGTCACGTTAAAGATCACATAGGAGCATTCATATTGTTAAAAAAATCCAAGATGTTGTAACAATTGTGCACCCCGTGCCCTTAAAAATGTAGGAAAATATAAAACGGAAGCATCAAAAACAAACAAACAAACAAAACAGACGCAAATAGGAAAACAGAGATAAATAGACAAATCTGCAATCACAGCCGGAAAATTCCACACTTTTTAAAGAAGTGAGGTTTTCAAGCAGAGAAAAATAATCACGCATAAAAACAGCGACATAACGAACAATCCGGTACAAACGAATGTTTAGAGACATACACAACCCACTCACACAGAGACCACAAAGGACATCTCGGCCGACTCTGAAGAGTAAAGATCATGTCGGCTTCATTCTCTGACCAAACGAGAAGCTAACCCAGGAATCATGAAATAAATCTCTATCCTAATAAACAGAAAAAGACATAAAAAGTCTTGTGCTCGTAAGGAAATAAAAAGTGGAGATTACTATTTAGAAACGAGCAATAGAGCATTAAATATTAAAACCCTGTGAGGTGTGGCCAAAGCAACAATCAGAGGAAAATTTATGGACTTAAATACGTAGATTAGAAAATGAGGAAAATTGAAATCAAATGGACCACGCATAATATTCCGGAGACTAGAAAAAGGGCAACAACAACAAAAAATCAAATCTGCGCAGAGTAGAAGTAGGAAATAAAGATAGAAACTGACATGAATAAAATAAACAAGGAAAACAAAGCCGTTAGAACTCATCTATAAAACCTTCCTCAAATTTGATTAATAAAAAGGAGAGAGTATCAACCAGCAGCATCACGAATGAGATAAGGGGGTGCAATTACAGATGCAGAGGGAATTACATTTTATAAGATACTTTCTTCATACTAATAACTTTGAAAAAGTAGATGAAATGCATAATTTTGTAAAAAATAAATGACCAAAATTAGCTGAAGGAGTAGAAAAGCTATGCTGATTTCTATTAAAGAGACTAGAAACCTAGTAAAAAATATAGTCTTATGGAGAACATCAAGCTCAGATGTTTTTATTATTTAGATCTACCACGTATTCCACAAATAAATAATTCTTATGCTATAAATTGGGAAGCTGACCAACTAATTCTATAAGACTAGCACATCTTTGGTATTCAAATCATAAAAGAAGTCAATGTATTTTTTTTTAAAAAAATTGTTCTTTTATGATAAGTCACCCCCCCACCCCCAATATATTACTGTGCATGAGAAACAGAAGACAAATTCCAATAGCAAGGTAAAGACATCGACCACAAATCTATAGGAGTGGTGAAATAATCAGAAATACTTCCATTCAAATCATGAGCAAAACAAGGATCCCTGGCAAATATTTATCTTACTTTTTGGATGAGAACGCTCAATATCGTAACGGTGTATATTCTCCCCAAATTAACCGACACCAGGTAAATGTTCAACAACATTCTTATGCAAATGGTTCCGCTGATTATAAAATTTATTTGGGAGAGTAAATGCACGGGAAGAGTCAAGATCGTGTAGAAAAAAAACCCAAGAGGCGTACTTGCCTTACTTGCCAACCCCAACCCCCCGTGTTCGCATAAAGCATAGCTTTCCTCCTTCCTCATCTCCAGGGGCTAGTTCAGTTGGGTGTAGAACTCTCAGTTGACAGTTCTTTCCATCTCGCCTTCACGGTTTTCGACGAGAAACCGGCTGTCCTTTGATTCAGGTTCTCCCTTGGTGACGCGTTGTCTTTCTCTTCTTGCTGTGCTTAAGGTTTTCTATTTTCTTTAGTTCTCAGAAACCTAACTAGGTTGTGTCTTAGCATGGATTTGTTTTGGGTGGGGGGGGGGGATGCATATCTTACTTGAAGTTTGCTGACCTGTTTGAATCTGTGGGTTTTACATCTTTTGCCAAATCTGGGAAGTTTTCAGCCCCGTTTCCCTGAATACTCTTTCACCCCACACTCCTCCCGGGACTCCAGTGATACGACTCTTGCATCTTTTGCTTATGGCCACGGGCCCCCGAATCTCTCTTCATTTTTAAAAAATCTACCTTCTGCCTGTTGTTCGGGTGGGTTTGTCCTCAGGTCCATTGATGTCATCTTCCGTGAGCCCCACTCAAGACTGAGTCTCCCCGACAGGCTTTTACTTCTATGATAGACCTTTTCGGTTCTGTGATTCCCATCCAGCTCTTCTAAATCCGTTAGTGCTTCTTTGCTGGGATTTTCCTAGCTTTTCACTGGCTGTAAGAGGACATCCAATGGCTGATGGAATCACGTTCATGGCAGCTGCTTTCAGATCCACAGCAGTCACTTCCGGGATCTGACGCCTCTCAGCGCTGGCGTCTGTGGGTTGTGTTTTCTCACTCGCGTTGTGATTTTCTGGTTCTTTAGTTAAATTCTGGACATTTTGGCTGTTCTGTTAGGAGACGCTGGGTCCTGCTTGGATGTCCATGGGAGCGGCGTGCTCAGTGGTGGCTTTGGCACGTAGGCTCCGTCTACGTTTGTGGGCTGTAGTGCCAATGACGAGATGCCTTTTAGAGCCACGGCTGTCCTTCCGTCTGCGTGGTCATCGCCCCCGAGGGGCTCCCGCTGGCCCCCCGGGTGCTGTTGGAATGGCAAGGAGCCTTCCAGGCGGGGCCACCGGTGCATCTTGTGGGAAAGGACCTGGCCGGGAGGAGGAGCACCTCCTGGGAAGAGGGGCAGGTGGCCCCGCGTGGGGGATGGAGAGTGCGTCCTCGGCCGTGTGGCTGTTGTGACCGATTCCCTTTGCCCGTGGCCCTCGGGCTCCACAGCCCTGCCGGGCCCGGTGGGGAAGGCGGCTTGCTGGCCGGGCTGCATGGTGTGGAGTTAGAGCCCTGGCCGACGATTGCACGAGGGCTCTGGGCGGGAGACCGAGTCTCAGGCCTGGTGCCTCAGGTCATTTCTCACCTGTGTCTGCAGCTTGTCCCCTGCGCTGTGGATGTGGAGGAGGTCCTGGCAGACACAGCCTGGCCTGCAGGCCGGTGCCCACCACCGGTCAGGGGTAGGACACGGCCAGGGGCGACCCACATGGCTTCTCCCAATGCAGTTCTCAACCAATGCTCTGCAAGTGCCCCAGGGAACCCCTCCACACACCCCGCACCGGCCTCAGGCTGGCACCTCCCTGGGCCCCTCGCTTCATTGCCGTGGTTCTTTTCTGAGTCGATGCTTTTCTAGGTCTGATCCGCCCTCCCCTGTAGTTCAGGGAATGTCATGCTTTCTGACCCACCAGGACATGGCTGGCCGTATCCACTGCATTTTATTTTATTTATGTAAATATAGTTTATTATTATTCACGTCAGAGAGGAAGGGCAAGGGAGAGAGAGAGAGAAACATCAGTGAGGAGAGAGAATCATGGGTTGGCTGCTTCCTGCACGCCCCACACTGGGGATGGAGCCCGCCACCTCGGCATGTGCTCTGGCCGGGAATTGAACCGTGACCTCCTGGTTGGTTCATAGGTCGACGCTCAACCACTGAGCCACGGCGGCTGGGCCCCAGTCATTTCAGATATGCTTACACATCTGAGTACATACATATTTCTAAGTGTTTTGAATGTAGAAGTCCAACTCATCATCTCCATCGACCCTCTCTGTGATCGCCTGTGTTCATTTTCTAAAATAAAGATGCGTTACTTTTACCATCAGGGAAACCATTAACGGGCACGAAACCCGTTTTCATGACGCTGCGTTGAGCATTGTGCTGGGGCAGTGCCCCGGGGCCTCCTCCTGGGAGGGAAAGTGCCTGCTTTTCGGAGAAGGCCCCCCGGCCAGTGGGGGTGCTCAGGGCGGCCCAGGCCCGGCCGACCGACCGGGGACGGTGGCTCCAAGTTCCCCCTTTCTCTAATGTGCCAGTTTGTGCAAAATGCTAACACTACACATTTAAGTGACGTATAGATCAGAAGAGAATCATCGCTTGATGGCATAAATTAAAGTAATTATATTCATTAGCATGATAAGAAATATGCAAACAAATGGTTATTAAATGCAACCATACATCAGCTCCAAAGGCTCTGGCGTGTTTATGTGTCTGTGGCGCCAGCATTTTGTCAAAAGTGGCCCCTCAGACGGGACGCCATTGGCACTGACGGCGGGAGGAGGGGCCCGCTCAGGACTCGCCGGCCTCGCCCCAAGGTGTGGGGTTTGCGCCCCGTGGCGGGGGGGACGTGCAGGCCGCCTTGGTTTAATGGACGGAGGATCCCGGCTCGCAGGATACGTGTCACCCTGTGGGACTGAGGGTGCTCCCAGATGGGTCTGGAGGTACTTTCTCTCTTAACAAAAAAATCTTTTTATTGACTTCAGAGAGGAAGGGAGAGGGAGAGAGAGAGAAGCATCAATGGTGAGAGCGAATCATGGACCGGCTGCCTCCTGCTCGCCCCTCACTGGAGATCAAGCCCGCAACCCGGGCCTGTGCCCTGACCGGGAATCGAACCCTGACCTCCTGGTTTCTAGGTCGATGCTCAACCACTGAGCCACGCCGGCCGGGCCAGGTCTGTTGTCAAGAGACAGCTGGGCTGGGTACAGGGACTCGTCCACCTGTCTGTCCACCCTCCAATGTATACATTGAGCGTAAAGCCAACGGAGGGAGAAACGCAAACGGAGGGGCGAGGAGGAGGAGGGAGGGAGCAGAGGTGCCCGCTTCCCGCGGTCCCACTGAGCGTCCTGCTCACACCCCGGGTCCCAGGAGAGCCAGCTGCTGGGAGGACGTGGTGTGACCCTGGTGGTGACAGGTTGGACTCTCCTTCGGTCTCACCCGTTCTTGGCGACCCCGGGTCATCGCCTGGCGGGGTGAGCCCTGCTTGTCCCCGAGGCCGGCTTCCCGCAAGGCGGCCTCGCAGGTGCCGGCCGCGCATGTCCTTCGAAGGGCGTGAGACGGTGCTGAGCTCAGGGCATCTCTGGGGGGCCGTGCGGTCCCGCCGCTCTGAAGGAAGGGGTGCGGATGCACCGTGTCTGCGGTCAGCGCCCTCGCGGGGCCCGGGGAACGTGGTCTGGAGCCCCAAGGCTGCCGCGTGGGGACGGTTGGTGGCCACCCAGGGCAGCTCGGCCGCCCACCACACCTCCTTCCTCCTTCCCTAAGACGGGGAGCCCCGTGGTCGATCTCCGGCGGGGGGAGGGGGCTGGGCTGGGGAGAGAGGACAGATGCTAAGCAAACAAAGGAAGGCGCGCAGGTTTGCTTTGGAGCTGCGGCGACCTGTTCTGCGGACTTGCCGCCGCCGCCATGTCCGTATTTTGAGGGTGGCTGCTTCGGGCCATTTCCATCAAAAGTGGTGCCACTCCGGCTCCAAACAAAGGCCTAGATTTATTCTTTTTCCTGGCAGCCCAATCCTCAAAGATTACACTTGCGGCAACATTTTTAGCCACGTCAACATTCCTTAGGAAATACAAATACGGGCATTATTTCACGGAGATGGCACCGGGTAATATAATAAAACGGATTTATTTCATCTTAATTTATTTAAAATGTGCAGAGACAGAACTGGGATAAAATCCATGAGATGAAATATCTCGTTTGCATGAATATATTGAAAAACCCAGCCACCTTCTCAGCCAAAAAAAAAAAAAAAAAAGAGGCCCCTTTTTTCACCCTCAGAACCAGAAGAATAGGTGCTCTTTTAAAACAAGAAAATACAACCTTGACAGAGAGAAGTGATTCACAGCCCAGGGCCCCGTGGAGGTGTGAGGGATGACGGGTGAGGACCCTCGGGGAGTTGGAGAGACGAGGGCGGTGGAGAGCGGCTGCCACCAGGGGGCAGCCTCGGCCCCAGGCCTCCGACTCTGAGCTCCCCGAACCCCGCTGGCTGGTGAGAACGCTGCCCGTGGAGGCTGCTGGGCCAGCAGCTGCCTTGGCTCGTGTCACCTCCTCAGGGATAGAGCGTCGGCCTGCACACCAAAGGGTCCCGGGTTCGATTCCAGTCAAGGGCACGAACCTGGATTGCAGGCTCCTCCCTGGCCCCGGCCCCGGCTCGTGCAGGAGGCAGCCAGTCGCTGTGGTTCTCTCACATCACGTTTCTCTGTCTTTCCCTCTCTCTCCCGCTCTCTAAAAATCGATGGAAACATCCTTGGGTGAGGATTAAAAAAAAAAGCGTAGAGACGTTGCTATGTTAGGTGCAGGAAATGCTCAGAGACCGGGGTCCCCTCGGGAGGGGGGTGCAGGGGGGCCCCACGGGCAGCTGGGTGGTGGCCCCTGGGGAGGTGACCTCAGAGCTGAGACTTGAAGTGTGACCGCAGCCGACCCGGCTGGGAGGAAGGCCTTGCGGGTGGGGGTGGGCAGGCGGGGCGGGGCGGGGCGGGAGCCCGCGTGGGGGGAGCGTCTAGACAGCCCATCTTGCCTGCATCTGAGCGGATCCGCGAGGCGGGCGGGAGGCGCCCGGGGGGAGGCCTGCCAGGCTGTCTGCTCCGTAATGAGATCGTCATGTCCGGGTCCTGTTCACCCAGGGCCGACCCGGTTTCCACATGAAACTAATTTATTGGCTGCGCTGCTCCGACGTCACGGGCCCACAGCTGCTCGGAGGCGCCCGTCTCCTTTGGAAAAGACTAGTTACTAGGAAGAGCCAGCGTCTCCTGGTGGTTCCAGGGTGCTCGACTCTACGTCCCCGCGGCTTCCTGGGGGGCCATGTGCACCTGGAGTGTGTGTGTGAGTGTGTGAGGGTGTGTGAGGGTGTGGGAGTGTGAGTGTTCATATGGGGTGTGTGTGTGTGAGTGTGTGAATGTGTGTGCGAGTGTGTGTGAGTGCGTGTGAGTGTATGTGAGTGTGTGAATGTGCGTGAGTGTGTGTGCATGTGTGTCTGTGTATGTGAGTGCATGTTTGAATGTGTGTATGAATGTGTGTGTGTGTATGACTGTATATGTATGAGTGTGTATGTGTATGTATGAGTGTGTGTGTGTGAGTGTGTGTGAGTGTGTGTGTGGGTGTGTGAATGTGTGTGTGAGTGTGTGTGAGTGTATGTGAGTGTATGTGAGTGTGTGAATGTGTGTGAGTGTGTGTGCATGTGTGTCTCTGTGTGTGTGAGTGCATGTGTGAATGTGTGTGTATGAATGTGTGTGAGTGTGTGTGTATGACTGTATATGTATGAATGTGTCTCTGTGTGTGTGTGTGTGTGTGTGTGTGTGCGCGCATGTGCACGCACCCCTGTGCTGGGCAAAGCCACGCAGGTGTGACCAGAACTGGAGCGAGCCTGGGGGCGGGCGTGGGGGCAGGCGTCCCCCAGGGAAAGACGATGCTCAGAGGAGCCGGCTCAGTGTTCGGGTGAAATGACAGCCCTGAGCGTCACACTCCCCGCGTCAGACCGCGGCCCAGCACTGGTGTGAACCCCGCCCTCCCCCTGACCCCACGCTGACCGGGGCCGTCACTTTCCCGCGCCCACGGGTAGTAAAAGGGTCCCGCGGCCTCGCAGGTGAAGGGAGTCAGTGCGCACCCCCCCTCGGAGGGCGCCGGGCATGGAAGGCGCCAGAAACACCCGCGTGGTGGTCGCCCCCCCCACCCCGCCCCGTGTCCCTCTGACGGCCCCAGGGCTGTGAGGAGCCTCTCCCCCTCTGCTGCCGGAGCCAGGCCTCTCGGACCCCAGGCCCTGCAGGGACCTCTCTCCCGCCTGGTTTATGACCGTGAAGGCCGATGGGTGGGTTTCCTTGTAATGGTCGCTGAACTGGGGGGCAAGGCCACTTTGAAAGGAAACCTCTTCCCTCCTGGTTACTTTTCACATCCTTCTGACAAACGTGCTCTCTGTAACTTCACGGGAGGGGAAGGCCGCTCTCCGGGGAGCCGTTCCGTGGGTCTAGGCGTGAACAGGCCGCTCACCACCTCCCGACGACACCGAGCCTCACCCGGACTCTCTCGTGGGCCCTTCGTGCCCCCAAACGCCTGGGACCCGACGTTTCTGATCCTGCGAATGTCGTCTCGGCAGTTTGTCCCCTTTCACCACTGAGCAGGGTTTCGTGGCCGGAACGTTTCACACGTGGCTTGTCCCTTTGCTGGTTGGAGGACATTTGTGTGGTTTCCACACACACATATATATATTTTTTGTAGATTGTGAATACATTTTCTATGAACATTGGGATTCAAGTTTTTATGGGAACATAAACTTTCATTTTTATTTTTTAAAATCCTCACCCAAGGATATGTTTATGGATTTGAGAGAGAGAGAGAGAGAGAGAAGGACAGAGAGAGACGGAGAGAGAAGCATGGATGCGAGAGAGAAACATTGATCGGTTGCCTCCCATATGCGCCTCCACCCGGGACTGAGCTCACAACCTAGGTATGTGCCCTGACCGGGAATCGAACCCACAACCTTTTTGGTGGATGTGAGGATGCGCCAGCCATCGGAACCACCCAGCCAGCATGGTTCCCAGCGTGGCCGGCCAGCGTGCGGTGGGAATTCCAGTTGGGTGTCCTCAGTATTCTCTGTTTCCTTTTTCATCTGAGCTAATCCAGTAGGTGTGCAGGGGCGTCTCTCTCTGTTTATTTTTTATTTTTTTTTATTTTTATTGATTTCAGACAGGAAGGGAGAGGGAGAGAGAGACAGAAACATCCGTGATGAGAGAGAATCATCGATCGGCTGCCTCCTGCTCGCCCCCCACTGGGGATGGAGCCTGAAACCCGGGCCTGCGCCCCGACCGGGAACCGAACCCGGGACCCTGCTGTCCGCAGGCCGAGGCTCTGTCCACTGAGCCACACCAGCCAGGGCTCTCGGTGGCTTTGATTTGCGTTTCCCGAAGGCGAGGGGGGCCGGGCGCCTTTTCTGCAGGCTGCTTTGCTGTTGGTCGATTTTTCCCGGTTCAGCGTCTGCTAAACGTTTGGCCGGTTTACAAAGCGGTTGTTTGTCTCCCGGCTGCTGAGCGTTTACTCTGGACGTGAGTCCTTGGCTGGACGCGTGGCCGGCCAGTGTTTCTCCCGTCGTCTGCGGCTTGTCCTCTGCGCGCGCCCGGGGTCTTCGCGGAGCAGAAGTTTCCAATTTCCCTCCTCCTCCCGTGGGCTGTGTTTCTGATGTCCTTCCACCGGTTTTTAATTTTATCCGAATCCTCAGACTGTGGGCGGCAGCCGGGCGTGCCTTCCCGGCGGAGCTGTGCGGGTTCGGGCCTCTGCCCACCTCCGTGCCTGCCGGCTCCTCGGGGCATCTGGGTCCCTGTCAGAACCTCTGTTGGCACGGACCCTGGCAGGAGGTGTCGTTAGAGCAGTCACTGGGCTCTGGTGGGTCACCTGGCCGCACAGACTCACACTTTTTTTTAAAAAAAATATGTATTTTTCACTGATTTCAGAGAGAAGAAGGGAGAGGGAGAGAGAGGCAGAAACAGATAATAGAGAATCATGGACCGGCTGCCTCCTGCCTGCCCCACGTTGGAGCTCGAGCCTGCAACCTGGGCCTGTGCCCCGACTGGGAATCGAACTGTGACCTCCTGGTTCATAGGTCGACGCTCAGCCATGGAGCCACGCCCGCCGGGCTAGACTCACGCTTCCTAAGGGGCCCTCATTCCAGAACCTTCCTTGCCTTTAGGGCTCTGGCTCAGTGGGGCCACCGCCGTCCGCCCCGTGGGGTTCTCTGCCTGCAGTGGGTTTGGGACTCCCTGCGGAGGGGCCGGGAGAGGCAGCCCTGGGGACCTGCGAGGATACTGACCGCGTGCCCATCCCGGACAACAGGTGGGCTCCAGGCGCTGGTCATCTGTCCACGCCCAGCAATGGGGCGTCCGGCGTCCAGCGCAGTGGGCCTCTCCGACCTCTGCCCAGGCCGTGCTGGGCTGCACTGGCCCAAGGGAAGAAGGGGCGCTTGGGTGTGAGGGGTCTTTCCCGACTCGCTTCAGTGAAGTCAGATCCAAAGTCTGAAACTGGCCCGGCCGGCTGAGCGTCGACCTAGGAACCAGGAGGTCACGGTTCGACTCCCGGTCAGGGCACAGGCCGAGGTTGCAGGATAGTTTTCCATTGATTTTTAGAGAGTGGAAGAGAGAGGGAAAGACAGAGAGAAACATCGATGTGAGAGAAACACAGCGACTGGTTGCCTCCTGCACGAGCCCCAACCAGGGCCTGGGCCAGGGAGGAGGTACGTGCCCTTGACTGGAATCGAACCCGGGACCCTTGGGTCCGCAGGCCGACGCTCTACCCACTGAGCCAAACTGGTCAGGGCCATTTTATGTATTTTAGATACATTTCTTGTTCATGTCCTTTCATGCCTGTTTTTTTTTTTTTTTTTCTGGGCCAAGTTCACCCTGTTTTTGTACCGTAGCTTTAGAATTCATTTTAATATCTAATAGGATAAGCCATTGCCCCCTCCTCAGATTTTATGAGCATATTAGTTTGATAAGGATTTTAATTGAAACTGCATATGTATATATCAATTAAAAAGTGATATGTTTATAATATCATCAGAACACGCCATATCGCTCCATTTATCCATTTTTTTTGTTTTGTTTGTTTTACTGACGGGCACCATTCACATTTATTGTTAAAGTTTCAGTTGCTATTGTGGGTGGCATTATTTTGATTACTAGTCATGGTTTGTTTTCACTGGCCACGTGGGTAAACAGGAACGCGTACTTTTTAGATTATGCATTTACTCTGTAACTGGCCACCAGGTTGAAACTCTGCTAGTCATTCTGATCTTTGTTTTCAGTTGAACCTCTTGACTTTTCCAAGCCAACACACCTTTTGAGAAAGACGGAAAGGAAATTTCCTGTACTTTTCCAATAATCATAACTGTTATTGTTTCGTCTTGGTCTTATTGCATCGCCTGGAACAGGCGACACACCGTGAATGGTGGCAGCGAGATCCCGTGTCCCACGGCGACGTAAACAGAGACGACACAGCAGCCTGTGGCCACGCGTGGCATTGTCTGTGGTTCCAGGCAGATGTTTTCTCCTGTTTGAACACCAGCTGCTTCTATTCTAAACGAATGGAGTTTTCATCAGGAGGGATCGAGCCCACACCACGTCTTTCCATCTTCCCAGCTTCCATGCAGTTTCTCTCCCTTGACTTTTCAAAGAACAGGAATCCTGGTGAATAGATGTTTCTGACGTGGAGGCACCTTGCGTTTTGGCAAGAACGCTTCCTTGGTGCGGTGGGTTTGAGCGGCAGTATCTTACGTGGGTGCTTACACCGTACTCGTCAGCGAGGCCAAAGGTGCCGGCATTGAACACGAGGGTGGGGGAGTGTCCGAGTTTCTCTTTCCTCTGAGACGACGTTGAGGCCGCGATCATCCTGCCTCCGTGTCTGGAAGACACTGAAATGGAACCTTAGTGCAGGGCCTCCGTTTTGGAACGAGTCTTTGACATTTTTTTTTCTCTCTCTCAGTTCTTCTATGCTCATCCCCCGCTTTTATTTTAGATTTTTCGGTTTTGCGGCCCGTTTCGGTAATCTGTATATTTCCAAGGAGTTTATAATTCTTTTTGGGATTTTACAAACCACGGACAGGAGCCTGGCTGGTGGCTCAGGTGGTTGGAGTGCCGTCCTGTGCACCAGAGGGTGACAGGTTTGGTTCCTGGTCAGGGCACATGGTTGTGGGTTCGATCCCCTGTCAGGGGCCCGCGTGGGAGGCAATTGAGCCATGTCTCTCTCTCTCTCTTGCTCTCTCTCTCTCTCTCCCTCTCTCTCTCTCTCTCTCTCTCTCTCTCTCTCTCTCTCTCCTCTCCCTCTCTCTCTCTTAATCAATAAAACCATACCCTCGGGTAAGGATTAAAAAGGAAAACACCCCCCCCCATGTGACATTGAGGGGCAGCCTATGATGCCTCGACTACAACACCTCTTCACTGTCAAGGTCAGGACACGGGACCGAGGGCGCCGGTGACAATGCCGGGGTCTCGGGTGGGACCGCAGCTCAGGGAAACCTGAGCGGGCCGTGGTGGTTCCGCGTTTCCTTACGGCCGATGGAGGTGACGTCCGCTCTGCGCGGGGAGCTCCACCCCGCAGCCGGCGTGCGTCTTCTTTCTCGATTCTCAGGCGTGTTTGTTCTTCTAAAGCATTTTTTTAAATCAGACTCGATAGGGATCTGTTTAGAACCAGCTCAAATGTATTTTGCAATTTAACTTTAAATACATTAAGTTGCCGATTATTTAAAAATGTTTGGTAACCTTTAGAAATGTTACCTCCAACTTAAGATTTACAGGAATAGCCCAAGGGGTTCCCGCGTGCTCCGTCCAGCGGTGTAAGTGCCCCTCGACTCGCTCTCACACGCAGGGACTATGCACGCACTGATGTCTAGTGCACACGAGCTCGCACACTGACTTTGCCTCAATCGTGTGAGACGAGGTCGGAGCCTCATTCACCTGGACCCCGAAGCCAGTGGTTCTCAACCTTCCCGCCTTTAAATACAGCTCCTCATGGTGTGACCCAACCATAACATTATTTTCGTTGCTACTTCATAACTGTCATATTGCTGCTGTGATGAATCGTCATGTAAATATCTGATCTGCAGGACGGTCTTCGGCGACCCCTGTGAAAGGGCCGTTCGACCTCCAAAGGGGTCGTGACCCACAGGTTGAGAACCGCTGCTAAGCGCAATCGTGTTGTTTCCTAAGGAGGCACTTTTTTCGATAACCTGCCAGTTGCCCCCGCGTCCCCGCCCCCCCAGATCTGGGTGGGGTGAGTGTGGGCGGAGCCAGTCAGGTTTGAGAACCACTTTGAGCTCTTGGTGACAGCAGCGTCCGCTCCGTGTGACTCTGGTCACTGCTTCGTGGGCAGCGAAACTTCTCTGCACTTTTATGCTTGTTGACGTTTTAGTACATCCTCCCGCCCCCCACATTTTGGCCATTTAAAAATAATATTTTTATTGATTTCAGAGAGGAAGGGAGAGGGAGAGAGAGAAACATCGATGATGAGAGAGCACCACGGACCGGCTGCCTCCTGCACGCCCCCTGCTGGGGATGGAGCCCGCAACCCGGGCCTGTGCTCCGACCACAGAATTGAACCCTCACCTCCTGGTTCCTAGGTCGATGCTCAATCACTGAGCCACGCCTGCCGGGCACTTCTGGCCATTTTTGCTCATTCCCTCACCCACGGAGGATCGACTCCCTACTCTGATAGGAGCAGTGGGCGTCTCAGAGGTTGGGGAGCCACCTTCCTGGACAGAAGTGTGTCCCCAGGGACGAGGGCGCTGTGGGGGGGCTCCTGCCCCCTCAGGCAGAGGCGTCCCTGCTGTGCCCGCCCCCTGTGGGGGCTGTGCCTGGGGAGGCAGAGGCAGGGCTGAGAAATGGGGCTTTTCTGCTAACATCGCTTCCCTGTTTGGATGACGTACGGATGCAAAGCAGCCGACGCAGACTGAACCGCGCCCGGCCGCGCACTGAATTACTGCTCCTGGCCGTGTGGGCGCCGTTTGCACCGAACTCTCAGGAGTGTCCAGGTTTTCCCTGCAGCCGGGCTGGCAGCCGCGGCGAGTGAGGCCGCGAGGGTGGAGGGGACGCGATCGACTGCCATCGGGACGTTCTCCCTTAGAGCCCCGCAGCCCCCATGCGTGGAGACCCCTCTCCCAGACGAGCTGCCGGGGGCCCAGCTGTGGTCCCGGGCAGTTGGAAAGGAGAGACCACGACAGAAAGGCCTGGAATTCTCTGTCAGAGGGAGAGGAAGTCCCGGCTGGCAGCAGAGGGCGGTTACAGCCACAGAGACAGGCAGGTTTCGCAACGATTCCGCTCTGTGACGCCCGCCATGAACTCGCAGAGCGGCCCTGGGGCGGGGTGGCTCAGTGGCCAGAGCAGCGGTTCTCAACCTGTGGGCCGCGACCCCTTTGGGGGTCGAACGACCCTTTCACAGGGGTCGCCTGAGACCATCGGAAAACACATATATAATTACATACTGTTTTTTGTGATGAATCACTATGCTTTCATTATGTTCCATTTGCAACAATGAAAATACATCCTGCATATCAGATATTTATGTGACGATTCATAACAGTACCAGCATTACAGTGATGAAGTAGCAGCGAAAATAATTTATGGTTGGGGGTCCCCACAACATGAGGAGCTGTATGAAAGGGCCGCGGCATCAGGAAGGTTGAGAACCACTGGCCTAGAGCGTCAGCCCTCGGACGGAAGGGTACCGGGTTCGAGTCTGGCCAAGGGCATGTGCCTCTGTTGCAGGTTCCTGGCCCTGGTCGGGGCGCATGCAGGAGGCCACCCATCGACGTGTCTCTCTCACGTGGATGTTTCTCTCTCTGTCTCTCCCTCTCCCTCCCACTCTCCCTAAAATCAAGGGAAACATATCCTCGGGTGAGGATGAGCAAAAAACAGAAACAAACACAAAAAATAAAACACAGGCGCGAAAGGTTCCAGGGCCACAGCTGACGCTGCAGGAGAGAGCTGTCGGGGCGGGAGGCGTCGCGGCCGCTCTGTCCCCGAGGAGGACCTGGACGGCGCGCCCCCGGCCGGCGCCCGCCCCCACCCGCGTCCGGGCTGCTTTCAATTAGCGGGATTATTAAACTGGAAACACTGTAAACTGCTGCCGAAGCGGCTTTCCTGCCGTAGGAGCTGAGCTAGAGGCGTCACAATAAAACCTGATTGATGAGCAGGGATGTGCTCCAGCCGCCCGTGGCCAGCGCCTTTCCTACGGCTCCGGGCGGGCCGAGCCCCGTTTCTCTCCGCTCTCGTCCGCCCCCCCCCCCCCCCCGCCTGGGCCCCGGGCAGGTGACCGCACCTGGGCCGTCCCAGGGGGCAGTGAGGGTCCTGCCTCTGGAGTTTAGTGGTCACAGCGTCAGAATAAACAGCAAAAACCTGTTTCCAAAGGCCACCGAGCATCGAGGGGGAGGCAGGCGCCGGCGTCCTGTCGGAGGCTTTATTTTATTATTTATTTTTTAAAATATGTTTTTATTGATTTCAGGGAGGAAGGGAGAGGGAGAGGGAGAGAGCACGCCCCCCACTGGGGATCGAGCCTGCGACCGGGGCCTGTGCTCCGACCGGGAATCGAACGGTGACCTCCTGGTTCACAGGTTGACGCTCAGCCACCGAGCCCCGCCGGCCGGGCCAGTCCTCCATTTTTTCAGACTCGGAGACTGAGGCTGGTCAGCAGTGGAGGCCGCTTCAGATCGAAGCAGACGCTCCCGGCCGTGCGGCCTCTCTGTCCAGAGCGTCCCCGCTCTGGGCCTCAGCCTCCCGCTCTGTGAAATGGGCTGTCCCTCTCCGCTCCCACGGACACGCTGCCTGTGCTGGCTCGGTGCCTGGCCCCGTCCAGGCGGTGGGGGGTGGGGGGACGCTGTGAACCCTCAGACCAGCTGCTCCCCCTGTGGGGACCGCCCGCACCCCAGCTCGGGCGGGAGGTCAGGGCCAGGGCCCCCCTTGACCCCTCATCCATCTGGCTCGGGCTCCGGGAGCAGGGTTGGCTGCTGTGGGTGGAAGAAATTGTGGCCGGGAGAGAGGGGCCGGGAGGACGCTGGGGCGCTGGGGGTCAGGGGCCAGACCCAGGCAGGCCTGTGCCTCCTCGTCCTCACGGGGGAAGGACGCGGCCACACAGCTCCACGCATGTGCTGGGGGCAAAGGCTCAGCACAGCCCTCGGGTGGGCCTGTGCCTCCTCGTCCTGCCGGGGGTGGGGGGTGCGGGTGCAGCTCAGGGCGGGAGACTGGGGAGGCCTGGGTGGGGAGCACCTCTGGGGGGCTGGGGGGGCGCACCGTTACTTCTGGAGGCGACTGGAAGAGCCTCAGAGGTGCCAGCCTTGCCTGGAGGTGGCGCCGGCCTGGGTGCTGGGGGCAGAGGTGAGGGATGGCGGCCGTTACCTTTTGAACTGGCTGCCGGGCCTGTGCCCTGGCCGGGGGGCATCTGTTCCCGGGAGTGAATGGACCGTAAATCTGTTGGCGACGGGAGCCGCAGGCGAGGGAGAGGCCGGGGAGTCCGGGGCTCGCCTGCCTGGAAAATGGTTCAATAAACCGGGTGATCTGTGCTCATTTGTCGGGCAAGCGGGGCGTCCTGCAGGCCGTGGTCAGAGCCCACCCAACTCGGGGTCCTGCCCCATGCGCTCCGGGCAGCCCCCTGGGTGGGCGGCGAGGGCAGGGGAGGCTGCAGGCGAGTGGCCCCTCGGTGTCCGGGTTTGGGAGCGGCACTGGCCGCTGGCTGGGCCCGGCGTGGAGGTCTGAGACCAGCAGGAGGGCCCAGGACTGTGAGCTCTTCTCCTCCTCCTCCTCCTTCTCCTCCTCCTTCTCCTTCTCCTTCTTACGTTTTTATTGTCTTCAGAGAGGAAGGGAGAGGGAGAGAGAGAGAAACATCAATGATGAGAGAGAATCATGGACCGGCTGCCTCCTGCACGCACCACGCTGGGGATGGAGCCCGAAACCCGGGCCTGTGCCCTGACCGGGAATCGAACCGTGACCTCCTGGTTCTTAGGTTGACGCTAACCACTGAGCGACGCCCATGGCCAGGACATTTCTTCATCTGCTTTTCAGTTTGGCTGGTGAATGACAGGAAATAGGATGAAATTAATTGCCATTTTCCAGGCCTCTGGAACAATAAATTCCAGCAACCATAAATTTGGAGCTGGGTCAAGGACTGAAGACAATTTATTGCTAATTTCCCCCTTAATTGCATTCCCGAGGAGCGGGCCTGGTGCTCCTGGCAGAGGGATGGTGTGAAAATCCCCCGTGAGAAGGCGCCTCGCACGGGGACTCAGGGGCCCACAGCTCCCCCTCCCAGGGCCCAGCCATGAGGGGTCTCAGGGTAACACGTCCCTGCCCTCCCAGCCCCCCCCGACCCCCCCAATGACAAGATGTTGCCCCCTACAGGCGACAGAGGGTCCACATGGGAGGGTGCAGAGGGCACACGTGGGCAGGTCCCTGCTCCACCTCCCTGCCTCCTTTCATTGTTGAGGCTCCGGGTCACATGGGGCAGCACCTGGAGGGAAAAGACGGGGACATTGGATCCGAGTGGAAAACCGAGGGCCCCCAACAAAAACCAGGACCTGCCCGCCCGGCCCGGCTCCGTGGCTGAGTGTCGACCTATGAGCCAGGAGGTCACGGTTCGATTCCCGGTCAGGGCACAGGCCCGGGTTGCGGGTTCCATCCCCGTAGGGGGCGTGCAGGAGGCAGCCGGTCCATGATTCTCTCTCATCCTGGATGCGTCCATCTCTCTCCCCCTCTCCCTTCCTCTCTGAAATCGATGAAACGATATTAAAAAACAAAAGAGGGACCTGGGCCCGGACACGGGGGAGGGGCAGGCAGGCGGGAGGGGAGGCCCAGCCGCAGGGGGTCGCGGCCTGGGTCCCGCCAAGCAGGGCTCCGGGCTCCAGGCACCACGTGGGGGGCAGAGGCAAACCCCGCTTTCTGGACGGAGGAGGAGGAATGCAAATTTGCGCCTGAACGTTTGGGAAAACGGGGAAGTTTCGAGAAGAAAATGCAAGCGGCCTGTAATCCCGCTACCCAGAGACGAGCCTTGCTAAATTTTTTATGTATTTCATTACAGGCTCATGGGCTTTGGGATGTATTATTATTTTCTCAGAATTGGGATTCTGCTCCACATAGTTTTTATGTCCTGCTCCCCCCGCCCCAACATATCGTAAACATTTTCCCTGTCCTTAATGGTTTCCACAAATTTCTTTTTTAATTTTAAGAATCCACAAAACGGCGTTTTATGGATGCTCCCCATCCTTTAACCACTTCCTTCTTGGCAACCACGAAGGTGTTTCTGACTGCTTGGCGCTCCCAGGACACGGGCGCCGCCATTCCTCACTGACCCCACAGCGGCTTCCCGGGGGACAGCGTCCTGCGGAGGGAGGCCCCCGCGTTTTGGAAGTTTGTCCCCAGGGCAGGGTGGTCCTGGGAGGGGTGGGGGAGGCGCCCCGCTTTCCGCCGGCGCCCGTCCCTCCAGAGCTGCCTGTTGGGCAGATGGGGATAGGGGACGTCGGGGTTTCTTTTACGATGGAGGTCGAATACGTCTTCCTCTGCTTATCGTACGTGTTTCTTTCTTTCTCGGCGGATCGTGGGGTCGTTTGGGTTATTTCTTCTCGAGGCGTCTTTGGAGGAGCCCTTTACAGCACAGAGACGCCGACTGCTCAGGCTCATGGTGTCTTTTCTTTTTATTAAAAAAATGTTGTTATTGATTTCAGAGAGGAAGGGAGAGGGAGAGAGAGAGAGAGAAACATCAGCGAGGAGAGAGAATCGTGGATCGGCTGCCTCCTGCACACCCCTACTGGGGATCGAGCCTGCAACCCGGGCATCTGCCCTCGACCGGAATTGAACCTGGGACCCTTCGGTCCTCAGGCCGACCCTCCATCCACTGAGCAAACTGGCGAGGGCCGTTGTCTCTCTCCTGCTGGGCTGCAATGTGAGCCTGGCCTTGAGGTGCCGGGGGTCTGACCATGGGGTCTGCATCACACCCCATGCCCCTTCGTGCCTGTTGGAGAACGGGTCAGGGAGCAGGAACACAAGGTATTTTGGTCTCTGCGTGAACGGAAATAATGTGTACGTGACCCCTGACCCCAAGCACTCAACTAGGAGAAGGTTCTGGAGAAGTTCTTCCTGGAACGAGACACTGGGTTTCACTTTGCTTTTCTTCCTGGCCGATCAGCGTGGTCAGGGAGGCGGGAGGTGGGGGGACTATGACCATCTAGTTTTTACTGCTTTGTCCGTGTGCATGCACATGTGTCTGTGCGAGTGTGTGTGTGCACGCACATGCGTCTGCATGTGTGCCCGTGCGCATGCGTGTGCAAGCATGTGTGTTGGTGTGCACCTGCAGGCGTGCGTGTGCGTGTGTGTGCACGTGTGCGTGTGTGCATCAGGGCCTTGATCCCAGAGTCCGGCCAGCTGGACAGGTTATGGGGTTGCTGCGCCCCCTCCCGCTTCGGGGGCAGGTCTGGATTGAGGCTCTGCCAGCGCCCCTTCCCTGGTGTTCGCCCTCACGTGGGGCCGGGGAGCCCTTCACTGGCTGGTTCCGAATTTGGGCCAGCTCCGATTGGCTCCGCGCGGCTGCTAACGATCCCTCCAGCACTTCCGAGGGTGTTGGCAGGGCGAGAAGGCAATTAACATCTCCCTCTTTGATCGACACTGAGGTGAAGACAGGCTGACTGTTTGGAACCCGATGATCGCGGGCAATTAGGGGAAACCCTCGAGGCGCACGGACCCAAACGCGCATGTGGTGCGGCCACCTGTGAGCAGCGCCCGGCCGAGGCGGGCCCCTGCGCTTCGGGGGGCGGGCCCCTGCGCTTCGGGGGGCGGGCCCCTGCGCCTCGGGGGGCGGGCCCCTGCGCTTCCGGGGGCGGGTCCCTGCGCCTCGGGGGGCGGGCCCCTGTGCTTCGGGGTGGGGGCGGGCGCGCTCTGCACTTTATGTTTAGCCCATGTGAGTGGCGCATGTGGCTGGAACCACTGGTGATGTTTCAGGAAATTTATTTAAAATTCAATTTGTACATTGCGACTGCAAGCGCCGCTTTTGGGGATGTGCGCTGTGCATGATGCCGCATCAGTCCGGGGTTATGGACTCCGAGGGAATATGTATAATTTTTATGCACCGTGTTTATTGGCACATTTGTGTTAATAGCCAATAAGACGATATTGCCGTCTTAATACCTTGCGCGTCTCAGCGAGTCGGTGGCTGATGAGGGGGAGACGGGCGCGGTGGGCCCGGGGGCGGGGAGCTGCTGGCAGGCCCGGCACCGGCCTGGCAGGCTGTGTTCCCGTCACACGGAGCAGGCGCGGCGATGCAGAGCCGTCTGGGCTTAATCGGGGGACGGACCGCGAAGGAGGCGCCCACACGCGTGCACAGCCACGCGACCTTCCTGTGGCGGCAGGAGGCAGCCCCGACGGGCTTCGTTCTCAATTAAACGAGGCCACACCCGCCCTCCGGGCGCCCAGAGGCCCTGCTGCCCCGGATGCGGCTCTGACAGACGGGAGGACGTGGCCAGGCCCCCCCCCCCCACGTGGCCAGCTGCTCTCCGTGGGCCGCACGTGGTGCTTGTCCCAGACTCGCCTCTCAGGTTGCATTACCCAAGACCCAGACGCTAGCGATACACACGTGTTCTCGGCGCAAATATCACATCGGCGCAAAATGTGTTCACGGGAAATGAAAGGACCGGACACACCAGGCAGGACACAGAGCCTCTGCTCCCCGCAGGCGGCCGGCGGAGAACTGGGCTTTGCCGCCTTCCAGGCCCGGGCACGCTGCCTCCTGGGAAGACACCCTGCCCCCCCCACCCCTCCCCGCTCCCCCCACACTCAGTTCCCGCTTCACTGTGACCCCTGACCACCCGCGGGTGCAGGTGCGGTCCCTCCGGCGGGGCTGGGCGCTCCTCACCCCTGAACAGTCTGGGAGCAGGTGCGTTGGCTGTAACGGCCACGGGAGCAGTAGGGGCCGTGTCTGAGGGCCTGAGGCAGCCAGATGCCAACCTGGGACAGGCTCCTTCCGACCTGGCGGGCAGACGGGCTGGGCGAGGGCCTCCGCATGGCGGACGCAGTAGGGACGACAGTAACGGTCGTGCTACCGATGACCCCCACGCACTGCCCAGCACGTAGTGTCCGGTCACAGTACCGGCCAGCCTGAGACACACTCCTTTTATCCCCCTGTACAGGTGGGGCGCAGGGTGTGGGGCGCGGGGATCGAGGCTGGGAGGGGACTGAGCCGAGATGGGAGAGGGGCCGTCACGCCCCCAGCACACCTCCCTGGAGCAGCTGGACACGCTGGCTGAGCTCCGTGTCCCTCCCAGGCATTTCCCGGTCCCGTCCGGCCGTGACGGGCGGTGCTTTGGGTCCCGCGCTCGGGTGGCCAGAGGAGAGGCTGCCGGGGAGACGTCACTGGCCGCGTTCCGGCCCCACAGGCAGGGACCATCTTGCGGGCACTCCAGACCTCCCCCCGTTAAAACCTGCCCGCCTGAACCACCCCCTCGAGGTGTTTCCAGACCCCACGGTGCTGGCATCACCGTGATGGCTCTATTATGATAATACAGGGGAGTTACATTAGGAAATAAATGCATTTTCGCGTGTTTTTTGCTGGCAACATAATGTCAGCATCCTTCTGCATGTTGGTACTAAAGAATCAAAAACAGTTTAGTCGGTGGCTGCGAACACCGCTCCTTGTCACCGCTAATGGATCTGCTGTAGTGCCTGCCTCCTTCCCGGCCGCCGCCGCACACCAGTGAGAAATTATGTGTTTTCCCCGGCGCTGCAGCACCCGTCATCTTTATAGGCGCCCCCTCCGCGCGGAGCGAAATGCCTCCCGCCGGCGGCCGGCCCCTCCCTGCCATTTACCTGGTTCCCGCAGCGGGGTCAGCGCCTCCTCTTATTAATGTTCTGTGGAAGGGGAGCCGGTGCCGGGCGCTCACGTGGCAGCCGGCACTGGCGGCGGGTGTGCGGAGGGCGGGCGAGCCGGCGTTATTTGGTTAACCCCCTTTGTTTACCGGCCGCCCGTCCATCACAGCCCCTGCCGCACGCACAGCGAGCCGCGAGGCCCCCGTGCACATGGGGGAGACCCGGCCGGGATTCCCTGAGGGTTTTACTCCCCGGTCAGCCAAGTTGTACGGCCCCAGGGTGAGCCGGCGAGGCCCCGGGAGCCTCGTCTCGGGGAACTGGCTCCGTCAACCCCAGTATCACCCCAGGGGCCCCTACCCTCCTCATTGAGGTTGGCAGCCTCAGTGCCCGCAGGGGCCAGGCAGGCGGCTGACCCAGTTCACGGGCTGGGGAGGCCACAGCTGCCCCGCCCCCGCCCATGGGGCCAGGTGGGAAAGTGACCCAGGATTGCCAGTTCCTCCATAATTAAAAAAAATCAATCTATCTATCTATCTATCTATCTATCTATCTATCTATCTATTGATTTCAGAGAGGAAGCGAGAGGGAGAGAGAGAGAGAGAAACATCCATGATGAGAGAGAATCACGGATCGGCTGCCTCCTGCACGCCCCACACTGGGGATGGAGCCCACAACCCGGGCCTGTGCCCTGACCGGGAATCGAACCCTGACCTCCTGGTTCATAGATCAACTCCCAACCACTGAGCCACACCGTCCGGCCTGGTCCTCTGTAGTTTACACAGAGGCAGCACAGACTTTAAAAAAATACACTCTGCTTAACGATTAGGTAATTAGTGTGAAATAGTAATTCGTTTGTGCCAAACCCAGCGGGAGCAGGGACCTGGGCCGACTCCCACGCCCGCCTCGCCCACGAGCTGGGTGTGTGGTGTGGCCTCCGTCTTGGCTGTAGGGGAGGGACGGGTAGCTGTCTGGGCGCCTTCTCGTCGGCCCTGCCGCCGAGGGGTTCCTGTGGCCTCGGGCTGCCCGGGGTTGAGCAGCGTGAACCGTCTGTCCCAGTGGCCAAGGGCCCCCTCGTCCAACAGCCGGGCCCCGGGGTCAGGCAGGGCCACGGGGCACCTCCCCGGCTGCGGCCGCAGAGGCCGGCTCTGTGCACGTTCTGTGCCTCCCGGGCCCAGGCTGGGCGGGGCCCGCGGGGGGAAGCGGGGCCGCGTGAGCTCTGGGAAGAGGCGTCTGGGAGCTCGGAAAGGAGGGTCTGGGCCACGCCGCCTGCCCTGCTGTGCACCCTGGGTCCCGGGAGGTCCTGTTGGGACGGGGCTGCGGGTCGGTGTCTTGTACTCGCCTGGCCGCTGGTCTCTGACCTACTCCTCACCGTGTCCTGGGCTCCTCAGGGCAGACGCCCGCCTGCGGGTCTCTCCTCTCTCAGCGTCACACCAGCCTCCGCACCCGCACAGACTAGGGCAGCAGGCGCCATTCGGGCCTCACGGACCACCTGTTGGCAGCCGCTGTACTAGACTGAACTGCTACTCTCCCAGGGAGGCTGCTGGGGGAAGAGAGAGAGAGAGAGAGAGAGAGAGAGAGAGAGAGAGAGAGAGAGAGAGGTCTGCCCACCCTGAGCGAGTGAGTAGCTCATCTCCAAGGTGAGAAGACACGCGTGTCCACGGAGTGGAGGGCAGGATGGTGACCTTGACCTGGGCGTCCAGGCGCGGGACGCTGAGCCCATTCCCTGACCCGCGGGGCTGCAGGCTGCACCTGCCCTATTTGAGCAGCAACGTCCTCCTGCAATCTGGGGCTCAGGGCTCCTGACTCCCGGTGCCCGGCTCAGGCCGCCGCCTCTCGGGTGCCCCAAGCCGGGTCCTCAGTCAGTGCCGATGGGGCTGGCCCGGGCGAGGGTCTGCACGCGGGAGTCGAGGTGGAGTCAGGGAGCCAGTGCTGGCCTCTCGGGGGGGTCTGTTGTTGGAGGCCCGGCTGCCTGTGACCCAGGCAAATCCAAGCCTCAGTGTCTCCTTTGCTCCATCAGGCGGAGCAGCTCCGGGTGTGATGGGTGGAGTCCGAGGAGATACTTCACACTTTGGAAGGAAAGTGAAACCCACAGCGCTGCCCCCACCAGGGTGCCCCCTCTGCGGGCTCAGGGCCATGGACTGCTCTTGGGTTCCTGTCCCACTTGGTTCAGATTCATCCACCCGTCCATCCATCTACCGACCACCCACCACCCATCCACCCACCCACTCATCTATCCATCCACCCACCCATTCATCATCCAGTCCTTTCATCCATGCGTCCACTCATCCATCACCCATTCATTCATCCATCATTCACTCATCCATTCAGCATCTATCATCCATCCATCATCTACTCACCCATCCATCCACCATCCATCCATCCATCCATCTACCCACCCGTACATCAACCATCCATCCATCCACCCATCATCTACTCATCCATCCATCCATCCACCATCCATCCATCCATCCATCCACCCATCCATCTACCTGTCCATCTACCCACCCATTTTTAACAGCGCTGGCACTATGCAAGGCTGCAAAGATGATGGCATCTATGTCCCTGAGCTCAGGGGTCGGGCGCATCATTGGGTGCCGTTGTACCTGGCTCCCTACGGCTGAGTCCTGAGGGAGGAGTGTGTATGATTCCTTACAGCCCAGGTCGAGCGGGTGAGTGCCCCGGGGAGGGAGAGCTCAGGTCGGCGGGATCAGCAAGGCTTCAGGACGTCCATGTCACTGAGCCCCGACGCCTCCTGGGCTGCGGACACGGTGGTGTGAGTGGGGAGGTCTGTGTGGGGGGCCCAGGATGGGGTGGGTGTCTCTCTGCAGCTTCCCTTGGGGGACAGGCTGGGGCTTGGCTTCCTATCACCCCCTTCTGTCCCCTACCCACGTGTCCCGTCTCCCCGCTGTGGCCTGTGGGTGTTTTGTGCAGACTGTCCCTCCACAACGAAGCGCCCAGGCTCGGGGAAAGGCACACAGACTCCGTGCGGGAGAAGGGCCTGGACAAGGGCAGCTGAAACGCAACGTAAGGCCGCCTCGGCCAGAGTCGGAGAGCTGCTCCCGCCCCCGGGCAGGGCTCACAGGTGCGGGGCCCGCTGAGGTGGGGAAGGTGGAGGCAGCGGAGGGCCCAGGCCGAGGGCTGCCTCCTGGGCCCACCTTCCCAGCCCGCGTGTGGGGTGGCCGGGGCCCTTTGCCCACCGTCATGAGAGCAGCCGGCGGAGTTGGGGGCTGAGTGATTGGTATGCATTGTTCGGCTTCTTTCATTAATTCCTGCCGGCATCCGGGATGCGCGGATGAACAATAGCAGGGCCTCTCGGATCAATAGCAGATTGCTGACAGTGCCTATCTGTTCTCGGAGCAGATTATGTGATAAATGGCGCGGTCCATACGTTTGGACAGGCGTTCGCCATACAGCCCGGACCCGGCCGGTTCGGCAGGCCCACGCCGCGGGAAGCTGGAGAGCAGGGAGAGGAGCTCCTCCCTGGTGCAGAGCCAGTAGAAGCGGCTGCTTTAAGCTCCAGATACTGAGTCTCCAGCAAGAGGGGGCGGCCAGTGGGTGGGGCTTGGGCTGTGCTGGTCCTGGCTCGGACCTGGGTCCCAGGGGGAGCGCGCAGGCTCCTTGAAGGCAGGAAACTGGCCTCCAGGCGGGAGAAGCTACGGTCCCCTGAGCTGTTGAGGGTCTTGGAGGGAACCCTGGAGTCCGAGCCCGCCGGGGGGCGCCCGCCCTGGGCGGGAGTTCACGGGGCAGCCAGGGACGGACGGGGCCGGTGCCCAGTGGGAGCTCGGGGCGAGCGGGTTGCGCTGATGGCGCCGGGACCTGCCTGACACCCCCTTTCCTCCCGAGTCCACCTCCCCACAGGGGCTCCGGCTGCCGCCACACCGCGGAGGGTCTGCTCTGCGGTGGGTCAGGCTTTGAGGTTATAGGTTTGGCCCGCCCACCCGTCCTGTCTCCGTCACCTTGTCTAGGGCTGGCCACACAGAGGGTGTCCGCAGCCACACGAGGGGACAAAGGCGGTGCCTGCACTCGCTGCTGGCGGGTGGACAGGACCCAGGTGACCAGGTGGCCGCCTGATGGGCCAGGTCTGCTCTGCACCGGCAGCCCCTGCGCCCGGGCCCCGGGGAAGCCGCCGGACTCGGGGCCCCCTCGCGACAGCCGCGTGTTGTGTGTGGGGGGCATCGTGGGGAACACAGCACCGAGGCATTGCTGGGTGTGAACCCCGACATGTTCCCAGAACGTGGGTGAGTTTCTCCGGCCCATTTAACAGAAGGGAAACTGAGGCTGGCGTGGCTCCCGCGCGGGCACCTGAGGGGGAGGGGCCCTGGCCCTGCCCGCTCCTCGCCGGGGCGGCCGGTGGGCAGCCACGGAGGGGCCGAGGGCCGGGGGCCAAGGAGCACTTTGCCTACGAGCTGCCCTGGGATCCACCCCTCCCCCCCCAAAGGAACCAGGGCCCCCTGTGGAGCCCTCGCCCTGTGAGGGGTCCCCTTTCCGAGGATTCGGTGCCCAGCGAGAGGCCCTTGCACGGGGGTGGCGACCTGGCTCACAGAGCATGTCGGGGGGGCAGGGGTTGGGGGGCTGGGCCGCGATCTATGGCACGCCCGGCGTTATATTTTAGATTTGCTTTTAAAAATCTCCAACAACCTTCTAAGGAATGATTTGACGTCCTTAAGTTCAACACCAGGCACAAATAAACCTTATGGCAAAATTAACATAAATCATTACCATTAATCACGGGTATCGATAGCCGCACGCCGGCATGTACCACAGCCCGGCCGGGGACGCGGGCCGGGCGATATTTCTCCCCGCTGTCCCGGCCCTTCCTTGGCCACATACGGCGGGACCGGGCCTTCCTTTCTGATCTTCCTCCTCAGCTGGAGCTGTCAGACTCCCCCGCTCCATCCCTTCTCCGCACGCTGGGCGCCGGCTTCGCTGCCTCCCTCCCCCTCCCCCCCCCCCAGAATCTGGACTTCTCGTCGGGGTCAGAATCCATCACTGTCGGTGGCTGTCTCCCGTCACGTGACCGGGGGAGCGAAAGGGCCGGGTGACAATTAGCGGTGGGTGGCCCCATAGATCAGCGTCATGCTGGCCGCCGTCATGCTCGCCTCCACGTTCGTCTCCAGAGCTGGTGCCCGGTGCCCTTCCCTGGCCGTGGGCAGGAAATGGGCTTTGTCACCGGCCCGAGGTGCTGGGGGTCGGAGCACGACCGAAGTAGGACAGAGCGAGGGACGGGCTGGCTGGCAGCGCTGGGACGTTGAGACAAGCAGGCAGGACAGGTGCTGTCTTTGTTGAAAGATGAAGAAGGAAATTCCACTGGTCTGACCCCGTCGTAGATTTCTCCCACCGCCATGCAATGTGGTCGCATTAACGGGAGTATAGCGCGAAGAACAATGGAGGTGATGGGAAGGTCTGTCCTACCTGCCGGCCAGGCCACGCAGGACAGTTTGTGGTCAGGAGAGACCGGGACAGGGGTGGACACATCGGTCGGAAGCTGTGTAGCGAATGGGGAACTGTCGATCCAGACATATGGACCCCGGGGGCCCGGGATTTCCGGCTTTTCATATTTAAGAGCTTCCTGGGGAAGAGGAGGCGGAGCGTCCTGGGCGGCCACCGCGGTGGGAACCTCAGCGATGTGGACACGTGCCAAGAACAGGGGAGAGACCTTTGGCACTGACCGAAGACGCATCACCTCCAGGGGAGATGGCGGGGGGGGCGGTTCCCCATCACCGAGGTGCTCACCACGGGCGTGGCCACGTGTGGGGGAGGCTGGGAGGACATCACATTAAGTTAGGGATCAGGGTAGAGGACACGTAGGCCCTTTGCACCAGCGTTAGAATCCCACATGCGCACCCGGAAATGAATCATGAAAGGGGGACGTCTGGCCAGGCTTCTGCAGCCTCTAGTCCCCCCCGGGGCTGAGCTGCAGCCGAGGACGGGCCCCTCGGCCAGACCCGTGTCCTCCCCTCCTTCCGGGGTCAGGCTCAGAGCCCGGTCGGCAGGGGGCAGTTCATGCTGACAGACTCGGACACGTTGAAGCAGGGTGATTGCCGACAGCAAAGGCCTGGGGTTTGATGTGCAACCGGGGCAGACAGGAACACGGGGTGTGTGTGGGGGGGTGGCCTGGCGGGGCTCTGAGCCCGGGGTGGGGAGGGGCGTGGGGTGTGCCCGCCCTGTGCTCACAGCCCCGGTGCCGGGGGGGGGGGGGGCGCTTTGGGATGCGGGGCTGCGGGAGCTGCTGCGGACGGTGTGGCGACGGGCGGGGGGACGGGAGGGAGCTCCGTGCGTGCTCTGTCCGCGGGTCTCGGCTCGGGCTCCTCTGTCACGGCCGCGCGGGGACGAGGCGCCGCGCCCGTGAGCGGTCCCCGCAGCGTGACGCGTGCTGCTTGGCTCTCCGCCTCGGAAGCAAACGTAATCCCTCGGCTTGTAAGTTTGCAGAAATGCCGCCCCCGACAGGGACGCCGCTGTCACCGGCTTCACGCAGGACGTGTCCTTCAAGCCCCGGACAGCCCTCCGGGGCGGCCGTTCACCCGGAGCGTTCACTTCAGTCAAAGCGCTTCCTGTTTCTCTCGGCGCTGACACGGCCCCGAGGGGGCTGCAGGGAGCCTGGCAGCGCAGACCCCGCGCCTCTGAGGGGACCGGCTCCCTGCGCGGCCGGGGGCGGGCGTGGCCCCCAGGGAGGGACCGGGCAGCTGACCTGTGGGGTCTGGGTCCCGCCTGGGGCTGCGGGGCCGGCGGGGCGGGCCCCCTCCTCCCCGCCCTCCCGCCTTCCCGAGGCCGCGGCGCCCTCGTCACCCGCTTGGAGAACTTCTGAATATTTGGACATGGGTTCCTGGCTGCACATGTCACGTCTCCCCTCGGCTGCTCGTCCGCAGACAACACGGGCTCCCCCGGCTCACCTGTGCGGTCCCGGGCGGCCCGGGTGCCAGGCGCCGCCGCCGAGGCCGCCTCGTCTCCTGTCAGGCGTGGCTGGAGAGAGAGGACAGCGTGACCGCTGGGCCCCGCGCACCCGGGGGTCAGCGGACGGCCGTGACGACTTGTCAGGAGAGCGGGCAGGGTGCGGGCAGTGGCAGGTGCGGCGAAGGGAGAGGAAGCCCTGTCATCCCGGTGCGCTTCTCAGGCAGGTCCGCAGCTCGCCTCCCCGAGGGTGCGGTTCCGGATCTTTCTTCAGACCCCCAGCACTTCGCTCACCAGACGGGGTGCCGGTCAGAGACATCTGTGCTCCCCGTCAGCGGCTTCACGTCAGCGCCCGTGGGAGGTCCACGCGGGCTCCATTGTGTGGGCGGCGCACACACGCGTGCACGTGTGCAAGCAGGCCCCGGGACACGCGTGATCGCTGCCCGGGACGACTCCGGCCGCCGGCCCGCCCCCTCGGGGAGCCCGCGGACCCGGGAGCTGTGTGTGGAGGCAAGTTGGCGAGATCCTGGGAAGGAAAGCGCAGCCGCGGTGCCAGTTCTTAGGATCATAAATAATCATAATTAAGAGGACTGCTGTATATTTATGTTGGTTTGTTTGCAGACACTTTCCATCTTATTTTGAATTTTTTCATATTGTGTTGACTCGAAACACTTCTGTCTGTAGCGTGGCGTGCTCCGCGGAACACGGGGAGCCGCCGGCTGCATTCGTCCGGGAAACAGACCCGGTGCCGCGGGGGGTCCTCAGCCGGCGGGTCCGCGAGGGGCGTCCCGCGTCCCGTGGCAGCTGCCGTGTCAGTCCCGCTCGTCCCGGGCCCGTCACGTCCTCCTGGCTCTCCTCCTGCGTCTGCGGCGCCGCCGCGGGAAGGCGCGCAGGTACTGCCCAGCTTCGGTTCTTGATAACCTGACGATGAAAAACGGCTCCGTGTCTGAAAACGCCCGATGACTTGTGGTTAAAAGCCCTGAAGGGGATCGCTCCCTCGCCTTCTGACGCCGAGAGGGAGAGAGAGAGAGAGAGAGAGAGAGAGAGAGAGAGGAGAGGCTGTGGTCTGGGCCCTTCGTGATCAATAATCTATAATCCATATGTGGATTCTGGGGGGCGCAGGGAGACACGATGCCGTGTGAAGCCGCGGAAGGTGGACCTCGCTACTGTCACCTGTCAGGGGCCTGGACGGCTTTTCTGGGGCGAAGCGCGTCCCCCATGGAGCACACTTCCGGTTGTGGATCCATGGCCGGCCTCCTCCCGGCGAATTCCCCCTGTGCCCCCGGGAGCAGGGTGTCCGCTCCACGTCCCCCTGTGGCCGTCACCCCGACTCCCTCGCTCAGACTGGGACGGCCGCAGAGGGGCCACGGCTCCGGCTGGAAGAAAAGCCACAGAAGCGTGTTTTCCCTCGCGCTCCCTGGGCTGTGATTTCGAACCGTTAATATGTGCATACGGTGAAGGATGTCCCTCCTTAAATTATTTGTCTCCCCGTATGGCAGTTTTGCTGGAAAATGAACTGTGCACGTAGCTTTTAGAGTCGCCGTGGGCTTAAATGGGAGCCCTAGGCCACGTCTGCCCAGGCAAGGACCACCGATGATTATGGTTATGGTCTCGCTCTCCTGTGGTGATCAGGATCCGTCATCCAGGAGCCATAGCAATTTTATTCTTTAAAAAGATTTTTTTAATTCCGCGGCCTCTGGCAGCGGGGCTCCCTGGCCACAGCCTCAGTGGCTGTGGGGGTGTCTGACTCCATCACTGTAGAGCCAGCAGGCCTGTGCGACTGCCCAGAGTAGGAGCTGATCCCAGAGGGTAGCTGGACAGCCGAGCCCCCCGGGGAGCCACGAGGGATGGGGCAGGGCGGTGGGGGTCACCTGCAGGGGTGGTGGGGGGCTGGGAGGAGAGGACGGGTGCTGCCCTGGCACCCCCTGGAGGTCGGGAGAGGCAGCTGGGCAGTTACCATGGAAATGAGGGGCCAGGGGAGCAGAGAGGGAGGGAGGACCGCTGATACTCCTAATGCCAAGGTGAGACGGGCAGCGGGCGAGGGTGCCCCCCATTCACTGAGGAATGGAAACCTGGGGAGACGCTGGTGGCTGAATGACGGACAGCTTCTTTCTTTCTTTTTTTTTTTTTAAATATATTTTATTGATTTTTACAGAGAGGAAGGGAGAGGGATAGAGAGTTAGAAACATCGATGAGAGAGAAACATCGATCAGCTGCCTCCTGCACACCCCCCACTGGGGATGTGCCCACAACCAAGGTACAGGCCCTTGACCGGAATTGAACCCGGGACCCTCCAGTCCGCAGGCCGATGCTCTATCCACTGAGCCGCACCGGTCAGGGCCATGAATGACAGACAGTTTCGTGTCCGACTCTGCTGTGACCGCCACGGTCTCCCCCGAGCTGCCGAGCCGACTGGAAACTTCCGAGTGCCGGTGGCAGGAGGGCCTTTCAGAAACGCTCAGCTCAACAGGAGACGCAGACCAGGCCCTCCATCCCCCGTCGCCCGTCGCCCCCTCCCCCCCGCTGCCGTTGGCCAAGCCCCGTTCACTCTCAGGCGGGAATCTATGCATTTTAACGAGCAGGAGTGCCAGCCGAGCTGCGCGGGAGGACGGCCATCGCCCTGCTGACCAGCGGGAGCCCGTGAGCGAGTGATGAGCCGGGAAGGTGCACTCACATGTTGCGATGTGTGCAGGGCTGAAGGGCAGACACAGGCGTTTTTAATTTAGTGCCTTTTAATTTATCGCCGTGAAGGTGAAGACCGATGGCCCGTCTCTAACCTGGACGGCGCCCCTCCCGTGGCTTTGAGCCCCGAAGGCGGATCTGCGGGCGGGGGCGCGGGGGGTGCTGGGGTGCTGGTGGTTTCCGGAAGGAGACGAAGGACCAAGGGGGTGGAGTCGGCTGCCCTGGTGCCATCTCCTTGCCTGGCCCACCCAGGTCCCTGCAGGACTGTGACTTCCTCCCACACCTTCTCGGTCGCCCACCTGGGGCCATCGTCCAGTCCCCCCTCAGTGGACAGCAGAGGGGACAGCCCCCAGAGGTGTGGCCAGTTGGTCCACCGAGCCTTTATTTTTTATTTTTTTCAATATATCTTTATTGGCTTCAGATTGGAAGGGAGAGGGAGAGAGAGAGAAACATCAATGATGAGAGAGAATCATGGACCGGCTGCCTTCTGCACACCCCACACTGGGGATGGAGCCCCCAAACCCTGGGCCTGTGCCCTGACCGGGGATCGAACCTGGGACCCTGCAGACTGCAGGCTGGTGCTCTATCCACTGAGCCACACCAGCCAGGGCCCTACTAGTGTACACCAGCTCTTACCCATGTATCCTCGGTGAGCACCCTGGCCCCCCCTTGCTCCCCGCCCCCCCCCCCGCCCCCAGCCTCCATTCTCGCTGCATCACATTTGCACGTGTGGAATGTGCAATTACTTTCTTGACAAGGTTCAAATGAGCACTTGTTAGCATATTAATGAACTACTTCTATTTTTTCACGATGTGACCGATTTTGATGTAAACACCAGCCTTAATGCGAGGATTAGGTCAGCGTTTTCCGAGAAGGTGGCCCCAAAGCTTCCTGTGGAGGCCCAGGACCTGGCCCTTGGATGGGAGCCCCCCGCCTGGCCTGCTCAGGTCCGTCCGGGAGGAGGTTCGCGTGGCTCCTGACTCCAGAGCGGGGACCCCGTGCAGGAGGAGGCGGCCGGCGACTCAGCCAGCAGGGCCGGAGGGTGTGTCTGTGTCCACAGCACTTTCTTCAAAATGCTCAGCACGAGCCCGGGTCCCCGCTGCCAGGAGCTGGTCCTGGGCCTTGGGGGCACATGATCCGCTGAGCGCCTCCTGGAGTCCCAGGAGCGGGGACACAGGGCGGACCCTCCCCATGGGGATCTGACGCTCCCGGCCATGGGCGGCCCCATGAGGGGACCCGAGGCACGGAGGAGAAGAAACCAAAAAATGGGGCTTTTAAACCTCCCCAGCCCGGCCGGTGGGGCTCAGGGGTTGAGCATCGACCTCTGAACCAGGAGGTCACGGTGTGATTCCCCGCCTGGGCACAGGCCCGGGTTGTGTGTGTGTGTGTGGGGGGCGGGGGGGGGCGGCGGGGGGGGGGGGGGTTGGGAACGTGCAGGAGGCAGCCGGTCCATGATTCTCTCTCATCATTGATGTTTCTCTCTCTCTCCCCCTCTCCCTTCTCTGAAATCAATAAAAGTATATTTTATAAAAAACAAAACAAAACAAAACCAACCAACCAACCAAACAGAAGAGCGTGTTCAGAGACCTCAGAGTTGTGAGCCAGCGGTCGGAGCTGGTGACACACTGGGCCCGGGCAGTCGGCCCGGAGGTCTCTGCTCAGCGTCCAGCTGACCGGAGCGGTGCCGGGGCCCGGGAAGGGGCGGTGGCCTGTGCAGTGGGGTGACGGAGCCACCCCCGCCTCCACAGACCAGAACGGACAGGGTGTCCCAGCGGCAGGGCTCTCCGCGTTCATTATTCAGGATGAACTGATTATTCATCAGCAGCTTGGAGTGCCGGCTGAACGGTATTTTCCTGCTGAGTGTCTGTCTGCGACGCCCCGTTCCTCCCGCGATTCGGCGCTGCGTCCGGGCCCAGCTACCTGCTCTTCTATCTATAGACGGGCGCGTGGGCGTGCTGATTGCATTTTAAAAACAAGAGTTTGTGGCTCGGTCGGATCTGGAAGTAATCAGTCCCCGAGGTGGCACGGGGGGGGGGGGGGCGCGCGGGAACCTGGTGCCTGATGAGTAATTTCGAAACCGTGAACTCCTCACCGCACGGCAGACACGGCGGCGTCTCCCAGGCGAGGCAGCAGGTGTGTTGTCGGAGGCCCGGGAGCCGGTGAGCACGCTGTGAGCTGGGAGAGGAGACCCTCCGCCCCCCGTGCTCCTGTGACCTCAGGGACCCGTGTGTGTCCCTCCGTCCGTCCGTCCGTGAGCAGCTCCTTTAGTCAAGAGCAGCCCTAGTTGCCTGGCTGCTGTGGCTCAGAGGTTGAGCTTTGACCTAAAGCGTGTCCCAAAATTCACGCAAGATGTAATCTTGATAGGAAACACAGGTTTATAAATAAAAATTGCAAATTTTTTGTTGATTCATAAAGTACACAGTATAGGGTTATGTATGGAATAGCATATGGAGTGAATGGCCTCCACGGCTTTGCTGGCACCTACGCACTCTTTTGTTGAAATTTTCCATGACCGTTTCGCATAAATGTGGCTGAATTTCGATGAGGCTCATTTTTATCTTGACGGCTTGGTTAATCGACAAACTTGTTGCATTTGGGGTTCAGAAAATCCACGAGTGATTGTGAGAAACAAATGCATCCACAACGCGTCACTGTTTGGTGCGGATTTTGGGCTGGAGGCGTCATCAGACCATTTTTCTTTGGAAATGCGGCTGCTCAGGCAATAACAAAAGAGTGCGTCTGTGCCAGCAAAGCTGTGGAGGCCATTTACCCGATATGCTATTCCATACATAACCCTATACTGTACACTTTATGAATCAATAAAAAATTTACAATTTGTAATTATAAACCTGTGTTTTCTATCAAAATTACTTCTTGTGTGAATTTTGGGACACCCTTTATAAACCAGGAGGTTACGGTTCCATTCCCGGTCAGGGCACAGGTCCCGGTTCCTGGCTTGATCCCCACTGGGGGGCCTGCAGGAGGCAGCCGATCAGTGATTCTCTCTCATCATTGATGTTTCTCTCTCTCTCTCTTTCTCTCTCTCCTCCCTTCCTCTCTGAATTCGATAAAAATATATATTAAAAAAAAGGATCCCTAGTCACAAGGGCGTCAAACCACAGTCTGTCTTGGCTCATGTCACTGGAAACCGCAGGGGGCGGAGCTGCAGGGGCGGCGGGGTCCAGGTGGCTTGGACCCCGTCACACGGTGATGACATGGCCGCTAGCAGCGCCGGACAGTTGCCTGTCTTCTCGGGAACGCCCGCCGGGGGAAGACGCCGTCGTTACACAAAAACCCGCGATTGAGTCAGGCCGGCCCCAGTGAGCGCCTGTGCCCACCCGAGCCGGTCACGGCGGCCGGGGTACACCACGTCCACGCTGTCCTGGTCTGGATCACTGCCTGCCCGCAGAGCTGGGGTGGGACCCGCGCCCCGCCCCCCCGTCCCCCCCAGAACCCTATGGGTGGAGCAGGGGAGGTTTTCCCCCAGGAACATCGAGATGTTGTTTCCAGTAAAAGAAGGAATGTGCCGGGCAGGCCGAACCCACGCATGTCCACAACGGTGTCTCCGTTGACGCCTCACAAAGTCCAGCAGCAGCTCTGCCCCAGGACAGGACGGAGGCGGTGCCACCGCTGTGACTGCTCACACCTTCTCCGTGTGGGTGGGGGCCGCAGTCTGCTTCCCTGTCACACGGAGGCTCAGAGCTGCCACCCTGCCTTGCAAGCTCCTGGCATCTGCTGGGCTCAGCTGGCGGGGCCCTGAGCGCCCTGGCGGGCCGGCCTGAGCTTCCGTGGCTCCTCCTGGGCCGGCCTGTGAGTCCGTGGCTCCTCCTGGGCCTGCCTGTGCTTCCGTGGCTCCTCCTGGGCCGGCCTGTGCTTCCGTGGCTCCTCCTGGGCCGGCCTCTGCTTCCGTGGGCTCCTCTTGGGCCGGCCTCTGCTTCCGTGGACCCTCCTGGGCCGGCCTGAGCTTCCGTGGCCCCTCCTGGGCCAGCCTGAGCTTCCGTGGGCTCCTCCTGGGCTGGCCTGTGTTTCCGTGGCTCCTCCTGGGCCAGCCTCTGCTTCCGTGGCCCCTCCTGGGCCGGCCTCTGCTTCCGTGGCCCCTCCTGGGCCAGCCTGAGCTTCCGTGGCCCCTCCTGGGCCAGCCTGTGCTTCCGTGGGCTCCTCCTGGGCCGGCCTGAGCTTCCGTGGGCCCCTCCTGGGCCGGCCTGAGCTTCCGTGGCATCACAGACAGGCTGTGGGAGGCGGCCTCGCAGATGGCCGCCACGTTTCCCTTCTTTCTGAGGCGCAGCTGCCCTCCTGTCCCAGGGCCCAGACGGCGGCTGCTGGGACGTTCTTGGAGCCTGTCGCTCGCTGGGTGGCCCTGGGAACGCTGCCGACAGCCGCCCCCACACCGTCCCTGTCGCTGCCTTTCCTCCCTCCTCTGTCTCTGTCCTCCACCCCTCTGCTCCCCAACCCTCCCCCTCACGTCTGGGAAGGACTCCCTGTGGCCTCTTGGTTCCTTAGTTATAGTCACAGCTCTGTTTCTCTGGGTGCTTCCTGGGTGGGCGAGGAGGAGCCACGGAGACACCCGGGTCCCCCCCAGCCCCCCAGGTCCCCCCCAGCCACCCGGGTCCCCCCCAGCCACCTGGGTCCCCCCCAGCCACCCGGGTCCCCCCAACCACCCAGGTCCACCCCAGCCACCCGGGTCCCCCCCAGCCACCCGGGTCCCCCCCAGCCACCTGGGTCCTTGGAAGGATTTGGGGACAGACTTTGGCTGCTCCTCGAAGGACTCACTGGTTGTCAAGGTCCAGGAGTGACCCCCATGGCTCATCCTTCACTCTGGGTACTCAACACCCCATCCTAACACCCCCTCCCAACGCCCCCTCCCAGCACCCCATCCCAGCACCCCCTCCCAGCACCCCCTCCCAATGCCCCATCCCAATGCCCCCTGCAGAGTTCGCCGTTTCTCAGAGGCCGGATCCCATGAGGACAGGTCCCGGTGGGGCTGTGGCCCCCTCCTCCCGCCTGTCAGGCTGCACGGCTCGAATGCAGCACCAGGGCCTCGGTATTTCAGGCCTCGTTGGAATTCGCGGCAGAGCCGCCCTGGCTCATGCACTAAACTTAACTCCAGCAACGTGTTCCAATCACTCGGAATTCATCCAGCCGCGCCTCCTCCCCCACCCCCGCCTCCTCCCCTGTTTAAAGATAGCAAGTGTGCTTTCTGCAGCAGCAGCTGGGCCGCCCGCTCTGCATGGGGGGGTGACCCCTGTCCCAGGCGTGTCCCCCAGGGTCCCCGGTGGTGGTGGTGTTGTTTTGGCCGCCGTGATCCTTAGTGACTGCTGTCTGATGAGGCTGCTGCCTTCCCGCTGGCCTCGCAGCCACGGAATGGAGCTCTGGTCTCCAGGGGGCGCCGACACCGCTGAGGTCCCGGGGCCCTGGGCCCTCCTCCCTCCGGCTGTGCCTGGGGTTCCTGCCTGTCCTGCTCAGTGGCATCTTCCTGGCGCCCGTCACCAGCAGGGACTCTCGTCAGCGTCCGGGCCTCGAGGCCACACGGGAGGGGGAGCTTCCTCGAGCGGACGGAGGCACCCTGCCCTCCATCCCAGGTGGCACCCTCTTGGCCTCCGTCCGCCCACTCCTCAGCCTGCCGCCTGCTCTCCGTCTGGCTGGGCTCTGCCGGAGGTGACCACGGGGGCCACGTCTCTGCGTCCGTGGCTTCTCGTGACACAGCCAAGCCGCCATCGCCCTGCCTGGGCTCCTCCCGGCCAGAGGCCCCGCTGTACCTCCTCTGGGGCGGCCGAGTGTGGTCCCAGCCAGGAGACCCGGCCGCCCCCGGTGGCCCGCCCTCCCTGCGGGCCCAGGACACACGCTCCCCTCCCCTCCCCACCCGAAAGGTCTTTGGGAGGCGGCCGCGCTGCATTTTTACCCCCGATACTCGCGCTAAATCAATACTCCCACTCCGGCCATGGAGGGAATATTAATACAGAGCGGTTTTAAAAATTCAGTTAAAAGATATCATTCCACCATCTTTCAACGGGCGAAGCCAGGCTCGCTCTCTGGCTACGCGGCCGCACCATCCCGGGCGCTCGCCATCCAATAAACGCCGGTAATGAAAATTTTGTCTTATGAAGGTGAAGCTTGGAGAATGGGTTAGAATCCTCATTTTTCTACGCATAGCAGTCAAATGACCTTCCGATGCTGCCACATAAAGTATAGATTTAAAGTTAAATGACCCAGTCAGTCACTTAGCATTTTCTTAAAGAGTAATTTCTCCCGGTAACCGCGGGTGTTTATGCACGGGTTTCTTTTTGGTATTTACCTTTTAGGAACCGAGGAGAAACTGACATTCTTTTTTTTTTTTTTTTTTGGAACTGTTTTTTAATAGCCTTTGTTTATTTTTAATATGTGGTGTTCCAGGCCCCTGCTCTAATGATTTTTTTCACACTGCATTGATAATTAAATTCATTCATTTTCCCAGCTGCACAATTCCTTTAAATAAAAAGTTATGGGTAATAACACCTCCACGCTCAAAGTGCAGAGGAGAAAAGGGCACCGCGGGGTCCCCGTGGCGGGGGTCGGGGGGCGCGCGGGGGCGCAGGTCCCGGGCGAGCGGGGAGATCCGTGGTCAGGTTGTTGGGGTGCCGTCTTCGCTCGCATGGGGACCTGCGGGGTTTGGTTTTCTCACCCTGCGAGACATGCATGTCCCCCCTTTCTGTCCATAAAGACGCACTTTATCTCCATCACCCTGTTCCAGTTTTTGGTTCGTAATCCGCAGTCATGTGCCATCGAAAGGACAGGAGGTGCGAGTCTCTCACGTGACGGGAGACCCTTTGCCGCCGCCCTCGAGCGCGAAGGAGGAGGGCGGCGGGGTGGGCTGAGAGGGTTAGCGGCGTTAAGGAGCGTGTGCGGCGGCGAGCGGGCAGAGTGTCGGGGAGATGAGAGAAAGCCCCGGCCCTGGCTGGGGGTTCGCCCGGAGCCTCTGTAATTTCACGGACGCTGTGAGGATCTGGCCGCTACACATTTTAATTTAGTCCGGAGATGTTCCTATTTTAATTATCCGCACACAAGGGCACGCTGTCTCTCCACGGCTATTGCTATACGTTACGTTTATGTACAGCGATCGCCACGAGAAAAAACGCCACACCACGCTCTCCCCGCGACGCCCGAAGGGCGGCCCTCATTTGTTTCCGTGACACCGTGTGGACCTCTGCGTCTTTAAATAGGATTTTTAACGGCTCGAGGTGCGGGCAGTCATGACCGTGGGCGCGGACAGTCACGGAGAACTGAGGGAAGGGGCGCCGTGTCCCCTCCCGCAGGGGCTGGAAGGTGCTTCGCTGGCAGCTGAGGTGGGGGGTGTGCCTGGGGCCCCCCTGTCCTCGCCGGAGTCAGGGGGCACAGGATCGGGGAACCTGAGAGCCAATTGATTCCTGCTGAGCCTCGGCGATCACATTTCAACAGGGAAAAGCCCATTTGGAGAAATGTGATACTGTCCGCACTGCATGGGCTCGGCCTGCAGGTCTTAGCAAAGAAGGAGAAGACACACACACACACTATATATGTGTGAAACGTATAAAATAAACGCACCTGTAAATGTGCACCTAGTATATGTATAAATAATTTACAGTCATTGTATCATTAACCGTACGATGCGTGGTGTGTGTACGGTAATATGTACTGTGGTAACAAGAACAGTCCGATGGGAGAGACTGTCGACAAAGGGAGAGTTTAAATCCTGGCTCACGCACCGTCCTGCTGCCGGGAAAAGGTGACCCCCTCCGGACAGGGCGGGGGTGGTGGGGTGCGATTCTGCCATTTCCCAAAGAGAAACAGGAAGCAGAAATCGGGGGCCCTGCAGTGACCCCCCCGGAACCCTTCTCCGGAGAGGCTGGGGGTCCTGAGTGGCCGGGGGGCAGGAATGGCCATGTCTCCCCAGGAGCAGGCCTGTGTCGCATGCTCCGAGGGGGCCCCGCCCATGGCCAGGTCGGGGTGTCACCAGTGCTCACCTTTATCTCGGCTTCTGGTCCCGTGGGTTTTGTGGGTGACAGCTGGCATGGGGGAGGAGAGGAGTAAGGGGTCCCCGTGGGCCCCCAGGGTCCTTGGATGGAGGGGTGTCTGGGGGGCCCTCGGCACTCCGATGCACTCCGCATGGTTCCCGGGTCACTCAGGGAAACTGGAACGTGTTGCTGACAGGGAAAATGGGAGATTCCCCACGACTGTCCGGATTTCCGGTTCTCTGGGGGTGTCTGGGGCGCTGGGAACACGGGGCCTCACGGGCAGGCAGAGCACCGGCCAGAGCGGCCGCGAGCCCTGTAGACGGTGCCCCCTCCTGTGTTCTCCGTGCGGCTCCCTCCCGAGCCCTGCGGCTCCCGAGCCAGTGGCTGGGCTGGCTGCGGGCGGAGGGCTGAGGGCCGCGCATCCTCCTGTGGCCACAGCCAGCGGGTGCTCGCTGCGACGGTGCAGCAGGTCCCCGCTGGTTTGGGGTCACTGGGATCCCTGTTCCAAAGTGTCGGCTCCGTCCCTGTGTCTCGGGGACATGGAGGTGGTTTGGCTTCGACACCAGTGAGGACAGAGGCGTCTCCGTCCCGCGCGTCCTGCCCATCCTGTGGCTGCGAAAGACCAGGGTTTGCAGTGGGTTTGGGGGTGCGCAGGGCAAGGGGACCAAACCCCGTGGCCGAGGAGCTGTCGATGGGAGGAGCGCACACGCCCTCGCCATGGCGACGGCGCAGGCTTCCTGGGAGAAAGGACGGACGGACGGACGGAACCTCACCAGAGGCCGGGACCGGGATGGTCCTTAGCAAAGGCCCCGGAGGAGGCGGCCCTTCCCTCGCGTCGAGTCTGGAGGCTCCTGAGAAGGTGCCAGCCCGGAAGGCGGAGTGCGTGTCCCATCAGGGCCCCTCACACAGGGCTGCTCCCCGGGTCAGAGGTGAGGTCACAGGCCGGCCGTCCAGTCCTCGCCGGGGGCTGCAGGGGTCATCACTAGGGCGGGCGGGCAGCTCAGGGGGGTCCCCGTGCGTCCTTGCAGGCTCCTGTGCTCCTGCCGGCTGCCCTGCTCCCCCGCACCAGCGCTGCGGCTGCTTAGCTGTGCCACCTGCCCCCCCGCCCCCTCCCCCCAGGACACTCCTGGACCCAGAGTCCTTGCTGCTCTGGGCACCTCGCTTTCTTGCCTTGTGCTGTTAGGAATTTAGGCAAATTTTATTCTCCATGACCACCCGACCCCAACCCCCACCCCTCAACCCCCACACCTAAGCACTCACCCCCACACCCCAACCCCCACACCTAACAGCCCCCCACCTGCACACCCACAGCTGCCATGCAACCACACACAGAGAGACACACACACAGAGACATACACAGTCATATACGCACACACACACACACAGACACACAGAACACACACACAGACACAGAGAGACACACACAGAGACACAGAGACACAGAGAGACACACACAGACACACAGAGAGACACACACAGACACACACAGAGACACACAGTCACACAGACACACACAGACACAGACACACAGACACACACACACAGACACACACACACAGACACAGAGAGACACACACAGACACACACACAGTCACACAGACACACAGACATACACACACACAGACACAGAGAGACACACACAGAGACACAGAGACACACACAGAGACACAGAGACACACACACAGACACAGACACACAGACACACACACAGTCACACAGACACACAGAGACACACACACAGAGACACACACACAGACACAGACACACAGACACACACAGTCACACACACACAGACACACACAGTCACACACACACACAGTAAACACACACACACACGTGAGTGAGGGTGAGTGAACGTTTGAGCTCAGCATTTCGCAGGCCTGGGCGCTTGCTGGGAGGCCACCTGGGACAAGCTGGGACTTTTGTGGTTGATCCTCACCTGAGGGCATTTCCCGTTGATATGGCGAGGGTGGAAGGGAGGGGGAGAGACAGAAGGAGAAACATCTACGGGAGGGAGACACACCCATCGGCTGCCACCCACATGCACCCCAACCAGGGCTGGGATCGAGCCTGCAGCCAAGGCATGTGCCCTTGACTGGAATCGAACCCGGGACCCTTCAGTTCACGGGCTGACACTCTACACACGGAGCCACACTGGCCAGGCTGGGGCTTTGTTTTAAACGGTCACCCAGCCTGGGAAGAAAACCCTGGTCCAAGCCGCAGCGGGGGCCGGAGCCCAGGCCCCCCCGCCCCGCCCTGCCCCGGGCGGCGTGACTCACTGAGGCCCAGGATCGCCCGCTCCGCCTTCCGTGTCCTGGGCATTTTCCCCGTTAGAAAACCAGGCACGGCCATTAGGGGACCACCCAGGGCAGGGATGGCGAACCTTCTGAGCTCGGCGTGTCAGCATTTTGAAAAACCCTAACTTAACTCTGGTGCCGTGCCACATAGAGACATTTTTTGATCTTTGCAACCAGAGCAAAACAAAGACTTACATTTCTGACATTTATTTTATATATTTAAATGCCATTGAACAAAGAAAAATCAACCAAAAAAATGAGTTCGCGTGTCCCCTCTGACACGCGTGTCATAGGTTCGCCGTCACTGCCCGAGGGGTTTCACGGCCTCCTCGGGAAGCTGGGTGTTGGTGGCGAGGGCCTGGCCTGGCTCCGTCGGGCGTGTTCCAGCCCACGTGGCTGCGGGGACGGGAGCCACGCCGCCCGCACCTGCAGTGTCGCTCCATCCAGGTGCGGGGTTAACGCAGGCCCCTCAGGGACATGCAGAGATTCTTTAGGAAACGAGAGAAGAGAGCGCGCGCGCACACACACACACACACCCCAAGATGCCTAATGAGAAATTACCTTCCTGCTAGCGAAACCTACATGCGCGAGCTTTTATAAAAATAGAATTTCTTTGAAATGCCAGGCAAGAGATCTGGAAGCGTGCTGGCAGCCTGGATGCCGGGGACCGACCTGCGCCAGGTTCTCACGCTAATAAATATTCATTCTGTGCTTTTGGGGGGGCTCCAAGCAGGAGGCAGAGGGTCCGTTTACCGGGGAAGCGCGATCTATTTCCGTAGCGAGCAGCTCGGGCTCCTGGGCACCAGGTATTCTTTTAAGAAAATGTAACTCTTTCCGAGCCATTCAAGCCGCTCCAGCCTCCTGTGGGATATCGGCCGCAGGACGCGGAGTCGGCCGCGGCCTCGTCTCCCCAGGCCTCGGGGCCACGCCAGGGGGGAGGGTGGCTCCCCACCCCCTTCTCGGCCACCGTCTGCTTGGACCCACAGGGAAAGCTTCATGCAGTACGGGCAGTGATCCGATCCACCGAAACCCACAGCGAGTCAGGAGTCTTCCACAAAACCTACGGCGTTGGCATCCCCCCCTGGTTCTACCTGCTTTGACCAGAAAAGCCCGTGTTTTTTTGTTTATTTTTTTAAGGGGATTTCACGTCCCTGCAAAGCCTGCCGTCAGTCACGGAGTTCGGTCCGCGGGGCGTCGGGGTGGTTCCTCCCAAGGGGTCTGGGAAGACGGCATCATGATTAATATATTTTTTTTTTTTTAAAAAATCTCATCTCCACTTGTGTCCGATTTAGCAAATTGGGGGCTTGAAAAACCTTAAAATACTGTTCCTTCATCTGGCCGGGAGGAGCATTGCTCACAAAAGGTAAAAATACATGCTTTGTCATCGGACAAATATGTTAAACCAAACCAGCAGATCTAGTGCAAGGATGTTTCACTTAAATTTATTTTAAAGACAAAAGGAGAATGAGGAAGAGAGAGGGAAAGGGAGAGAGAGAGAGAGAGAGAGAGAGAGAGAGAGAGAGAGAGAGAGAGAGAAGAAGAAGAAGAAGAAGAAGAAGAAGAAGGAGGAGGAGGAGGAGGAGGAGGAGGAGGAGGAGGAGGAGGAGGAGGAGGAGGAGGAGGAGGAGGGGAGGGACCCTCAGTTGCAGCTGCGTGCAGAGTTTGGAAATATCCTTCCCTTCCTTTGCATGATTTCGATAAAATTAGGTCAAAGGCACGTTCATTTGAAAACAGTGCTTTGTCACATTATCTACAGCTCGCGCCTCTCGGGCGGGCGTGTGAGCCGCGTTCGCGCAGCCCCGTCCTAATGAGGGGTTTAGACGGCATTGTCATCAATTCCCGCAGGTGCACCCGGCCAATCAGTCACTTCAATCACAGCCGTCAGCTCCCGGGCGCTGTCACTTCCCCGAATTAGCAGCCGGCCCCGGCCTGCAGGGCCGCCCCTCGCCTGCGGGTGGTGCTTTTGCGCAGCGCTGCGGGGTGAGCGGCCGGGATTTATTCACAGCCTCCTTTTCTCCTTCTCTCCCCCCCCCCCCCGCCTGCACCCCCACCCCTTGACTTTATACTAACATCGTATTTCTTTTGTGAGAGCATGCAGATAAAAGGCGCGGTGTGTTTTAACCCACAGCACAGCCGCCTCTTAAGGCCAAAAGGTAAACTCACGCGAATGAGTGACGAGAAAGCGAAGAGTCGGGGGCGGGCGGCCTGGCTGGGCTGGAGGGTCCGCTGCCCCCAAGTCCCCCCCCCCCCTTCACGCATCGGCTCGCATTTGGCTCGGACCTGGTGCTGCTGTTTTAAGGGTTAGGGTGGGAGCTTCGGGCCACCGGCTCCCTCCATCGGGCGTTTCCTGCCCCGTCTACCTGCGCCCAGCCTCCTCTGCACACCTTCCCCAGGGCAGACGCCGCTGGTATCCGGGGAGACACGTTTTATCACAACCAGCTACGGGAATTTCATTCCTGCCTTCCCCTCGCAGGGTTAACCGCAGCTTCAAACCCTCTCGCTGCCTGAGCCGACTCAGGAAGGATCCCACGAAGGGACAGTGTTGGCTTTTGAACATCCGTGGAAAATCGCCCCGTGAACAAGACTCTATCCCAGTGACAGCGAACCTATGACACGTGTGTCAGAGGCGACACGTAAACTCATTTTTTTGGTTGATTTTTCTTTGTTAAATGGCATTTAAATATATAAAATAAATAGCAAAAATATAAGTCTTTGTTTTGCTCTGGTTGCAAAGATCAAAAAATGTCTCTATGTGACACGGCACCAGAGTTAAGTTAGGGTTTTTCAAAATGCCGGCACGCCGAGCTCAGAAGGTTCGCCATCACTGCTCTAGAGTCTAATAAGGATTTCAGCCCTGGCCAGTTTGGCTCAGTGGATAGAGCCTCGGCCTCAGTGGTCAGAGCCCAAGGGTCCCAGGTTCGATGCCCGGGTTGCTGCCTCGATCCCTAGTGTGGGGTCTGCAGGAGGCAGCTGATCCATGACTCTCTCTCATCATGAATGTTTCTCTCTCTCTCTCCCCCTCTCCATTCCTCTCTGAAATCAATAAAAATATATTTAAGAAAAAAAATAAAGGATTTCTAAAGCACCAGCCGTATAAAGGGAGACCTGCCCACGCCCGAGGCGGACACGCCCGTCTTTATTGGAGAACACTCAGGTGCCTGTGAGTCTGTGACGTACAGCCCTTGGATTTATTCAGCCGGCCTGAGGACTATTTAGGCGTTTCTCCCTGGCGGACCTTCACAGGGGGTCCCTCACCCCAACATTTCTGTGGCCACATAAAAAAAAATGAAATAAAACCACACACACGTGGTTTCTGAAGAATGCAAATTCCAAGGCATTTAATAAAAATGTACTTTTAATACCTGGCGGTGTCACCTTGCAAATAGCTTTGAGGTAGGATCGCTGCCTGCAGAAAGCCGGAGCTACCCCGGTGTCATCCGCACCTGCCTTTACGACACCTTCCCTGAGAGAGCAATTAGGGGCTGGCGGAGGCTGGAGTTCCTGCTAATATTTGAAAGTACATGTACGTCGCAGCGAAAGGGGAAAGGGCTGTGATCAGCTGTGAAAGGGAGGAAAGAATCCTAACAGCTCCCACCCTGAGGCACCTGATAAAAATGCAGCCGGCGCCTGGAGTCTCCAGGGTGGGCTTTTCCGCGGAGAAATGAAGGCGGCCGCCAGGGGCTCGCTGGGGGCGGGGCGGGGGGGCGCCACTGGGGCTCCTTGGTGCCGCGCGGAGTCAAATGGTCCCGTCTGCCGTGCTCTTGCTGGTGTCACTCGTTACGATCCCTGGCAACGCGCCTCTGCACGTGCGTCTGCGTTTGTTACCACCCAACTGAGCTCTCCCTGCGCGTTTCGGCTGCCCCAGTATTTCCTCTAAGGGCCTCTGGGGTACAGCTTTTAAAAAAATCCCCCGGATGTAAAAGCATGAGGCCTCTGTGTAGCTGTTGGTCTTGTAAGAAAAGGTGAAGGGCCCTGGCCCGTTTGGCTCCGTGGCTAGAGCACCGGCCTGCAGACTGAAGGGTCCCGGGTTCGATTCTGGTCTGGGACACACAGCTCGGTTGCAGGTTTGATGCCCAGCCCTGGTCAGGGCGTGTGCGGGAGGCAACCAACGGAAGTGTCTCTCACATCGATGCTTCACTTTCTCTGTCTCTCCCCCTTCCTTCCACTCTCTCTAAAAATCAATGGGAAAATATCCTCGGTGAGGGTTGAAAAAACCCACAAAAAACGGTGAAGGGGCACGGAGTGTCCGTGAGTCGGAGGAACGGGCGCCCGGGAAAGAATCAACCCTCCGGCCGACACGTGTGCGGGCATCCCGGAGGGGGTCCAGGAGGCCCTCCGTGCCCACGGGTTCACGCCGTGCGGACCCTTCCACAGAGAAGGCAGACGGGTCCACGTTTCATTTTCCCGTCCTCTCTGCTCCCAAAGAGAATCTCTCTGTGGTTCCTGCGGCCGTTTTTTCTCTCTAAAAGGGAGGACAGGGGCATGGCCTTTCCCCGCCCCGTGTCCGTGGGGCGGGAAGGCCGCAGTGCGCTCTGACGGAGCTGGCCGGGTGCTTTATGAATCGGGTGGGAAGGAAGGCACTATGTCTTTAAGCTTCCCTGGGCGCCCAGGTGCGCGGGGAGCCGGGCGAAAGCGTTGACCAAGCACTCTGAGCGCAGGCGAACGCCGCCTCATTGTGTGACGCGGGGCGGCCGTGATCGATGGCTCCCGACCACAAAGCGTGGCCACGGAGGCAAAATTAGTGTTGTGTTAATTACCAGTGTCTGTCACGCTGTCTATCCATAACTGCCTGCGGCCCCCGTCGCCGTAGCCAGGTCCGAAGGCGGCCCACGGGGTCCACGCGGCTCCCAGCGGCCCTGCAGCACAGCCACACACCAAAGAAGAAAGTTTAACAAAGCTTCGCTCGCAACACTTCCTTAGAGCAAAGGAAAAAAAAAAAAAGAAAAAAGAAGGAAAATGTTTCTTGTTTAAGGGAAATGCCTTTATCTTTTTCTTTCCGAGCGAGGGAGGGAGCAGACCCTGTGACATGCTACTTGGAGGTCAGCGTGGCGGGCAGAACGTGGAGGCGGCCTCGACACCCTCCACGCAGGCGTGCGCTCTCGGGGCCGGGCGCTCGCAGTCGCCATCAGGCGGCCCAGGACCCTCACCGGGAGGAGGACCCTTCAGTGGGGGAGCCTCCTTGAGCGGAGATGGGCCGCTCTACAGACATGAGTAAGTGCGTCTCGCGTGAGGATGAAGGCTGGCTCCCGTTCGGAGCTTGCGGGAGATGAAAGAGAGGCCGGCTCCTGGAAACGGCCTGCGTGGCACATGCTATAAATGAGCAGGGAAAGCAATCGAGCTAATAGATTACAGTAATTATCCAATCTTTGGCTAGTTTGTATTGGCAAACTATAAATACAGCGCACACGAGAACAAGGTGCTTACAGAATGTACATGAAAGGTCATTGTAATTTGCGAGTCGCTAGTCATTAGAATATGCTAAAAACCGTGGCTGCGGGGCCCAGATTTTAATGATGAATACATTGATTATTAAGTAGCGGAGGAGGAATGTGCGCGCCCGCGCGGCTGTGGTGTGATGATAGGTCGCTTTATTTTGGGAAGGAAATCAACTCCGCTTCAGAAACGCGTGCAGTCGAGGGATATAATTGCGGCGAGGAAAATTCCTCCGAGGAGCCTGGCACATATTAAAAGCAAAAAAACTTGAGACATGTTTGTGATAAGATTACTAATAAATCTCGGGCACATCTTAGACTCCTGACAATAACAGGGCCGCGGAGCATTCCGTCTCCCCCCCAAGCTGCAGGATTTAAGATCAGTCACAAAGCATCCAAGTTACCACGGACGCCAGACAGATGCGGCTCCGGACGGGGCCGCTCGCCCGTAAATCTCGCGTCCCTTATATGCAAATTAAACTCCATTTTAAAAGATGATTTTTCACGCGGTGAATCGCCTTTCTTTGCAAAATGCTGGTGATTTTTAACGGGGGAGAGAAGGAGCCCGCTCTGGCTCCCGGAGCGATTTCGCGCCAGAGGGGCTGCCAAGCCTGCTATCGGCTGGACGCTGTGGCTGGGGCCCGCCTCCCTCCTCCCTCCGCCGCCTGGGAGAGGAGTTAGGGAGCCAGTTGGCGGGAGGCCTCCCTGAGCCCAGCGGCTGCCGTGGCGACTGGCTACAGGGGCTCTGTCTGTGCTGCAGGCTACTCCTTCCTTCCTTCCTTCCTTCCTTCCTTCCTTCCTTCCTTCCTTCCTTCCTTCCTCCCTCCCTCCCTCCCTCCCTCCCTCCCTCCCTCCCTCCCTCCCTCCCTCCTTCCTTCCCTCCCTCCCTCCTTCCTTCATTCCTTTCTTTTTTAAAAAACTATTTTCAACTATGAGGAAATCATAGTAATACTTTTTTAAAAAATATATTTTATTGATTTTTTATAGAGAGGAAGGGAGAGGGACAGAGAGTTAGAAACATCGATGAGAGAGAAACATTGATCAGCTGCCTCCTGCACACTCCCTACTGGGGATGTGCCCGCAACCCAGGCACATGCCCTTGACCGGAATCGAACCCGGGACCCTTCAGTCCACAGGCTGACACTCTATCCACCGAGCCAAACCGGTTAGGGCCATAGTAATACTTTTAAAAAAATATACACTGAGTGGCCAGATTATGATGCCCACCCCATCGGTACTTCATCGACACTTCCAAGAATACTGAATCTTGAAAACTTCCTAAGGAAACACTCTCAAGGTTTTATTATTATTTGCATAACCAATTCACTTCACTGTACTGATGGGGAGATCATAAAAATCTGGCCACTCGGTGTATATTTTTATTGGTTTCAGAGAGGAAGGGGGAGGGAGAGAGAGAAACATCAGCGATGAGAGAGAATCGTGGACCGGCTGCCTCCTGCATGCCCCACACTGGGGATCTGAGCCGGTAACCCGGGCCTGTGCCCTGGCTGGGACTCGAACCCTGACCGCCTGGGTCATAGGTCGACGCTCAGCCACCGAGCCCCGCCGGCTGGGCCAAGACATGCCTCTCCGATGGCAGAGGGGGTGCCGATGCCCGCTTGCTCTGGGGTGGGGCATTGTCCCTGACCCCCTCCCGGCCTCCGTTCCCCTCGTTGCTGTGAAATCCCTCCCCGGGCTTTCCTGAGTGCACTTTCCGGAAAGGGAGGCCCTGTGGGAGGGGCCCGCGGTGCTGAGGGCTGAGCCAGCAGTCACCCCTGTGTTTGCTCCTTGTGGGTGTAGCAGCTCCGTCCGCGTCCTGACAGACGGGAGCCCCTGCCCCCCTCGGGCCCGGCTCTGAAGTGCTGGTCTCCCCAGCACCGAGCTCTCACTGGGGCGCCTGGCGGGAAACTTGCAAAGGATGAAAGGGATTGTGAGAGTGGGGAGCGCCGCGTGCCCAGAGCTACGATTCCACCCACGGGCACCCGGTCATCCTCTTGGGGGGATCCACGAGGGAGCCCAGGTGCCGAGCTCCCCCCACCCCCACCCGGGGCCCCTGGGACAGTGACACGGGGACACTGATCTGGGGGGAGGGCCGAGTGCGGGCTCGATCCCCAGTGGGGCGCGTGCACACAGCACCGAGCTCAGCGGGCAGCCTGGCATGGCTCCTGTGCCCCTCCCCTGCCTGCAGTGCCACGGGCTGGGGGGCCGGGTCCCACCCGAGGCCGCAGGGCCTCTGTCTCCTGCTGCTGCGGGGCTGCGACTCCCACGCGAGGGTCTGCTGTTTCTTGGATAGAGAGCGGCCGGGCCCCAGGGAGGGCTGTGAGGTCAGTGCTTGTGCTTCTCTTTGTGAATCTGTCCTCGAACCCCACATCCTGTGTGCACACACGCAAATGCACGTGTAAATGCACGTACACGTATGCACTGCACACACAAACACACACAAACACACGTGTGCACATGCACACACATAAATACACACATACATGCACACACACAATGCACACATGCACACATAAATATACTCATACACACATACATGCACACACGCAACGCACACATGCACACATAAATATACTCATACACACACATGCACACATACTCTCAAGTTAACAGACCTAAAACAAACCCAGTGCTTGCTGATCTGCAGGGGTCAGTGCCGTTTGGGACGAGGGGATGGGCGGCTGCTCAGGGCGAGGCCCAGCAGGTGGGTGGCCCGTCCCCCAGCCCAGGGGGCAGGGCCGCCTCAGCTGTCCATCCAACGGTGACACCGCACAAGGGCAAGAAAGTCATTGCGCTTGCCTGGCTGGCGCGGCTCCGTGGCCGAGGGTCAACCTATGAACCAGGAGGTCACGGTTCGAATGCAGGCTCGATCCCCAGTGTGGACGTGCAGGAGGCAGCCGACCAGTGATTCTCGCTCCTCACTGATGTTTCTCTCTCCCTCCCTCTCCCTTCCTCTCTGAAATCAGTTAAAGCTCTATTTTAAAAAAGGAGAAAGGAACGTGACCGCGCGTCACAGTCTCAGCTTCCTGTCCCGCCCACACTTCCCGCGTGGGTGTCTGTTTACGGCAGGTGCCTATCCAAGGTGAGGATCCCTGTGAATTGGACACACGCTCCGGGCCGGGAGCACCCTTCGGGCTCCTGCCAGGACCGGCTTGATGCCGGGGGGTAACGCGGCTCCTCTGGTTTCTGCGTGGATGGCTCTCTGCGGTTTGCCACGGGGAGAAGCAGGGTGGCTGGGCCTGCGGTTCTGGTGGCGACACGCAGACTTCTCCCATGAAATCCCTTCTTGCCACGGGGGCACGCACCCAGCCACTGCGCCCCAATTCCAGGAGCGATCTCACTCTCAGGGGCACGAATGTCTTCAGTAGCTGTGCTTCCACCAGAAGGCAGGCGCTCGGCCAAGGCTGTGGCGGGAATGTGTCTCAGCCCTCCTGTTCGTGGCCACGGTGTGTTCCGTCCACACAAGCAGGGAGGGGCTCCCTTGCCCTGAGCGGGGCGTTCCTCGGCGACATGGGGCGCTGTGCGTGTTTTCGTCTGAATTGCACTTTTTCTTTTTCTTGCCGTGTTAACCCCCTCCCCCCCAGTCTTTAAGGTTTGCTGTCGGGATGCACTTGTTGTGCTGGGAGTAATTAGCCTGCTCCGAGGATATTAATTAACATGTTGGGAATGTTTTCTTTATTAATGAGAAATTCACACATTCTCCCTAAATTAATCTGTAAGAGTTTAAAATTAATTTATCGTGGCCTTTGATGACCTCGAAGCTACGCAGACACAACCAACCGAAGCATTGTACTAACCGTGAAACCATTCATTAAGCGTTTTATGCAAATAGTGTTTGTTTATAAACAAATTAACTGCAAGGATTTTCAAAACAGGTGCTGTGTTGTGAATGCGCACTAAATGATGTGGTACTGAAAGAATTAATTAGACCTTCAGATGTAATTAGTCGCAATAATTTGCGTGATTAGCGGCTTGGTGAGGAAGCGAGGCGCACGCATTGTGATGCTCGGGCGTCGCTGCCGTGGCTTTGTCTTCCGCGGGGCGAGGCGGCGCCTGCTCCTCCTTTAGGACATTTTTCAAAAAATCGCTGACATCGCCGGAGCTAATTGCCGGGCGTCCTGTCGGGGGGCCGCTGTGGTCTCCCCGCTCTTCCTCCCAGGGTTTCTGCCCATGTGCGGCCACGGGCTGTGCGGCTGCTGGCTCCCACCTTTATGAATTTTTAACAGAGAAAGTTGTTAACCCCAGATTCGTCCCCAGGGGAAACGACGGCACTTAACACCCCGAGGGTTAAAAGACAGGACACAATTACTGTCCGTCCTGCGTCTGGAGGGCTGTTCGCGCCGGGAGGAGCGGCCGTCATGTCGCTGTCGCCGGCGCCGGGTCTGCCCTGCTCTTTCAGGAGACGGGCCGTCACCGTGAGCAGCTCCGCTGATGGGCTGTGGACACGGCCAGCATCACGCGGGTGGCGTGTTGACACGGGTGTGCTCTGGGCCTGGGCCACCCAGACGCCTGGACCAGGGGCTCGGCCGGTGTCGTCTCCAGGCCTGTCGCTGAGGGATGGGCCTCCACGTCTCTCTGCTGGGGGTTCACCGAGTGGTCGCTGTGGACAGTCTGCTGGGGAGTGACCAGAATTACTTCATCTACTCACTCACTCATTCATTCTTCTCCTTCACTCCTTCACTCCTTCATTCACTTGTTCATTGTCCATTTATTCACTCACTCATTAATGCACTCAGTCATTCACTCAGTCATTCATTTGTTCATTCCTTCACTCACTCATTAATTTGCTCATCAGTCATTCACTCACTTCACTCATTCATTCACTCACTCATTCATTCATTAATTAATTCATTAATTCACTCTTTCAGTCATTCACTCACTCATTCATGCCTTCATTCATTCACTCATTAATTTGCTCATCAATCATTCACTCACTCACTTCACTCACTCATTCATGCATTGATTAATTCATTAATTCACTCTTTCAGTCATTCACTCACTCACATATTCATTCACTCATTCATTCATTCATTCACTCATTCTGTCATTCATTCACTCGCTCACTAATGCACTCATTCACCCACTCCCCCATGCACTAATTAATTAATTCACTCATTCACTCATTGTGTGCTGTCGGGGGCAGTGGTGACTGATAGGGACAGAGGAGGTTCTTTTATGACAGAGCTTCATGCAGAGGCAAACAAGCAAACAGATGATGCGTTGCAGCTCCTTCCAGCCGGGAAGAAATATGAAGACAATAACGCACAATAACCTGGTGGCGGGTGGCGGAGGGGTGGAGGGGCTCTAAGTGGGTCACCGCTTGGCGAGGCTCACGGCATTCTATTTTAATGCGAAAGCGGCGCTGCCACCCTGACGCGTGCTCGCCGGCCCGCGTGTGGGTGTGCTAAACGGCATGGCGCCGCGTCAGCACCCAGCAGGGCTCCGGGAGACGTGGGTGCTCGGGGCGTGAGGCACCGGCCGCGGTCGCAGTCCCGCTGGGCCACAGGCTGGGGCACGCTGCTGCCGTGCCACAAGGCCCAGGGGAGAACGTGGGTGGCTTCTCCTCCCTCAGGCGCGCAGTTCCCCCTGCGGCCGCTCTGAGCAGCTGTCACGCGTGCGTCCCTCCCAGGAGATGGTGACGCCCGGTGCAGAGGAGAGGGCGGAGGCCGTGGGTGACGGACGCAGGGTGGGCCTGGCGCCTGCCATCAGCCGTGAGCTGTGTGTGTGCTCACCTGGCTGTTTCTGAAACCCGTTCCATGGCCGAAGGGCCTGGTACATGTCACAACAGGCCCTGTCCTGGGGGACACAACAGGCTGAGTGACCGGGCAAGGCTGGGCGCTGTCTGAGTTCCTTCTTCTCCAGAAATGAGAGAGTCTAGTTTTGGCTTCAGAGGATTTAGAGACGACGCGTGTGCGTGGCTGTCGGAGCAGAGCTTCCCCGGACTTTCTCGGAGGCCGGGCCCGCTCACCCCCTTTCCAGCCGGTGTTTGCCAAGTGGCCTCGGACGTCTGCGTGGCCTCGGCTCGCTCGGGCGGTGAAGGATGAAAAGCCAGAGACTGTGGCGCTCGATTAAAATGAACACCCAGGGGAAGTCCTGGGAGATGGATGGGGAGCTGGCTGCTAATTTATGTGGACTCGACTCCAACGGCAGAGGGACATTTTTTTCCCTCGGCAACTTTTAAGGAATTAGGTTTTAGAGCTGAACCGGGGCAGCACTCCACTTACAGCGGAGGGGGACGGGGCGTCAGGAGGCCCTCGCGAGCCGGCACGCTCCCCCATGGCGCCTCAGGCTGCCGGCTCCCGGTGGGGGGCAGGCGTGTGGCCTGGAGCCAGGGGAGGGGGCGGATGGCCGTGTCTCGGCGCCCAGAGAAGCCCTTCCCGGGGGCTTCACAGCTCTCTCCTGGGGCCTCTGCACGGCTGCCCTCCTGGGGCTGGGGCCATGAGAGGTACTTACTGAGGTCTCAGAGCTCTGTCCCCAGGAACCACCTCATCCTGCAGGATTCAAGCTGAATGCCAGCCGGACTCCCTCTGATATAACCTCCCTGGCAGCTTCTATCTATGATCATGACCTGTGTGTGTGTCCTCGGGTGTGGTCTTTATAACCCTGCACCTGCCTCACACCTGCCCAGCACCTGCCTCACACCTGCCTCACACCTGCCCTGCACCTGCCCTGCACCTGCCTCACACTTGCCCTGCACCTGCCTCACACCTGCCTCACACCTGCCTCACACCTGCCTAGCACCTGCCTCACACCTGCCCTGCACCTGCCTCACACCTGCCTCACACCTGCCTCACACCTGCCCAGCACCTGCCTCACACCTCCCTGCTGGAACCACCCACTGGATTGCCTGAGACCAACCAAGTTCCTAGCGTGCACCCTCCTGACTCCTGGCTCCTCCGCCTCTGTGTGTGTGTGTGGTGGGGGGGTGGGTCAGTGGACCCCTCCCCTCCCCCTCCCGTTACCCCCCTCCCCCTCCCGCAGGCCTGTCCTGCCCTTTCTCTCCCAGGCGCTTCGGAGCCAGGGATGGTTCCCTGCCCCAGGTATTCCTGAAATCTCACCCGACTGCACGTCACTGGCCCCTGAGAACGTGCTCGTTAGTCGTGAGCCCCAGGGAGACCCGAGCAGGACGCCGGCTCCTCCTCCCTGCGCGTCCCCCGCCCTGAGCCTCAGGCTCCCCCGCTGTGGGCGCCGCGTTCCTGGCGCCTCCGATACCTCACGAGCCCAGGCGTGGTGTTGAGACGGTCGTAGCGCCAGGGCCGTCCCTGGCCCTGCTTACGTCCGTTTGAGCTGTTGGTGACCCCAAAGTTCCTCTGGGAATTCTGTCTCTTTGTTACGGGGCGGGGCCACAACGTTAGTAACAAAGAAGCAGAACTTCCAGAGGACGAGGCCCAGAAACCAGGATTTTAAAGAGATTCCCAGGTGATTCTCATGTGCAGCCGAGGCTGAGAACCGCTGCCATAGACCGAGGTGCCTGGAGCTGGCGGCCAGCCGCACGGAAGAGGGCCGTGTGTCCGAGAAACCCGCCGTGCCGTTGGGGTCTGGCCGCCCGGGACCCAGAGCGGAGGCTCTGGTGGGAGGGCTTGGGCGACGTTAAAAACGGGGAAATGAAGCGAACAACAGCCATGATTCATACGGGCCGTCATCCCCGAAGAGCCGGCCATCGTCAGTGTCTGCGAAATATACGAGGCTGCAGATGAAGTTTTCATGGAGACGGGCTCGGGGCTCTATTTCACGCTCCCGGCCGACGGCAGCCTTGAGGCTGGCGGGAAGGGGGTCGAGGTGGGCGGGGCGGGGAGACGCCGCCTCCCAGGAGAGGTGGCTCGGGAAGCGAGGCGTCCTGTGTGGCTCCTGCCAAAGCTCAGGAGGCGAGGCGGCTGGCGTGGCGCCCGTCCCGGTGCCCGAGCCACGGCGCCCTCACGTGGCCGCGTGGCCGCTGGCCCAGTCCGCTTGTTTTCAGGTGCCCGTTCCCCTTGGGGGCCGTCCTGTCTCCTCCTCTCCCCACTTTTTTCTTTGGAAAATTTAGGTGCCTTTCTGTCTTTTTTAAATCCTCAGTCGGGGATATTTTTTTCCATTGATTTTTTTAGAGAGAGAAGGCGAGAGAGAGAAACACCGATGCGAGAGACACATCGATCGGTGGCCTCCCATATGCCCCCGACCAGGGCCGGGAGCCTGCAATCGAGGTGCGTGCCCTGGACGGGAATCGAACCCGGGACCCTTCAGCTCGCAGGCTGATGCTCTATCCCCTGAGCCACACCGGCCAGGGTTCCAGGTGCTTTGCAAAGGAGCTGTTGGTGGACTGTGTCCGGTATATTGTAGGGTCCAGCCCGAACGTCTCCAAGGGAGGAAGCGAGGCCGGCTGGCCCATGTCAGAGCTCACAGGTCTGGCTCCAGGACAGGGCGAGGGTCCGCACCGCGTGGTCCGAACAGCGTCCCTGGTTGGTGAGGGGGGCCCGGCCCGGAGCAGCGCCCGGGCGATCCCTTCCGCGTCGGAGGCACAAGGACGTCTCCCGGGCCATCGCCTTTCGTCCGCTCTCCTTGGGGCGACGCCACGGGGGCCCGAGGTTTCCTGCCGCCGGCCCGACGGGAGGGGGGAGGGGCGCTGGAGCAAAGTCCCCCGTCCCTCCCTCGGCACCGCGAACTCACGTTCGCGTCCAGAGGTCCCTGTGTCCGGCCACAGGCGCGTCCTTGCAGCGGTCTCTGCGGGCCCGGCCGACACAGCGCGTACGTTCCGATGATGATAGGAGTTTTATTTTCATCTGGCGTCTATATTCTATCAGTATTTCTGTGTTTACCAAATAAAGTGGTTGCTGCGTGGAGATCGTAATTTCTGGGATAGGCCAATGACAGACGGCAACCTGTGACCCAGCAGCAGTGCGGGCAGCTCAGAGCCCGCGAGCCCGAGGCCGAGGCCGCGGGAAGCCGTGGGGGGCGGGGGGCTGATGGGAGCTTCGGCAAAGCCGTCGCGATCCCGGCAGATAAATCACACCCTGCCTCTTTCTATCTCTTTGGGACGGTGCTACATAAATTATGACCAAATATAATTTAGGCGATCAGCCTATATTTCTGAACATCCATCTTGCACATTTTTAAGTACAAAATTACCATTTTTTGCAGAAGTATAAAATTGAGACAAATTCCCCCCATCTGTGCATTTAGCTTCCGCATACGTTATCGCCGCGGACGGGTTCAAGGGGACCTCGCTGCCGTCCGGAGGGGCCGCGCCCGCGGCGATATAACTGCATTAAGATCCGCAGAAACGGGGTGAAGTCCGAGGGGTGCTGGGACGCCGGGTCGTATATTCTCTCCTAAATAGAGATGTAACTTCGCTGCAAGTGGCATCTCTGCACCCCGAGGAGGGTGAGCCGTTCCACGTTCCCAGGTGCTGGCGTGGGGTGTGCTTATGGGAAACGCTCTGGAACACGCAGAGTGGGCAGCGGGGGCTGGCCGGCCGGAGACCTCCAGCTGTTGGCTGGAACTTGAACTCTGGAGGGACCCACCGGGGTGGCTGGGCCCTCAGAACCCCGATATCCTGTCACCCAAACATGCACCTTGTCTTTCTGAGTCATGTGCGGGGGGTGGGGCTGGGTGGGGGATCTGGTGCCCGCCTGCCCGCCCGCCAGGAGGAGGCACAGGGCTGCTGCTGTGACTTCCAGTCGCTGGCTCCGCGGGAGGCCAGGGCGGGGCTGGGGGGGCAGGAGGTGGGGAGCAGGGCAGTTCCGCCCATCGCCCCACAAGTGGACGTCTTTTGGGGGTGCCCGGGCCATCTCTGGCCTGGGTCAGAGTAGCCTGGGCTGGACCTTCCTTCCTTCCTTCCTTCCTTCCTTCCTTCCTTCCTTCCTTCCTTCCTTCCTTCCTTCCTTCCTCTCTCTCTCTCTCGTTCATCCTCACCCGAGGATATTTTCCCATTGATTTTTAGAGAGAGTGGGAGGGACAGGGAGAGACAGAGAAACATCGCTGTGAGAGGGGCATGTCGATTCATCGCCTCCTGCACGCGCCTGGACGAGGGCCAGGGAACCTGCAACCCAGGTCCGTGTCCTTGACCAGAACGGAGGCCAGGACCCTTCAGTCCGCGGCCGACGCTCTGTTCACCCAGCCCACGGCCAGGGCTGGGTCTTCTTAAGACTCCGGGTGCCGTGGGGGGAGGGCGGCTCTCTGAGCTGGCAGGGCGCCTCCTACGGCTCCTGCTGGGGAGTGGGGGTGGGGGCGGGGGCGGGGGACGTTAGAGCCTGTGGTTTAAGTGGACACGCGTTTCACCTCCAGCGCGCGGCCCGCTCCCTCCGTTCACCTCCATCCCGGCGTTTGAAGGTTCTCAGTGGGTTTGCACCTTCATGGCTCTTTGCTGCGAGGTGGGCGTGTGGTCAGGCAGGGCCAGGCCGCGGGGGATGCGCTCTCTACATCAGCCCGGGTTCTTTTTCCCTTGCCCGGGGCCTCGGTTTCCCCATATGTGGGATAGAGTTGGACAAAGTGACTTCCTTCCCCCTCTCACATATTTTTATTGATTTCAGAGAGGAAGGGAGAGGGAAAGAGAGAGATCGAAACATCAGTGATGAGAGAGAATCGTGGATCGGCTGCCTCCTGCACATCCCCACACTGGGGATCGAGTCTGCAACCCGGGCCTGTGCCCTGACCAGGAATCGAACTGTGACCTCCCGGTTCATAGGTCGACGCTCACCCACTGAGCCACGCCGGCTGCGCTCATCATTGATGTTTCTCCCTCTCCCTTCCTCTCTCTGATATCAATAAAATATATTTCTTTAAAAAGAAATATCAATTATCACCGCCCAATTCTGCATGGGCACCCTGGCCTTGACCACAGGTGCTGGGGGCGCATGGAGGGCCAGCACGTGGCTGTACCTGAAACCTGGGCCTTGGCCCAGCACCTTGCCCCCCACCCCCTCCCGCGGCCACAGGAGCCCTGGCTTTGCTTGGCGTCCGTCCTGCGCTTCGCTGTGGGCGCAGGCCCAGGGCCCGGTCCCCAGGGAGCGCACCCCGCCTGTCCGCACAGGGCGCCCTGCTTGTTTCCCGCGTGGAGCAAGGGCCCGCCTCGGCCCCATCCTCCGCGGAGGGTCAGCCTGCGGCCGATTCCTCCCTGATTATCTTGACGCCTGTCAGGCAGCGGGCTCCCCCGCCCCTCGCTGCTCTTTCTCCCTAATAGACACGAAGCAGTCCAGTCAATAATATTTTCCTTGTCTTCCCGCCGCGTGTCTCCTCTTCTGATCGGTTTAGGCGGGTTTGACGGCAGAGAGTCGGGGGGTGGGGTGAGGCTCTGAAAAGTTCAGCCAAATGTTATCAGCCTCGGAGATGTTGCTAAGGGAACGCCCCCCAGCCCCGGGCGACCGGAGCCAATAATAGGCGAGGTTCCCCGATAGCATCGCCGCCTGTCAGAGGCCCGGCGCTGGCGGCTCCTCTGTAAACGCAAACACCTGTCCCCGTCAGGCTGGGAGGGGCGTCCCTCCCCGTCATCCCCTCGGGGCCCTGACGGGGCGGCCAGGATGCGAAGCTGTGAGCTGATTTATAAAGTGGAGGGTCTGCACAACTTCAGCGTGGATGGGTTTTTTTCATATATATGTACACACACACGTGCGTGTGCACACACATACACACATGCACACACACACACCAGAGGCCTGGTGCACGAATTTGTGCATGGGTGGGTTCCGGCCGGACCGCCCCAATGGGGGTGATCAGCCAGGGGGGAGGGGGAGAGGCCCCTGGTCGAACTCCCAGTTGAGGGGACAATTTGCATATTACCCTTTTATTATATAAGATATTTATTGATGTCAGAGAGGGAGGGAGAGAGAGACAGAAACATCAATGACGAGAGGGAATCATGGATCGGCTGCCTCCTGCACGCCCCCCACTGGGGATCCAGCCCACAGCCTGGGCCTGTGCCCTGACCGGGAATTGAACCCAGGACCCTTCAGTCCACGGGCCGACGGTTTGTCCACCGATCCAAACGGGCAAGGGTGACCGTCCTCTTGTAATGACATGTTTGAACCCGGGGCACCCGCGGCCTGAGTTCCGGGAGCTTCTATTGCCTCGGTGTGGCCCTCCCCCCCCCCCCCACAGAGGGGCTGGGTGCTCGTTGGAGGTTCTGTGTGTGATGGATGAGGTCAGAGGGAATATAAATAGTGTCAGACGCAGTGTATACATCGCGGAGATGTTTTCAAGATCCAAACTGCGAGATAAACGCAATCGCAAGGAGAAGACCCGTGTGTGCCCGGCCAGAGGCTGATGGGTGAGGCCTCCATGTTCCCACCGTCAGCCGTGGGGACCTGGGGCCCAGCGAGGCGCCAGGTTCTTCCCAGGGTGTGTGTTCCTGTAGATTTTAATTGAAAATAAAATGACGGCGGGGCTCAGTGGGTGAGTGTCGACCTACGAACCAGGAGGTCCCGGTTCGATTCCCGGTCAGGACACAGGCCCGGGTTGCGGGCTCATCCCCAGTGGGGGGCGTGCAGGAGGCGGCCGATCGATGATTCTCTCTCATCATGGATGTGTGTGTCTCTCTCTCTCCTCTCCCTTCCTCTCTGAAATCAATAAAAATATATTTTAAAAAACACAGTGACGTCCATGAGACGGTGCTGGGAACGTGTGTGGGGACAGGGTGCCACTCCAGGCTGGAGACCGGGTGAGTCTGGTCGTGGCGGCGCTGGGCTGACTGGCAGAAACCGGGACCGTCTGCGAGACCCCGTGGTGGGGTCTGTTCCTCGGCCCCTCGTCTCTCACGCCTCTCGCGGGGCCGGGAAGCCGTGCCTTCTCCCTCCGGGACAAGGTGGGCTCCTCCTCAGCACGCTGGCCTCACCCCTGCCCAGAAACCCGGGTGCCCCGTCCCCACGGCCGGATGCCCGTGCGTGACGTCGGCCACCACACAGCCGTGCCCCTGGTGGCCTTCACCCGGGCGTCAGTGCTGACTGAATGGGGGCGACTGCTCGCCGTGTCCTGGAAACCCTCACCCCAGGCTGACCGGGAGGGCGGCCACCCCAGGCCTTCACAGTGTGAAGGGAAGAAATAGCAGGAGATGAGAGGCCGAGGTAGCCACAGGCCGGGGGCCTGAACGGGCAGCAGAATCGGGCCAGCGGCTCTGCAGGGGCGTCGCTGGCCGAGTAGGTGGACGCTGCTCCGAGTGAGGGTTCTCCTGACGGTGAAACAGGTGCTGAGACAAAGGGTCCTCTCCCTGCCCACCAGCCCCTCAGGGCACAACCTCATTTCATTCCGAGAGAAAGTTAGTCCCGTAGAGAAGCCTGCGTGGGAGGAAAGGACCAGGAGTGTCTGGTGGAGGACTGGCCCCAACAGGGGGGACCCGGGCGCAGCTCTGAAAACGAGGCCCCGGGGGGGGGGGGGGAGAAGGGACGCGGGCGGGCCCCGCTGGACGCCCAGGCGTTTAGCTCCAGGAGGGCGGCCACAGGACCAGGTTGGCTAGTGAGGGCATATCAGAGCCCAGTCCACACCCAGACGGTCATTTTTCTCTTTTTTAAAAAATATATTTTTATTGATTTCAGAGAGGGTGGGAGAGGGAGAGAGAGAGAGAGAGACATCCATGATGAGAGGGATCATCAATCGGCCGCCTCCTGCACGCCTCACACTGGGGATGGAGCCCGCAGCCTGGGCCTGTGCCCTGACCGGGAATCAAACCGTGACCTCCTGGTTCCTAGGTCGACGCTCAGCCCCCGAGCCACGCTGGCCGGGCTAGATTGTTATTTTTCAAATCTTTCCATTAGTCGCTGCTTTTAAAGTCAACATGGAGACGTAAGCAGCCAACGCACCATTCCCGTTTGCCCTGTTGTCGGTAAAGAGTTCTCTTGGGGCGTTTGTCTTGCAAGTGGCCTCTCTGGGGCGTTCTGTGCCCGGCCCCAGAAGCTTCGCTGTGCGGGGGGTGGGGCGGGGGTGGGGAGGGGGGGCGGAGCGGGGGCCACCCCCTTGGGCTTTAGGTGCCATCTCTGACATCCGTCCGGTGGATTCGCCAGCTCCTCCTTCCGGGAGCCTCCTGCGGCCTGCGGGCCGGCCATTCCCAGCCCGTCTTAGGGGGTCCACCTCGCAGGAGGTAGGCCTTTTGCCCGCCTGCATCTCTGTGGGCGTGGCCGTGCCGGGCCCACGGAACAGCGCCAAGCGCCAGCAGCAGGCCACCCAGAATGGGGTTTTGTGTTTGATAACCGATGTGCAAGCAGGACCACCCATGCCCCCCCCCACTATCTCCTCCGTAAAGGCCTGGGGGTCTGCGGGGCTCCTGGCCGCCCTCACTCGGAGACGGCGGGACCGGAAACATAATTCCCGTAGTTATATGATGGAAAATGTAATTTAGAAATGAAGCAAAGGGCACTGTTCCTCCTCGGCCTGAGCCGAAACCATTGTTTTGAGACGTGTTCTCTGTGTCGCTCACCACCGGGCTCCATCCATCAACCGGGAGAATCTGTGCAAAATGCAGGCGGGGGGTCGGTGGCACGCGGTGCCGGAGGCCGGATGCCTGCTGCGTGCCAGGTGATGCCGCTGTGTGCCCGGCACGGGGGTCGGTGCGGGACGGTCACAGGTGGCGAGGCAGCGCCTGCCTGTGAGGAGCTCCCAAGGGGAACGTGTCCCCGTCACTAACTGGTGGGGGGTCCCCGACAGCCGGGTGTGTGCTGCCTTGAGCAGACACCCCCTTCCCCTGAGAAGGAAGGAGGCACACAGCCGGACGTGGGGCTCAGGCTCCAACCACCTGCTCCCCAAAAGCGCCCACCGTCCGTACCTGGGGGAGAACGGCCAAGCTCCATCCACCTGCTCCCCAAAAGCGCCCACCGTCTGCACCTGGGGGAGAACGGCCAAGCTCCATCCACCTGCTCCCCAAAAGCGCCCACCGTCCGTACCTGGGGGAGAACGGCCAAGCTCCATCCACCTGCTCCCCAAAAGCGCTCACCGTCCGTACCTGGGGGAGAACGGCCAAGCTCCATCCACCTGCTCCCCAGAAGCGCCCACCGTCCGTACCTGGGGGAGAACGGCCAAGCTCCAACCACCTGCTCCCCAGAAGCGCTCACCATCCGTACCTGGGGGAGAACGGCCAAGCTCCATCCACCTGCTCCCCAGAAGCGCCCACCGTCCGTACCTGGGGGAGAACGGCCAAGCTCCAACCACCTGCTCCCCAGAAGCGCCCACCGTCCGTACCTGGGGGAGAACGGCCAAGCTCCATCCAACTGCTCCCCAAAAGCACCCACAGTCCGTACCTGGGGGAGAACGGCCAAGCTCCATCCACCTGCTCCCCAAAAGCGCCCACCGTCCGTACCTGGGGGAGAACGGCCAAGCTCTACCCACCTGCTCCCCAGAAGCGCCCACCGTCCGTACCTGGGGGAGAACGGCCAAGCTCTACCCACCTGCTCCCCAGAAGCGCCCACCGTCCGTACCTGGGGGAGAACGGCCAAGCTCTACCCACCTGCTCCCCAGAAGCGCCCACCGTCCGTACCTGGGGGAGAGCGGCTGAGGAGCGGGCATTTCCTCCAGGCCGTGGGAGCGGCTGTGAGCGGCGGCTGTGGCTGTGGTGGTGGTGGTGGTGGTGGGCAGGGCGACGGGGGACCATCTGGAAGGCGTCACAGGCGGACCCTCCCCCAGGGGCCCCCGGCATCGGGGCGGCGTCTGCCCGGCCTCGCCGTGTCCGGGGATTAGTGCTGGATTCTCTGAGTAATTAATAGCCTTTAAGTTCCAGGGCAGTCAGTTCTGATTAAGCCAACGCGGCTCTAATCCGATCGGCACACACGCGCTCTGCAGGCCCCGCTGGGGGAGGCGGCCGGCCGGATGGACAGAGGGACCGCTCATCGGATTGCGGGCCGTCGCCCGGCCGTCACCGCCGATCAATACGGCTCCTGGAGCTCTAATAAAGCGGCTTCGACTGGCTCGCCGGTGGCTGAGAACACAGTACACACATCGATTTCCCAGCCCGATGTAACCCATTTACCTATTCAGCGCCTCCGTGGGAAGGTGGGGGTCCCGGGCCCAGGGGAGCAATGATGCCTGTAAGTAGGTTAGCAAATGCCTGGGAAACGTCTTAATCGGCGGCCGGCGCCTTCTCGGGAGGCCGCCCGCCTCTCTGTGGAGAAAAGGCCCCCGCAGGCTCTCGCTGCTTCATCTGGGGAGACGCGGACTCGGGGTGTCGGCAGGACCTGCCCTCTCATCAGCGGGAAGTGGGGGTGGAACCGTTTGAGCTCCGTGGCGTGGGAGGGGCTTGTCCCGGGTGCCTGCGTGACCCCCACTTGGGCGCATGTGGGGGCGTCGCACCGAGAAGGCCCCAGAACGGCCCAGACAGGAGGGGTGTCCCCTGATCTATATTTAAATCCCCAATAGTAGTTAAAGGTCGACACACTCGAGTGACCCGGCGCCGTGTGTCCTGCTCAGTGAGCCGAGCAGTTCCGCTAGACAAGATGCTTTGAATGCTCATCGCCCTGGCCCGTGTGGCTCAGTGGATAGAGCGTCGGCCTGGGGACTGAGGGGTCCCGAGTTCGATTCCGGTCAAGGGCACGGACCTCAGCTGCAAGCTTGATTCCCGGTCCCTGGTTGGGGTACACGCTGAAGGCAACCCATCCGTGTGTGTCTCTCACATCGATGTTTCTCTCCGTCTCCCCCCCACCCCCCCCCCCCCCACCAGTTCCTTCCACTCTCTTTAAAATCATGGAAAAATATCCTCAGGTGAGGATTAAGCAACAAACAAAAAACAAAAAAAACCCAACAAAACAGTGCTCGTCGCGTGGCCCATGGGATCGTCATCTTACCCGTCTCCTTCGCGGATGAGGCGCCGTGGGCCCAGGCGTGGGGAGGCGGTTGGGAACAGGCCTCCTTTCTGTCAGGTCAGCGCCTTTGGTGGCTGTGAGCCTGTGCTTTGCGGGGGAGCGGGTTCCAGAGCGGCCAGCCGCATCCTGAGCGCCGGGTGCCGGCCCCATTGGCCCTGGCCACGCCGGATGAGAAGCTGTTTCCTGGGAGGTGAAGGAGGGGGCTGCGGGCACCGGTGCCTTCCTCCCGCCGGCACAGAGTCCGGCACCCGCCGTGAGACCCGCACGCGAAGGACGGGCTGACGCCCGAGGCCTGGGAGTCGAGGAGGAGGCTCCCCCACACCGGAGGCCCTCGGGGCACGTGTGTCTCTTTTGGGTCCATGACGAACGTTGTGCTCAAGCCCGTGTGAGCTGGGCGTCAGCAGGCACTGCCGGGGCCTCCCCCAGGGGCTGTGCGACGGACACCCCGCTCGGAGCGTCTGGGAGTCCTCGCCGCTCCGCCGTCTCGCCAAAACGTCGCCTCGCCAGTTCCTCATTTCGTGTCTGAGCGGCAGCCGTCCCGGCGGGTGCCTGGCGGTGTCCCGGGTCCCCAGGGGCCTGGAGGGTGGACACCTGTCCCCGTGCTCACCCGCCATGTGGGGATCTGCCCCGGAGGCGTCGCGCTTTTAATTGTGATGACGTCCAGCTTCTCTCCCGTTTTCTCCTGTTGCTCAGCTTTTGGGGTCCCACCTAAACGTTCATCGCCAAGTGCAAGGTTGCGAAGACGCACCCCGATGTTTTCTCCTGAGGGTTGTGTGTTTTCAGCGCTTACGGATAGGTCACCGGTCCATGGCAGGTTAATACGTGCAGACGGCGAGAAGTGGGGCTTTTCCCTCTAATTTTAAAAATACAACATTCTTTAATTCTGGGAACGTACTTGTGATAAGTGCTGCCTTGAAGTCTCTGCTAACTCCACGCCCAACATCTGGCCACTCAGCACCACTTCCACGGACTCCTTTCCTCCCCAAGTGTGTTCACACTTCCCTGCGCCTTCGCGTGTCGTGTGGTTTTATGTTTTTTGAAACTGGACACATTTAACAGAATCTGTGGTAGCATCTCTAGATTGCACCCCCCCACCCGCGCCCCCAAGGCTCCTTAGCTGCCCGGAACCTAATCTGCCGCTCTGTCTTGTGAGCATGTGTGGCAGAGTCCTCGGCGGCCGGCGGCTGGGACCGTGTCCGGCTCAAGCCTCCTGACTTGCGCGCGGGCCGAGCAGAGCAGCCCAGGTTCCGGCACTTTCCACATTCGCCCCGAGGCCCCATGGCCGCATCTCCTGGCCTCTCGTGTCTCACCTGCAGGCGCCGCGGGCTCCGGGGCCGAGGGCGCGCGGGGAGAGCTCCGTCAGCTCCTCCAGGGTGGCCCGTGAGTTTCTGGCTCGGCCACCGGACCTCGCCTGCGACGGCCCCTCCACGGCAGCACCTGTGGCCCCGGGTTCTTCCCTGCAGAGTGAACAGCGTCTACGGGCAGCGCCGCCGCCTCTTGCGGACCCACGTGGAGATTTCTCTTGAAAATGGGTCACGATTTATCGTCAGTTTTGTGACACCGGCTTCTCATTGGCCACGTCAAGGGCTCCCCCCGATACGCAAACCGGCTTTCCCCCTGTGTCAGTCACGGACTGTGTCGTGGTTCCAGCTCCTGCCTGTGACTTGGAACAGCATTTTCGCGGTCAGTCGTTGCCGGTTGAATGGAGGTTTCCCTATTTAGGACGCGTCCATCGTGCGGCTGGACGCCCCTCCTTGATTTCTGAGACTGACTGACTGACTAGCAGCGGTTCTCAACCTTCCTAAAGCCGCAACCCTTTAACACAGCTCCTCATGTTGTGGTGACCCCCAACTTCATTGTTACAAATTGAACGTAATGAAAGCATAGTGATCAATCACAAAAACAATATGTAATTATATATGTGTTTTCCGTTGGTTTTAGGCGACCCCTGTGAAAGGGTTGTGACCCACAGGTTGAGAACCGCTGCGCTAGAGGGAGGGCGGGGTAGGGGGGAGATCGACCAAAGACCTTGCTTCCCTCCACTCTGACAGCAGCTCAGCCCTCTGCCCTGAGCAGGGTGGGCCCCGGCCGAACCGAGGTGCCAACCCAAGGGGGGGTGGGCCGGGCATCCCACTGCTCTCACTCCACGTTCTGCCAGATTTCCCCCCAAGAAACACGCCCATCTGTCGTCCGCCTCTGGTGCATCCAGGGTCCCGGGGTGGCCACTGTGGGCGCTGCTGTCCAGCTGGCTACGTCGGGCCCTTGTTTGTGGGTGCGAGGCCTCGGGTCCGTTTGGCTGGAGTCTGCAGCTCCGATAACTGTTTCGAAGTTTGATTTCCCCCCCATTTTTACACAGTCACGAATATCAGCGTTTTCTCTAGTGTTACACTGAGGCGTTATTTATTCCAAGGTGGCATTGGAACGAGCAGAAGTTTTATTCTGTAATATGACGGCTTGATTTCTCACTCCCGTTCTGAGTCTTTTCTAACTGACTCATTTCATTGTACGGACGTGGGACGCCACCTTACCCCCTCCCCGTGTCGTCAGCTCCTGTCCCTCCCGCCGACGCGGAAAGCAGGTGTTTGGATGCCCAGAGACACGTCTGCTTGCTTGACTTCTTATTCTGTCCGTCGATTCAGGTTTCCACTCTTTATGGGACACGCTACGGTTTACTCATTACCCCTCAGACTCCAGTCCCCGTGTGGCGAGGCCTCCCTCCCGCCCGTGACGTCTCTGACGGTGCCGTGGACGCCCACTTTGCTCACCCGCGTCAGCGTCCGCTCAGCCCCTCACCTCGGACGGCTGGGAGCGCGGACCCTGCGCCAGGCAAGGTGGCGACCGGGGCGCCTGGCAGGCGACAGCGCTCCTGCCCCCCGGGACCTTGCATTCGAGGTGGAAACAGGAAAAGAGGAAGCAGAGACACGAATAAGGTACCGACCACGACCACACGGCACGAAGCCAACAGTCGGGGCAGGAGGAGTCCGCGGAGGAGCCTGAGGCCGCTGGCGGCTGCAGAGTTCTACGTGGGAATTAAAAAAATATATATATTTTTATTGACTTCAGAGAGGAAGGGAGAGAGAGATCAAAACATCAGTGACAGAGAGTCCCTGAACGGCTGCCTCCTGCAGGCCCCGCACTGGGGATGGAGCCCGCAACCCGGGCCTGTGCCCCGACCGGGAATCGAACCCTGACCTCCTGGGCCATAGGTCGACGCTCAACCTCTGAGCCCCGCCCGCCGGCTCTCTCTTTCCCCTGCAGCCAGGTGCCCTCGCCCCTCAGCTGCACACCGAGCTGGGCTTTCAATGCTCCTCACACTCCGAGGAGCAGCTGGTCGGGAACTAAAACACCTTCCATTTAGATAAATAAGCCCCAAATCAAAAAAGTCAGAAAATTAATAACCAGAAAGACACACTCACTTTATGATCCGTTTCTGAGATAAAACCCAGCACAGCTCCCCCAGCCGCCGGCCTGTGTGGTAGGAGCGTGGGGAGTCCTGCAGGGGGCAGGGTGGGCGAGGGAGGGCACCCCTGCTCCCCGGCATCGGGGCTCTGCCCTGGCCGGCCAGGTGGGGCTCCCATCTGTGAAATGGGCCCGGCCTCCGGGGCAGAGCCAGGCCTGCTGCCCCGAGACCACGTTCCGCCCTCGCGACTGTCTTCCTCGGAGAAGCGACCGCTGGGGGTCCCTCCCGCTCAGCAGGCTCCCTGGCCCCCACCCGTCTGCCCACCTCTGCCCACCTCCGCCCACCGCCTGGTGCCGGCTCCCTCCCCAGACGCCTGTCCCCCCCAGGAGTGAAGGATGAAGGACATTCATTGGTTGGGAAAGAAAACATTGTCGTTCTCGTGTGGTTAGTCCCGCTCACCTGCTCCTGTGGACTGTCCAGCCGCGTGGTTTGATCTGCAACCATTTCCGTGGAGCTCCCGGCTCTGACGGGGCTGGTGTCTGGGGCCCCGGGTCCGACACCTGCTCCCCAGCTCCCTCCCCAGGCAGGGCCTGAGCTGGTGCATCTGCCGGGCTGGGGAGGGTCTGCGTCCCTCAGGGCGGGACTCTGTCTGGAACGCAACCCTGTCCTGATGGGCCTGCCGGAGCCTCGTTTTGGAAAACAGCGAGGCGTGTGGGTGACAGGGTTCCGAGCGGCCGGGCGCCCAGGTTGGCTGCCCTCGCGGTCGGCGTTCCCGCACAGCAGCGTGGCCGGCGCTGTTGCCGGGATGTGGGGAGGGGGTGCTCGCACAGCACCGCCCTGTCCCCATGGCAGGTCAGGCCTGGCCCCGGACCCCGTAGCTGCTCAGCTGCAGACCCGCGGGTTCCCCTCTCCCTGTAGGTCGGGGCTCAGCCTCGCGCCTCCTCGCTGTGCAGGGGACACTGTTACGGGAAAGGCGTCTGCCGGGGGGGGGGGGGGGGCAGGCGTGTGGGTCTGGAAGGAGCCAGGGTGCGGAGCGCCTGGTGACCTGAGACCTGGCCGGGAGCGGGTGGGGAGCCCGGGACTTCGCTGTCCACCTGGGGTGCCCCGGCCGCCACAGGGCAGAGGGAACGCAGGCCCACGGGTCCAGGACACACCGGCTCCTGCAGGTCGCAGGTCTCTGTTGAGGCTTCTGGGGGCAGGTGTGCCCGTCTGTGTCACCAACACACCCCATGGGGCTCGGGCTGCGCGGGACCCCCGGCCGCTCCAAGGAGGGCGGCGCCGCTGGGTCTGGTCTGGAGCCCGGAGGTGGGTGCCCGAGGCCGTGGGCGCGTCCCCGATTCCAGTCCGTACGCGGCACAGGAACGTTGCTGCTGTTTCCCCCTTATCTACATAAACAACACAGGCTGTCAGGACGCTGAAAACGCGCCCCTTGTCCCGTCAGCTCAAATGGGCTGTCAGATAAGGGTTTCTCTTTTTCTTTCTTTCTCCTTTTTTTTTTTTTTCCCGGTCGCATCCGATGAATGATGTAAATGGTTTTGGCTGCGGAGGGTTTTGCCAGCCAGGCCCTGGAGTATATGATCAGCGCGGCAGCGTTTTTAACCTTATCTATCACACGGAAACATTTTTTCTGCCTCCAATAAAACATGTCAGCGTCGATTAAGGCCATTTTTCAGGGAGGCCCAATTCACAGGTTTGCGGAGCGAATCGGGGAGCGCCCAAGTCTCGAAGAGGCGGCGAGCACTTCCTTATGCACGCGTCCCCTGCTTCCCACCGTGCGCTGCCTTCCCTCGGTGCTTGGGGCGCGGTCCTGCAGGCACGTGTCCCTCCGTCCATCTGGCGGCGGGCGGGGTCGGGAGAGCGGCAGGGACGATGGCCGGGACGTGTCACGTCGTATCTGGTGACAGGCCCCTGAAAGATACGGCGGCTGCGTGCGCCTGGCGGTGCTTATCTGGAACATGAGTGCACATTACTCCCCAAGCCCGGGATCGCCGTGGACAGTATCATTAAACGCCATGTCGTTACCTGTTAGGGAGCGGGGCTCGCGCTCCCAGGGCCTCTCGGGACACGGGCGGCCGTCGGGAGAGTGATGGGCGAGGACCGGGCCGGCATTAAATTTTCACGGGCGCGGGATTGGCTTTGACTTTTCCGACGCCGGCTCCGTGCGCTGGTGTTTGTCACGGGGCCGGGTTGCGTCCGGGGAAGTTGCAGGCAGCTGAACGGTGCGGACAGGTGAAGGCTCCGCGGGGACCGGCGCCGAGCGGAGCGCGGGAGGGGGTGGATGGAAGGTTTATTTATCCCGCTGGCTGTCAAGGTCAGATGCTTACAAATGCCAGAACCCCGGCAGATTGTCGGGCAGCGCCTCCGGATCACTGACCTTTGTGCGTCTCCCGTCAACGCGCCCGCGTCTCCGCGCTGGCCCTCGGAGGGCGTGAAGTGGTTGGTAGAACGAGGCGTGTGTGGTTGCTGCAATGTCAACCGAGCGGCGATGTGTTTTTCACGCTTGTGTTTTCAGCGGGAAGCGTGGGGTTAAAGAGATGCCTGATTGGGGGGGGGGGGGGGGCGCGGTGGCTGTGAAGAGGGATCGCATGGGCGTGGGTTTTGGCGAAGGTGTCTGTCTGGGTCCGCCTGGGTTTCTAGGTGTGGACGTGTTCAGAGCCAGCGAGAGGCGGTTCTGGGTCTCGGCTGCTGTCGAGATCCTCGTTGGAAACAGGAAGGTCGCAGTTCTTTCTTTTAAAATACGTTTTTATTGATTTCAGAGAGGAAGGGAGAGGGAGATAGAAACATCCATGATGAGAGAGAATCACGGATCGGCTGCCTCCTGCACGCCCCCTACTGAGGATGGAGCCTGCCACCCGGGCCTGTGCCCTGACCGGGAATCCAACTGTGGCTTCCTGGGTCCTAGGTCGACGCTCAGCCACTGAGCCGCGCTGGCCGGGCTGTCGCAGTTCTTTTTGTCATCTCTCCGCCCACTCAGGGGCCCGCGGTGACCACAGCGTGTGCTGGGGCTGCCCCGGGTGAGATGTGAGGTGGACGTCCTGTCTGCCTTTGCGGCGGAGACAGGACACAGACAGTCACGCTTCCGCTCTGTCTTTTGTGGAGGGCGGGTGTTCAGGAGGCCACACGGGGGTGACAGGTCACCAGCACGGAGAGGAGCCTGCACCGTGGAGTATTACACACCCGCGAGCAAGGGCGCGCTCTGCTTGTTGACCCGGAGTGCGGTCCACAGGCTCCGGAGAGAGAGGCGTGTTTGACGCCTATGATCAGATTTCACAAAAGAGAAGCCGCCACCCTAGCAGGAGATGCTCCATCCGTGTAATTTCAGATCAACCATAAATAACCAAAAAATAGTTTTAACATAATTTGTTGTCTATCTGAAATTCACGTTTAACTGGGTGTTCCGTGCTTTTCTTTGCTCCATCTGGACACTCTCTCCTCTCTCCCCAGAAATGTCACGTGTACGTACACATCACATGTACGTGTCTCCGTGTGTGGGTAAGTGTGCAATGTGTGCGTGGTTATGTAGGCATGGAGTCAATAGGTGACTAAGAAGGGTTTTCTGGAAGGGGCTGCACCCGGGTCAATATGAGAGTGTGCGGAGGAGGAAGCAGATGGGGGGAGAAGGAGAGGGTGATGACTCATGTCAGGATCTTCTGCGTCAGGGCCTGGGCCGGGCGCACTTAGGATTCCCAGCAGAGGTGGCCGGGGCTCCCCTTGCGGTGGGATCGCGGGCAGGGACGGCCGTCACCACACATGGTGCTGGCGAGGGGGGCCAGGAGGGGCCAGCAGCACATCCCCAGGCTCCCGGGGACGGACCGCTGGGATTTCCCCCCCCCCCCCGCCCCCGGCTTAAGGAGCCTCATTTTCATTCTGTAAAAAGCGTGGAGCCTGAGCCGGTGGGAGGTCGGTCCTGCTGGCCATATGGGACTGTGCTGTGCTTCTGGGGCGACAGAGAGGGGAGCACCCTGCACCCCCCGGGAGTTCATGCTGTCCCTGCGAGTCCTGATGGGAGCGTGTCGACCGGCCTGCCTGGGATGTGAGCAGGACATGGGGGTCACGTTTCCCTGGAGACTCCTGGGCCTTCAGACTGGGGGTGGGGGGACAGTGTCTGGCCGCCAGCCTTGTCTCCATAGGGCTCTGGTCCGAGAGGCCGGGAGACAGATGTGCACCTGCGATTCACAGGTGGCGTGGGCTCCGTGATCAGTCGGGTGTCCCCCTGGAATGGGAGGGGCCGGGGGACCCCGCCAACCGCAAGCCCAGCCCCCCTGAAGAGGAGCGAGCTGTATCTCACGTGTTCTGAGCTGAACTTTAACGGTTGTTGGTAATTTTTACAGCAGGAACGTTGGAGACGGCAGACCCTGTCAACACGCAGTAGCACCACGCTGCGGGATGTGAAGTCTGAACTTTATCTCAGGATGTCAGCTCTTCTGCAAAAAGGACGTTGACTTTTAAGTTAGCGTTCACCTTGGGGACTTCGAGGCCCGCGAAACAGGTGGGTCTGGGGGGGGGCGGCGACCCTCACGCTCACCTGCCCGAGTTCAAGGGCGGCCGGCCCCCGTCAGGGTCCTGGATCTCACCTGTGGCCCCCCCTCCCCCCCCGGGAGCAGCTTTGGCTCTTGTGTTCTGGTGGCGACTGAGCTAAAGCAGTTACTCGTAGACTGCGGACTGGGAAGTCACCAGCACCTGCCCAAAAATGCATAAATCAGTCATAGTTTCAGATAATCCGACTCTTTTTAAAGAAACGTATTTTTATTGATTTCAGAGAGAGGAAGGGAGAGGGAGAGAGAGATAGAAACATCCATGATGACAGAGAATCATGGACTGGCTGCCTCCTGCATGCCCCCCACTAGGGATGGAGCCCGCCACCCGGGCCTCTGCCCTGACCGGGAATCAAACCCGGACCTCCTGGTTCCTAGGTGGACGCTCAGCCACGGAGCCACGCCGGCTGGCCGGCCTTTCTCAGCTTGCCCCTTCCAAGGTGTCCATGCTCATAGCCTCTGCTGTGTCTTATTAAACTGAACTGCGTCTGTTTTTAAGAAGGAAGCTGGTCATGGAACTAAATTTAAAATCTTTGAATTTTTTCCCATCGAAGGTTCTCTCAGAGTCGTAAGGTTTCCGGGCGGCAAACTGAGAGCAGAGATGCCCCGACTGAGAGTCAGCCTCCTGGGGATCCAGAAGTGAAACAGAAGCACCAGGTTACAAGGAGCAGGAGAAGGAACAAGGCTGTCCCGGGTCTGGGCTCCCCAGAAGTCCCCTGTGGCCCCAGCACCAGGGCCGTGGGGCTGAGCGGGCGCTGGTCCCCAGCGGTGTTGATGAGAGCGGCACGGGGAGACGTGATTGGCAGGTCCGACAGGGAGGGCCGGCCTCTGGCGCTGCAGTCCTGGGAAACCTCAGCCTCCGGGGTCCTGGGAGCTTCATCTCTCTAAGTGGTGGTCCTTTCTAGTGCCAAGACGCTGCTCCTGTGCCGGAGACATGTCAGAAACGGTGACAGGAGACAGAAACGTCGCTGCCTGCCACAAGCACAAGGGAATGTGTCCAGTTAGCGGCCCAGGCAGGAGGCGCGTCCCAGGCAAGATATGCAGCCGAGGCAGGATGCAGGCCCAGGCAGGATGCAGGCCCAGGTAGGATGCAGGCCCAGGCAGGATGCAGGCCCAGGCAGGATGCAGGCCCAGGCAGGATGCAGGCCCAGGCAGGTTGCAGGCCCAGGCAGGATGCAGGCCCAGGCAGGTTGCAGGCCCAGGTAGGATGCAGGCCCAGGTAGGATGCAGGCCCAGGCAGGATGCAAGCCCAGGTTGGATGCAGGCCCAGGCAGGATGCAGGCCCAGGTAGGATGCAGGCCCAGGCAGGATGCAGGCCCAGGTTGGATGCAGGCCCAGGCAGGTTGCAGGCCCAGGCAGGATGCAAGCCCAGGTTGGATGCAGGCCCAGGCAGGATGCAGGCCCAGGTAGGTTGCAGGCCCAGGCAGGATGCAGGCCCAGGTTGGATGCAGGCCCAGGCAGGTTGCAGGCCCAGGTAGGATGCAGGCCCAGGTAGGATGCAGGCCCAGGCAGGATGGAGGCCCAGGTTGGATGCAGGCCCAGGCAGGTTGCAGGCCCAGGCAGGATGCAAGCCCAGGTTGGATGCAGGCCCAGGCAGGATGCAGGCCCAGGCAGGATGCAGGCCCAGGCAGGATGCAGGCCCAGGCAGGTTGCAGGCCCAGGCAGGATGCAGGCCCAGGCAGGATGCAGGCCGGGGAAGGGGGCACAGCGCAGGCAGGAGGTGCTGCCCAGGCGGGGCTCCTATTGCTCTTGCACAGACGAGGAAATGCGCCTTCGGTGAGGCTGGATCCTTGCAGAAACGGTCGGGGCTGCACCCTGAGCAGCAGGAGGGTGGTTCCCGGCGGCTCAGGCCCGCCACCCCGGACGTGGAGCCTTGGTGGGGGCGTGTCCACGCGGGTGCGCTCACAGCCTGGGCTCTGCCACGCCAGGCGCCGGGCCCACGGCAAGTCTCCCAAGGTCCAGACGCAGCCCAGCTCAGCCCACTCGGCGAGGACGCTGCCGGGGCCACTTCCTAGCTGGGCACTTGGCAACGAAGGCTGGTCCGTAGATGCTGGTCTATGTTTGGTTTCCACGTGACGGCCTCCCGTCCCCCTTGGTCACTGGGGTCCCAGGTGGGGCCCTGGCCACCGTCCGCCATTGCATGGTAAGACGGGGCAGAGCTCCGACAGGAGATGTCCTGACAGGTGTTTAAAGAGCAGGAAGCGTGATCTTCGTGAGGACATCCCTGCTTTTTCCTCATTTTCTGAACAAGCTGCCCAGGATGACGGCACAGCTGGGCACCCTCAGCCCAGGATTCCAGTTTAACAGCCACCTGCTCTGGGACCCACCGGGGGCCGGAAACCTCAGCACACACACGTCAGGGCCACAGCAGCCCTGGGCGACGACAGGAGGGACAGGCGAGCAGCTGCAGAGAGGTGAGCAGCTGTAGGGAGGGGAGAGGCTGTGGGAGGGGAGAGGCTGCAGGGAGGGGAGAGGCTGCAGGGAGGAGAGAGGCTGCAGGGAGGGGAGAGGCTGCAGGGAGGGGAGAGGCTGTGGGAGGGGAGAGGCTGCAGGGATGGGAGAGGCTGTGGGAGGGGAGAGGCTGCAGGGAGGGGAGAGGCTGCAGGGAGGAGAGAGGCTGCAGGGAGGGGAGAGGCTGCAGGGAGGTGAGCTGCTGCTGGGAGGGCAGAGGCTGCAGGGAGGAGAGAGGCTGTGGGAGGGGAGAGGCTGCAGGGAGGGGAGAGGCTGCAGGGAGGAGAGAGGCTGCAGGGAGGTGAGCTGCTGCTGGGAGGGCAGAGGCTGCAGGGAGGGGAGAGGCTGCAGGGAGGGGAGAGGCTGCAGGGAGGGGAGAGGCTGCAGGGAGGGGAGAGGCTGCAGGGAGGGCAGAGGCTGCAGGGAGGGGAGGGGCAGGACTGTGCAGCTCGTCTGCAGGACAGAGAGGGACGAGTGACCTGAGGTGGAGGGAGGGACAGTGACAAGGAAAACCTGCCGGCGAATTCCAGGACGAGCCGCAGCCACCAGCGTGGACCATGCGCATGCGTCAGCTGGGGCAGGAGGGAACCGTCACAGGAGAGACCTCCCGGTGGAGGGCTGACCGCGCTGCCTGAGGACCCGAGCGTCGCAGCGAAACAGTGTCTCGCTCTGGGCTCCAGCCTGTCGGCTCCTGGTGGGTAAGGGCTGCAGGTGGGCTTTCTTCTCCCTGAAGATAAAGCCTGGAGTCCCAGAGAGCCCCCTCGGAGAGGAAGACCCTCCGACGACCCAGGGGGAGGGCCTTGGAGGGGAGGCTGCCCGACGGCCCGTCCCTTCCCCGGGACTGCGTCGTCCGGCTCTCACCTGGGACAGACAGCCCCAGCCCCCTCGGCCACCAAGCCCGTCATGACTCCCTGGACCTGGGCAGGTTCTGGTTGAAGAACAAAGTGATCGGCCTGGCCAGCTGGCTGAGGGGTTGAGCTTCGACCTATGAACCGGGAGGTTGAAGTTCGATTCCCGGTCAGGGCACAGGCCCGGGTTGTGGGCTCGATCCCCAGTGTGGGGCGTGCAGAAGGCAGCCGATCCATGTTCTCTCTCATCACTGATGTTTCTCTCTCTTCCTCTCTCTCTCTTTGAAACCTATAGAAATATAAAAAAAGAACAAAGTGATCGAAGGAAGAAGAGTGAAGCAATAGGAGTGGCTACGATAACACCAGCAGAAGGCCCAGCGCCAGGAGGGCGACATTGGCCGACCAAGGCTCGGCGCCCTGGCCACTGCCCGGCTTTGTCCCAGAGACACAGAGCGGAAAGCTGAACGGCCTGTCCCGGCCACACAGACGCGGCTGCAAACGGGCCCGCCGGCGCCTGCGCGCACGCACGGCCACGCCGAAGCCGTCCTCCCGCAATCCTTCGTCACCAGGCAGACGTGCTCTGAGCCGAGAGACGACGCGGTTCATTCCGTCCTGGGTTTGGGGTGCGGCGGGGAAAGGAGGCTCAGGACGGGGCGTGTTTGGGGTCTGGAGGCGAAGAGGCTCCTTGCGGGAGGGTGATCATGTCTTCCTGGACCCTCCGTGGGCCCCACCCCGTGGCCGGGGCTCCCTGCCTCGAGCGGGGACGGCTCCTCTCGGGGTGACCGGCCGCCCGCTGGCCCGGGCCCCTCTCCCGGCGCCTTTCTAATCAGCTCACAGGATTGAGTCCCACCAAGTGATGTTTCGCTTAATTCCCTTCCGCCTGTAGGTGTGAGGCTGGGAGGGCTGCTCGCACCGCTTTGGAGGGCTCTGTCAGTTTGAAAAGAACATGACCTTTAAATTGTATCAGTATGTTTGCTGGTGCATAGGGACGGGAAAAGGTTCGCCCTGATGGAAACGCACTCGGAGAGCGAGGAGGAATTCAGAGGGAACGGCGGAGGTTCATTTGTGTATACATAATGTGCCGCAGGGGGCGGGGCCGGGCAGCAGCCTGCCTCTGGGCGTTGCTTTCCATTGCTTCTCCGTCGGAGGCACGGACCTTGCTCGGTTGGCGTTAGAACAGGTAAACCACGAGTTCAGTGGAGGGACAGGTTTTGGTCTTTAAAAAAAAAATGTTTTTATTGGTTTCAGAGAGGAAGGGAGAGGCAGAGAGAGAGAAACATCAATGATGAGAGAGAATCCTGGATCGGCTGCCTCCTGCACGCCTCCTACTGGGAATCAAGCCCACAACCCAGGCCTGTGCCCTGACCGGGAATCGAACCCGGGACTCTTCAGTCCACAGGCCGACGCTCAGCCACTGTGCCACACCAGCCGGGTGAGATTAATCGTTTTGGAGAAAAGAGGGTGGTCCCTCAAAGGCCATCCCATCAGGAGCCACGTGCCTGGGGGCCCTTGTGGGAACATGTTGGACTCGACAGGCTGCTCTCGGCAGGACCGTTGGGGGCAGGGTCCCGACCGTGAGCCCCTTTACCCTCGGCTGTGAGGAGTGAGCGTTGTCCGCGTAGGCGAGGCCCTGTGCCCACCCGCCCGCCCGCCACAGTGCAGGTATCAACGGAGCCGGGTCCCTAACGCAGGACGCAGAGTGTGATAGAAACCTGCCTGCTGGGATTAAACATCCGTCTGGCTCCAGCCCCTGGGCCCCCGGCTCCAGCCCCTGGGCCCCCGGCTCCGGGGTAAAGGCAGGGCGTCTCGCAGAGAAAAGCCAGCAAACCTCCAGGACCCAGCCAGGTGCGTCGCCGGACGGAGGAGGCGCAGGCCGGGCGGCACCCGCGGTCGATTTCCCCGCGCGGCTCCGGCGACTGTGTCGTCTCTCACGTCGATGTACGGGTTTCATTTATTTTAAGGAGGATGAGGACACTCTTGTTTTTACACAGGCACAGGCAGACCTGCGACCGGTGGGGTCAATGACACAGTCCCGACCACAGGGGAGCCGTCGTCGGGGGCCTTGAAAAGAGAGTGCCATCGGGCCCGGCTGGTGTGGCTCCGTGCGTAGGGGCTCGGCCCGTGGACTGAAGGGTCCCGGGTTCGGTTCCGGTCAAGGGCACGTACGTAGCTTGCAGGCTCCTCCCTGGCCTGGGCCCTGGTCGGGGTGCGTGCAGGAGGCAACTGATCGATGTGTTTCTCTCACATCGATGTTTCTCTTCTCTCTGTCTCCCCCGCTCCCTTCCACTCTCTGAAATCTATGAAAAAATATCCTCGGATGAGGATTAACAAAAATAACAAACAAAAAAAGTGCCACCGAGACCCAGGGTGTGGACGGAGCGCTCAGCCCCCTGCCCATGAGCCTGCGCACGTGGCCGCTCCGGGAGCCGCCAAAGGGGAGTGGCATCGTCTCTCCACGGGGCGCCGGCGTGGGACACGAGACCTCCCAGGACGGGCGGGGCGTGGTCCTGGGAACTGTCCTCCATCCAAGAGGTTTACAGTTCAGCCAAACGGCGGGAACCTCACGCGAGGCTGTTCTGTCCGCGCCCGAGGATGTGTCGGTCTGTCCACATTTCAGCCGGAATCTTTGGACTCCGAGTGAACCGTGACGAGCAGGCCCGTCGGGCCCCAGTGAACCCAGGTCCCCGGCGTTAATTCTATCTCCTCGAAGCGTCGGGGAATGTGTGCTGGGGTCTCCGCCCTGGCGTTCCCCTCCTCTGGTCGGGAGTCGTGTTCCCCCGTCTCCATTCCTGCTGCTCAGCCCGCCATCCTCAGCCCTGGGAAGGTGCGAGGGTCGGGGGACTGCGGGGACCTTCTCCTGTGTCTGCTCCGCGAACTGTCGCCGACAGAAGCCTCCGGGGGAGCCGACCAGTTGGTCCCCGTCTCCCGCGGCTCTGGGCTGCCGTGGGGGTGGCTGTGCTGATGGGACCCACGGTCTCCGGTTCCTTTTCCCGTCACAGTCTGGGAGGCCGCCCCTCCAAGGAGCTGAAGGTCAGTGTTGCTGAATCTGTTCCTTTGCCTCAGCAAGACTGGCTGGGCTTCTGCGTGTCAGCCGGTCCCGGCCCTGCGCCCAGGGCTCCAGGATGGCACCCTCTCCCTGCAGAGGGACCCCCCTGGTGCTGCCGGGCCAGCACAGCCTGAGGGGCCCCCCACCTCGGCCTGCGCCTCCCCCAGTCCGAGGAGCTCAGGATGGCTTCCGGCAGCTTCCCCGAGGGGCTGGGTGGGGTGGGCCCTCTGGCTGGCCCCTGCCAGGGACGCACCCGCTTTCTCTGCGTCCAGAGTGAGCAGCGGGGGCTGTGGAGCCGAGATCGCTGTCCTGGGGCCGGAACCCTCCCTCCCTCCCTGAGCCTGAGCCTGTCCGGGCGGGTCCCGCTGTGTCTCCCAGACACTCTGGGAGGGACCCGGCTCAGCCTTCCACGAAACGCTGGCGTTGGTGCGGTGACGTCTGGCCGCATTGTTTTCCGCTCTAAAATTACAGCTTTTGTGCATTAAGCTAATTTCATAATTCTGCATTAACTTAATCTCCCATAAATCACACACGTCAGAAGGCGTTGTTGTGGAGGCACGGAGCCCAAATTTACCGCTCGGGCTCTGCGAACGCATGTTTTCATAATTCGCTCGGCGAGGCCCCGGCCGCCACGCCAGGCTCAGGAATTACCGTCCCGAGCCGGGCTCAGCCCCGGCCGGCCGCCGCTCCGGCCGCAACTGTTCTCCATACAAATCGAAACAATATATTCCCAGCCGTTTTCGTCGTCGTAATTACTAGCAAACGTCGTGGTGCAGCGAACATGTTTTAAACACCTGCCCTTGCGGTTGCCTCGTCTTCCCCTGCAGCTGAGCGTTCCCACGGCCCTGGGCGGAGAGCCCGCGGGTGGCAGCCGTCGCCCAGGCTGCCTTTTCCTGGGGAAGATAATACGTTTTTGGGGGAAGGAAGAGCCTGCGTCCTCTCTCCACCCCCCTCCCTCCTCTCTCTGTTTTCACCTCGGGAAGCAGGAATTCACGGCCAGGCCGGCTTTCCCATGCTGCCCGGCCTCTTGCAAGGGCGCATGGCTGCACCCGGCCTGCGGGTCCGGGGAACAAAGGGACGCCGTCACGGGGGCGGGGCCGCCCAGGGGCCCCTGGGGTGGGTGCTCGGCCCACGCCGCCGTCCCCCTGGCCGCCGAGTCCCTTGTAAATCAAAGGCCTGGGGAGCGGGGATACCAGACATGTTTGATCTCCTTCCAAGCTTTGAAACAACTTGCTTATTTTTTCTGCAGTTCGGCTCCTCAGTAAAATAAAACAGCGCGAGATGGATGTGCTGACGGGTCGCCGTGTGTCAAGCTGCCAGTCTGTAACGGTGACATGTTTCAGCTGGGCCGGGCGGTGCCGGCGGGGGCGGCCGGGGAAGGGGCTGGGGCGAGGGAGGCGGAGACAAAGAGGGACACGGGCTCTGCTTTCTCCTTGTGGCTGATCTTCATTTAAACCAAACACTTGTCATGTTCGGGGGGAAGTTTTATAAATTTTTAATGATATTGGGTACAACTGGTGCTTTGAAATTTGCTGTACTTTAATTTTTTCTTCGTTAGCAAAGGTTCACTAATGCATCGAAGTGCTCAGAGCGTATCCCAGGGATGCCGCGATAATTGTGTTGTTAATAATATTGTGGCACTGGTAATGTTCTCCTGGTAATCAAGGCAGGGGAATTTTTTTAATATATTCAGTTATTACACTGCATCGCGTACAAATCATGTCAATTACAATTGCCAGCCTGTGACAGTTAAAGTAATTGTATGCGTTTTCTAGAATTTTCCATTGGCTTGGCCAATCAAGCTAAGAAAAAAAAAATCAACACATTATTTGCATTAATTTTGTGTCTCGTCTGTGTCCACCCGTAAATCAGGTGTCCATCTCCTGCAGGAGGCAGCGCGGTGAGTATTTTAATAACGAACGGGGACGCACGCCCACACCTCGTTTAAGGGTCCTTCCGTCGGGCTGGCGAGACGCAGCGTCGCGGGCAGGAGCGGCGGTGCCCGGGCTGGCACATCCACGCCGCGTGCACCCGGGGTTCGTGAGGTCGCGCCTGTGCGGACGGGCCCCGTGAGGACCGTCTCTGTCGCCGTTCCTGCCTCTGCCTCCGCGGCCGGCGTCCTGTCGGGTCAGGGAGATGCCGTGACTTCGGTCTTTCCGCGTCGGCGTCGCTGAGGCAGCGCGAGATTCCCCTGCGCCAGGGATGATGTATGTGGTCCTTCGCAGAACAGCCCTGCAGATCCCGGCTCAGCCTCGCCCTCCCCGCCTGCCGGCTCTGCCTCCCGCCTGGCGCCCGCATTTTCTTTATTGGGAACGAAAAGAGCGAAATGCTCAGAACGCCCTGAGCACGTGGGAGAGTCCCCCGCGGCCCTGCCGTGACAGCCGGGAGCGGGGAGGGGTTTCCCGGGAGAAGGGGACGGGGGGCTGGAGGCTGGGGGGACGGGGGACGTGGGTCAGGACACCGGGAAGGGCCCCCTGAGGGGGACTCTCAGGCAGACCCCGCAGGGTGTCAGCTGGCCTCCTTCCCCTGCAGAAAAGAGGTGCTTGGGAGCAAGCAGGGGCGTAGCAATTTCCCAAGGAGCCCCCCAGCCGAGGACCGGTGGCAAAGTAACGGTGCGAGGCCCCGAGGAAGGACAGGGGGACGGACGGACGGGATGACCGGAGCCATTCCGGGCGGCTCCGTGCTCTGATTTGGAGGAAGATGGGCTCCGGGGTCTGAGGTCCCCCTCCCCCGCCCTCGCTGTCCACGCCCTCTAGGCCACGGAGGCGGGGCTGGGATTTTGCCTGGTGGCCGGCCGGGGGCCACAGGTGGCCGGGGATCAGGGAAGCAAAGTATCCCGCCACCCCCGCCCCCCCCGCGCCCTTAATGCAGCCATATGCTCCCGAACAAATCATCTCTCCGGACGCAGAATCTATTTCTCAGCTTTGCCCGGAGGCAGCGGGGAGAACAGACTCCTTTCCTCCCTCCGTCCCCCGGAGCCGGGCCTGCAGAATGGATGGCCGTGGAGCGGCGGCCGGACAGGAAAATCAATGCGTCATACCAGGAGGCTTCAGGGGTTAGGCTCCGTGTCCATGTCAACAAGCTATTGGTTTTTTTAATGCTCCGAAGTTATCACTTCCCGCCCGTGAGAGCCTCCACGGTGACTTGTGTGGTCAAACCTTAACAAAAGAATTCCCCGCGCCCACGCTCCGCGGCCTGCAATCTAATTGCTGCGCCGGGAGAAATTTCCCAAGTATGACAATCGAAGACAAACAGGCCAGCACGCCCCCCGCCAGCCCCCGCGGCAGACATCCCCAGGGCAAAGGCGGGTGCCCTGCAGGGGGGCGGGGGCGGGGACCCCACGGAGGAGCCGGCCTCAGCCCCGTGGTGGGATGGCGAGTGACCCCCGGGAAGCTCCCGGAAGCAGCTGGCCGGGAGCGGGGACAGCCAGCCGGCCTCTGGGGAGGGTCGTCCTGGTGTCTGCGGGAGCGTGAGCCGCAGGGAGCCGGGCCTGTGCCATCTCCCCTGCGTCCCACAGCCCTCCCTGCTCCACCAGGTGCACGCCAACCTGTCCGCAGAGCGGGGCGCCGGCGGGGGCAGGCCTGGCCCCTGCAAGTCACGCTCGCCCCTCGATTTTAACCCGAGCGTCCGACAAACGTGAAGCTTGGGTTCAGTCGTTGTCCATTTCGTCAGCCCGATCCCTGCCCCCGGTTTACGGAGCCGGGAGGCCTCCCGGGGGCCCCGTGGCTGCCCTGCTGTGGGGTTTCTTTCTTTCTTTAATCCTCACCGGGGATATTTTTCCATCGACTTTTTGGAGAGAGCGGAGGAGAGAGGAAAGACAGAGAGGAACATCAGTGTGAGGGAGACACGTGGACGGGTTGCCTCCTGCACGAGCCCCGACCAGGGCCTGGGCCAGGGAGGAGCCTGCAACCGAGGTCCATGCCCTTGAACGGAATCGAACCCGGGACCCTTCAGTGTGCAGGCTGACGTTCTCTCCTCTGAGCGGAACCAGCCAGGGCCAGACCTAGAATTCCTAACCCGCTGGCCCAACCCGCCCCACGCCGCCAGGCAGACCCGTGGCCTCCTAAAAGGGCTCCTGACCCGGGCCCACCGGCCCGCCCCTGCGGTGACAGTGCTAACACCGCGGCTGGAGGCCACGCTGAGCATTGCTCACCGCGGGCGGATGGAGAGGCTGTGCAGATGTAATTTGTTTTCAATGGCTGTTTCAAAAGAATAATTGTGGTGACATTGGGGGGTCGATCGTATCGATTTTTGTTTTCAAGTACACTGTGTGTGCGGTGCTAAGAGGAGGCAGGAAATATAACACTGCAGCCTGAATACAATAAAAATGGATCGAGGGCTGCGGGGACCGTCGGCTGCAGCCACCGGGCTCGGAGCATCATTGGCGGGATTACCGCGCGTCCTCTGGGCGGGCGCGTCACGCGAAGGTGTCTGCGTTTCCCGGCCTTTCCCTTGGCTGTTGCTTCTGGGACCTGCTTCCCGAACGCGCGGGGAGTCACCGGAGGTGCGATCCGGGCTGGGCTCCGCTCGCAGCCAGGGGGCAGGGGCGCGGCTGCGTGTCCAGGTGCGGGAGAGGGCGGGCTGGGGTCTGTGGAAGGAGCAGGCATGTCCTCGCGAAAACGTCAGCTTCCCACCCGGGGCAGGGGCAGGCGGCCTCGAGGGCGGCCCCTCACAGGGGCCGGTGTGCCCCGGGCGGAGCAGGGGCGTCCGTGGTTGTGGGAGCCGAGACGCCTTCGAGGGACCAGGCTGCAGGGCACGTGCCCGGGGTGTGGGCTCTCTGCCCAGGGAGCGCGTCTGAAGGTGACCACGCCACTGGTCAAGGCCGCAGAGCCCGGGTGGGTTTCTGGACTTGGGGTAACGAGGCCCAAACGCAGACCCCAGGGTGCAAATGGCGTGACCAGAGGTCAGTAATGAAGCTGAAAAAGCGCGAGGAGGTGTGAAGGCGCGCGCGGCCCCAGCCCCCGGCGTTGCAATGAGCTCTTGAGAGAAATGGAGGTTCTGGGAAAATACCGGCCGGTGCTGGCTTCCCGTTGGTTGTGGGGGAATGCGGTTCGTCTCCGGTGAGAGAACTGTCAGGGGGAGAGCAGCGCTTAGGCCCCCGGATCCGAGCGCCGGGGCGTCTGGCCCGATCGACGCCTTTGACAGGAGGGGAAACCGAGGCTCAGCCGGGCCCGCCCCGCCTCCCAGCGCCGTGTCCTGGCTCCCAGCTCACCTCTCCCCAGCCCATGGCTTAGCTTGGTGTGGGCAGCTTTGGCGTGGACAGCTGGGTGCCTTCGTGTGTGTGTTCTTTCTCGTCCTTTTTTTAAAACCGAGGACACAGGTAACTTGGGGAACGTTCCATAAAAAATGCAGCTCCGATCCTATTGGGAAATCCAAGCACTTAGCAACACGGGACCCCGTCCTGGGCGGCAGGCGGCGTCTGGCTGGGCGGCCCCTGCAGTTTCGCGGGGGGTGCCCTTGGGGGCGTCGGCCTGGGTGTGGGGCTGCGGCGTCTGCAGGGTCTGAGACGCACCGAGACATTTGGGGCACAAATGAGCTGGGCCGCCCGCGTCCTCTGAGCACAGACGGGGGTCGGTAACGGTGAACGGATCAGCACCTGGGCCTCCAACCGGCTCCATGGCGGTGTGTGTGCCGGTGACACCAGCCTCCGGGAGGCAATAAAAGCCGATGCGTCTACAACAGTGGTTCTCAACCTTCTGGCCCTTAAATACAGTTCCTTATGTGGGGACCCAACCATACAATTATTTTCGTGGCTACTTCATCACTGTCATGTTGCTGCTGTGATGAATCGTCATGTAAATATCTGATCTGCAGGACGGTCTTCGGCCACCCCTGAGAAAGGGTTATTCAGCTGCCAAAGGGGTCGCGGCCCACAGGTTGAGAACCGCTGGTCGACAACATTTCAAACCCTCTCCCTCCCTGAAGGTTTCCTTCAGCAGACATTCTCCAAGCTCCTCGCTCGGAGACACAGCAGGAGCTCAGAGTCCCAGAGGAAAACAGCAGCAGCACAGAGCGGGGTGCTGGGCGCCCAAGATGCACGCTCAGGTCCTGTGCAGTGAGTACCTACTGTGTGCCAGGCCTGTGATGATTTTCAAAGTCACCAGACAAGGACAATAACCACAAAAGACAAACGACAGCAAAAACAAAAACAAAACAAAAACCCAAGCCAACAACCACAACAAAACCCCACGTTTATGTGTTGAGGGGTTTGAATCTGGTTTAAAGAGGAATCAGCATCTTTTTAAAGAAGCATTTTATTGATGTCAGAGAGGAAGGGAGAGGGAGAGAGAGAGAAACATCAGTGAGGAGAGAGAATCATGGACCGGCCGCCTCCTGCACGCCCCCCACTGGGGATGGAGCCCACAGCCCGGGCCTGTGGCCTGACTGAGAACTGAACCAGGACCTCCTGGTTCCTAGGTCGATGCTCAGCCCCTGGGCCACGCCGGCCGGCTGGGCGGGAAATCTCTCTGAGAGTGGTGCTGCCAGCCTTTCAGGGCGGCGAGTCCGGGGCCGCCTGCCCCGCGTCTCAGGGCCCCGAGCCCGGTCCAGAACTCTCAGCCTTCCCCCCACGTCCTCCCTGGGGGTCTGCAGGGCTCGTGCCAGGTGGGCCCGCAGGACGCAGGTGTCCCAGAAGCTCTCACAGGAACCTCCAGGCAGATTGGAGTCGACGGGCCTGGCAGACGGGAGGGCAAATTGCTCTCCTCAGTGACCTCGTCGCCTGGAAGTGCTTCCGAGACGTTCCCTGTGGCCCGTCAGCTTCCGACAGGAGGAGCGGCGAACAGGACACACCCGAGGGCTCCCCATTCGGCTTGTTTTCCCCGGACCCACCCAGGAGCCGCGTGGCCGGAGGCTGAGTCCCGGGTGCCGGCCCTGTTCACCCCACAGTCTTGCTCCTCTGTGGGTGTCAGGTCAGCATTAAAAAAAAGTATATTTTTATTGATTTCAGAGAGAAAGGGAGAGAGCTAGAAACCTCAATGAGGAGAGAGGATCATGGATGGGCTGCCTCCTGCACGCCCCTTGCTGGTGATGGAGCCCGCAACCCGGGCATGTGCCCCAACCGGGAATCGAACCGTGACCTCCTGGTTCATAGGTCGACGCTCACCACGGAGCCACGCCGGCCGGGCAGGAGGTCAGCTTTGCCTGCAGCAGGCGAGTCCACCCTAGGCTGAGTGTGAGCACGTGAGCCTAATGGTCAGGGCAAGACTTGGCTCCAAGGGGAAGCTTCTAGAACCTGACAGCCCGCCACAGCCCAGAGGGAGGAGGATGGAGTCCCAGCGCGGCCGGAAAACGGCTGGTCGAGCCCCCAGCCCCCTAACCGAGGAGAGAACCTGTGTGCACACACGGGTCGAATGAGACCTTATCGTTATTTTTACATCCGAGCATTCCTCTTCGAGCGCTGCCATATCTCATGAAAACTTTGATTAACATTTCAAAGTGACCTTCCCCCGTCCCCCTCCCTGGCAGGGCGGTCGGTCCCGGGAGCCATAACCGATCTGAAACATTTTCGTCTTCACAAACACCATCAAGCCAGCTGTCCTCGCGGAGATGTGTGGCTCTCATTAGGGATACTTTTTAGCCGGTAGTGTGTCTCCGGGGAGAGCGCGACGGGGCGTCCTCTCTGCAGGCAGAGTTTTCGAGCCCGGACACTTCATGCAAATGGCCGTTTCACCTTTGGGGTCTTGTCGCCACGTCGGCCTGTGGCTGCTCTGGTCTGGGATGGGGACGCTCAGGGCTCTGGCTGCCCTGAGAGGCAAGATGCGTTGGGTGGGATGGGGCTGGGGGAGCCCCCCAGGGAGCCCCGACTTGGGACGTGGCTGGGCCATCGGAGGGCAGGGGCGTGCCCGGGGAGCCCAGGACACAGCAAGGCTCACGGGGAGACCAGCTCCATCCGTCTTCCAGGCTGTGGCTGCGGCCGCTTCCTGGGTGGTGACGGGCTTGGGTGGCAGTCGAGGCGTAATTTTTATTTTAATTTTATGTTTTTGCAGAGAGAAAGAGAGAGGGAGAGGGAGAGCGAGAGAGAAACATCAATGACGAGAGTCATTGATTGGCTGCCTCTTGCACACCCCCCACTGGGGTTCCAGCAACTCGGGCACATACTGCGACCGGGAATCAAACTGCAACCTCCTGGTTCATAAGTTGTTGATGCTCAACCGTTGAGCCACCCGGCCGGGCTCAGGGTAATTTTTCAGGCACGCTGCCTCTGGCGGGCGGCGGACTGCGGGCTGCGGGCTGCGGGCTGCGGGCTGCGGGCTGCATCCAGGCTGCCTGGGAAATGGCCTTTTTATGCAGCCGGATAATGGCAGCGTGCACTCGGCGGGATCAGGCCGACGCTCTGAGGAATGGCTGCCTTCGCTCCGCTAATTTGTCAGGAGAAATGCAGACCGTCTCTCCAGGAGGCCTCGGCGAGGACATCACTTCCCGCGAGCTCTGCCTGGGTCAGCGTGCACTCGGCGCCCCGCCGGCCCCTGTGGCGTCCACCTCCCGGGGACACTCTGATTTATTGGGATTAAACAAGCCGTGTCCCCCTCCTGACTCAGCCCGCGGGACGAGCACCCCCTCCCGCCTCTCTCGCTCTCCCCTCCGGAGCCACAGACGAGGGCAGGGTCGCTTCACAAATGGCCCCTGTGTCTCGCGGGAGACAGTGCTGGGCACGTCCACGCTGCTGGGACCTGGTGGTGGCTTCAGGGACAGCTGGTCTGCAGGGAGGGCCCGACTCCGAGCAGCAGGCTCTGGGAGTGGCTGTCTGTCTGGTTTCCAAGGTGAGGACCCAGGGACACGGGGCCTCGCGTGCTGGAGAGATGAGCTGAAGCTACTGGTGCTTGAAGGCACCTCCTCTCCCCACATCCAACACACAGCACCCACCTGCACCCACGGCTGGCGACCCAGGTGTGCCTTGCGACTATTTTATTTCATTTATTATTTTGTTATATATATACTAGAGGCCCGATGCATGAAAATTCGTGCAAGAGTAGGCCTTCCTTCCCCAGGCTGCCAGCACCGGCTTCCCTCCAGCACCAGCAGGCACCTGGGACCCCAGCTGGCTTCCTGGCTTTGTCAGGAAGGATGTCTGGAATGACGTCTGGTCTAATTAGCATATTACCCTTTTATTATTATATATATATGTGTGTGTTTTTTTTCAGAGAGAAAGAAAGAGATAGAAACATCAATGGTGAGAGAGGATCACAGATCGCCTGCCTCCTGCACGCCCACACTAGGGATCGAGCCCGAAAGCTGGGCCTGTGCCCTGACCAGGTGTGACCATTTTAATTGCATTTTCACCTGAGCCCCCCTCTCACTTAAGGAGGCCTGCTTGGCTCGGCATCCGCTAAAGCGTCTTGTGTGGTGAATGGACGATGATGTTAGGACTATGTTCCTTCTGTGAACAATGCAGACGTGGCCTGGCTCCCACCCTGAGCCTCTGTCATCTCACGCCGTGCGACGGCCTTTGTCCTCGAGGCCGCAGACACTGCCTCCCGGGGCGGGGGGGCGCGGGGCAGGACAAAGGTGGCCCCTCCCAGGGCGACGGTGAGGGGAAAGGAGTGACCGCACGTCCTCAGACAAGGCTGGTGCTCGGCCCATGGCCAAACCGAGGAGCACTCGCCTCCTGGTGGCCCTGGCTGGCTCCTCCGCCCTCAGCAGCTCCCCTCTGCCGAGACTGGGAGAGTCAGGTGTGGACTGAGGACTGAGGACCCTGGAGGTGGGACTTGGGCACTGTCTGGTCGCCAGGTGTGTTTGGAGTCTGCGGGCTGGTCCAGGCCCATTTCCTCCTTGTCTCTCCACGGGCGTGATGTCTTCTCCAGTCTCCCTCCAACTTACCTGTCTTCCCAGCTTGCCCATCCCCCCCACGGGTGCACCTGCGGACCTACTGTGCGTGCCAAGACTTGCGAGGGCATGTACTTCCTCCCCATTAGGAGGAGGAGATTGCATAAACAGGGTTTGGTCGTTGAAATATCTCTTCCTGCCCTGGCCGGTGTGGCTCAGTGGATATGTCGGCCTGTGGACTGAAGGGACCCGGGTTCGATTCCGGCCAAGGGCATGCGCCTCGGTTTCAGGCTCCTTCCAAACCCGGGCCCTGGTTGGGACTCATGTAGGAGGCAACCAGTCGATGTGTTTCTCTCACGTTGATGTTTCTCTCTGTCTCTCCCTCTCTCTTCCACTCTCTCTAAAAATCAATGGGAAAATATCCTTGTAGACACGGTTCCTGGGCAGAGAATGGAGGAGCCTCCCTGTGAGCCCCAGGCCAAGGCCACTCCGCCAGGCCACCACCTCGCAGGCGACCAGAACTGGGCTGCCTGGGGACCAGGTGAGCTGGTGAGGAGAGCGGAGAACGTTTGACAACGGCGTGGGCCTTAAAAATACATCTGAAAATACACAAAGCACCCAAATAATGTTATTAAATGTCTTGTTGGAGGAGGTCCCGGGGCGGGGGCGGCGGGGGGGTGGCCAGCCGGCTCCGCTCTCTGACGGATAACGTGCTGAGACCCCACTTGTTGCGCGAACAAAGCCATTTCCATTCCCGCCGTCTTCTCTCTCTCTCGCTCCCTCTCTCCCCCTTTCTCTCTTTTGCATTTTGCTATTTTTCCCGAGGAGACAAATCTCTGAAGGACTATTAAGTTGCAAATATACCAGAGCCAAAAATAGAAGATGGAGCCTTATAAACATTTTGCATATTTGGGTGTAATTTGTTGAAAATAGTACAAAATATGCTCACAGTTGGCATCTCGAATGCAAATATTAGGCATGCAGGCCCGGGTGCATTATGGCTCCCAGCAGCGCAGCCCGGCTTGTCCAGGAGCTATTGTGCGGCTCGGTCGCTTGCTGGAGTGCGAACAATATTGGCGACTTGTTTGCACAGCGCCTTAGGGACGTACCTGTCGCCAAGTGACGTTCCCGCCTCCTGAGGCTCCCAGGGACAGACCTGCGGGAGGAGCTCCGGGCAACACCGACACAGGCATTTCTCTCTCTCTTTTTAAAAATATATTGTTATTGATTTCAGAGAGGAAGGGAGAGGGAGAGAGAGATAGAAACATCAACGATGAGAGAGCATCTTGGAAGGGCTGCCTCCTGCACGCCCCACACGGGGCATGGAGCCCAAAACCCGGGCCTGTGCCCTTGACCAGGAATCAAACCGTGACCTCTTGGTTCCTAGGTCGACGCTCAACCACTGAGCCACGCCGGCCGGGCTCAGACACAGACATTTCTAACCTTCCGGGTGCTCATTGCTCTTCCGAGCTCTTGATGAAAACCGGGGTGGGGATCAGGGTGTGTGGGCCTGTGGGCACGGCCGTCCGCTTTTGCTGGGCAGACACGGGGTGGCGTGGGGGCCCGCCACTAGGGGTCTGCAGTCACGTGTGCGTGGCGGGGTCTCTTCCACTCAGAGCGTAAAGGAGGCCTCTGGGTCTACGGCCGACGGTCCATCCGTGCCCCTCCCCGCAGACGGGTGAGGAGCCGCCTCCTTGCTGGGGCCTCGCTGCACATCTGGATCTCTCCTCACAGGTGAACCCCCCCGCCCCCCCCCCCCAGGCTGAGAAAAACAAGGTGTCTCTCTTGGTTATAAATTTAACTCTTCGATGATTAGCCCGGGCAATTAGGACGCCCCTGGGTGGCGTGTGTGGTGGAGGCACCCGCTGGAAGCCTGATGAGCTGGGGCCTCCGGCCGCCGGCTCCCGTGGTAAGTGCCTGGCACGGAGAGTATTGATTTCCATTTAGATATCTTAATGCCTCAGACAGCCCGGCAGATGCGGGCTGAACGCGGATCCGCGGGCGCGCGGGGCTGCAATCTGCAAACATTTTTCTTGCCACTTTGTTTCATTTTTCCTAAACTTAACTGATTTGGAATCCGGAGATATAAATGAACCGCGCCGGGCCGGCCTATCCATCACCCCGCACACAAACATCGCCACTGCCCTCTCCTCACATCCTATTACCACCGGGTAGTGGGCTCGTCAAACAGGAATAAAAATTACACCGCAAACATCATAAGTTAGGCTTGATTTGTTGAGCAAGTAGCCTGACAATCGGCCGAGAGTTATGGACCACGGCTGCGCTGGAAATCAGGCTTGTTATGGCTCTGGTACGTCTATAAAGATTGTTCATTTCATATAAAACAGCTACCTGCACTGAACGCTCTGGAAGGAAGAATAATGCCGGTTATAAATATCGAGGAAAATCTATTTGTCTGCCCCTTCCCGCCGCGCGCGCGTCCCACCGAGCGGCCCCGGGTTCCGGAGGCGGGCGCAGAGCCGGGCCGCCCCCCTCGCCGGCGTGCTGGGCCTGGGCCGGCGCGGGTCATCTCTCTCCCTGTCAGGGCGAGGAGCAGCGGAGTGTGACCGGGCCCGCGCCTCGCTCCCTGCCCACCGGGGGGACGCTAATGACGGCCAGGAGCCGGACGGCCCTGCCGTTCAAGCCGGTGGAGGGGAAGGCTGTCGGTTGGCCGGCCGGGGCCGGGTAACAGTTAACGTCAGAGAAGATAAATAGAAATTATTAGAATGGGTTTGGGAAGATGTTTTTTTTTTTTTGAGGGCAGGGCTGTGTTCGCTTAAAGATACATTATTGGGCTGTGCTATCTGATTTCAAGCGGCCGGGTAATTAAGATGATGAACGCCCCTTACTCACAGGGTTCAACGCATTAAAGTTTTAAGCACCCTTTGTGCTCAGCACGGAAGGAGGGACCGTCCATGTGGGCCCGGGCCAGGGATCGCTCGGCCTCCGGCGTGTGGTGACCTCTCCGGACGGCGCGGCCCCGTCTGCACGGTGGGCGCGTGCGGGGTGGGCAGCGTCGGCTCACTCACCCAGCCGGCCGCCCTGGTCCTGAGGGGAGGGGAGGGAGGGGGGGGAGCAGAGAAACCCCAGATCCTGCCGGGAGGCGCCCCGGGCTCCTCTCCTGGTGCCGGTCCCCGGGGTCCGCTCCATTTCGGGGTTCAGCAGTTGTGCCCCAAACACGTGTCTAGCTGTCAGGCACACAGTGTCAGCGGAGGGTCCGACCGGGGTGCCCGCGTCTTGCGGACGTGCTGGAGTGGGGAGGGGGCGCGCCGCCCATCCTCATCCCCGATGTGAATGCTCCAAACCACAGTGTCCTGGACTGTGTTCCTCCTGTTGGCATTCGTCCGCATCCAGCCATGAGCTGGCGAATAAAGGGGCGTTTTAAAGGGCTCACTCGAGACGGCAGAATAAAAACGCGGCTGTCTTTGGGGTCCGCTCCTCTTTGCCATCTTGCTCCCCAACCACAGGATGATGTAAGGCTCTTGACGAACCTCCTCCGTCAACGCTGACCTCTGCGGGTGGTGATTTGCAGGCCTGCTTGGACACCGACTCGTTTTCTCAGGCCAAGCATGGCTATGGAGTTAGCGTCTCTGGCAGACTCTTGGGGAAGTCAAAACCGTACCTCCCAGCTGGGTGACCTTGAGCAGACGGTTACCCTCTCTGCGCCTCAGTGTCCGTATCTGCAGGGCAGAGATCCGTCTGTCTTCCTTATGTGTGAGCTGCTGTGGCCAGCATCCATGATAACGTAGTGATGTTACTATCTCATGCCCGGGTCCGAGATACTGAGAACCAAGGAGGCAGGAGTGGGACTATATGCTGAGCTGTCGTCCTCGTAGCTGGCTGAGGGTTCCCCAGCCACCTCTGTGCCCAGGTCATTCGTTAACATGGAAACTTATGGAAAAACCATATACAGGCTATACCTCCTCTAATTGATGTCAAAAAGCAAGAGATATAAAGAGAAAGGGCAGGCAGAATAGAGAGAAAGTGCCAGGGAGTACGAAGAGGGCTCCTCCCTATGTGGATCCCAGCCCCAGCCCCAGTCCCAGTCCCAGTCCCAGTCCCAGGCCCAGGCCCAGGCCCAGGCCCATGCCCAGGCCCAGTCCCAGGCCCGGCCCCAGGCCCCTGAGTCTCCAGTTACTCTGCTTTCCCTGGGTGGGGGCACCTGGGGCTCGGCCAGCCCACCTGTGAGTAGTCATTGCTGCGTCCCCGCATGGTGACTCCACCAGCTCGGCAGGGAGACACACCACTGATGCCTCCACCTTTTGTCTGGGAGGATGGCCACCCCCCTGCGTTGGCCCAGGTCAGTGCTGGCTTTCCCAGGGGTAACAGCCCCCCTTCAATCTGCAAAGTGGCCCCGGTGATCAGTAGCGACACCACCCAGGCCAGCAGGGACCGCGGCAGCAGGAGGTTAGGTGGTCCCAGGTGAGCTGGAAGACCTTCTGACAGTACAATGTGGGTAGGGACATCAGGGCGTCTGTCCCCAGGGGCCGGGGGCACCCATGGCCACCCTCAGCTCATGGCTCGAAGGGCGGCCGTGGCAGGGCGTTCGCTGCCAGGTGTGAAACCCACACGGGGAAAGGAAGGGAATAGAAAATGTCATCCTAAGTGTTTGTGACAAGTGTTTGCTTCTGGGGAAAAGCTCATTTTCACTCCGGAGGCCGACGCCCCGGTAACGGTTTGTGAAAAAGTCCAGGCGCACGTCCGTGTCCTGACGCGTTTCCCCGAGTGGCTCTGCTCTGAGCGCCTGTGGTGGTGACACCGGGACGGCTGTTTCCATCTGGACGCGGCGGAAGCCTGAGAGAGAGCAGAGATTAGGAGCGCGGGCCGTCTGTCCGTCCGTCCGTCCGTCCGTCCGTCCGTCTGTTCGTCCATCCTGCCTTCCTCTTGTCCTCTCGTTGGCGGCCTGTGTTTTGGTCTCGGGAAAGATGTGGCTGTCCCGGTGGTGTCGTTCTAATCGCCATCGCAGTGTCACGGGCCCTGTTTGCAGGTCAGGACACAGCGGGGCCAGGGCTGCGCGGGAGGGAGGCCGGTCCTGGGGAGGTTGTCACGCAGGAGGGACAGGGCGCGCTCTGCCCCTGCCTCTCGATGCTCCCTTCCCCTCGTCACCTTGGTGACCTGTGCAGACCAGGGCGCTTCCATTCGTGGCGCCGTGTGGTCCCTGATTCCCGGACGTCGGAGGGTGCCAGCTGTCCGTCAAAGGACTGTTGGCGTGTAAATCGGATTTTGGGTCGAGCTGGAAGTCATCGGACTGTTAGGTGGAAAATGCGAGGTCGTCTTCAGGTGGTAGCGCCGGGGACCGACGGCCTCTTCCCGTTCTGTGGGCCTTGGGTCTCTCTCCAATCCCCCCTCCCCTCACCCAGAGCCGTCGCTCCGATGGCCCTGACACGTCCTGCCTCTGGAAGGATCACTCAGCAGAGGCGGCGGGAACTTGTTCGTCCATCCACTGCCCCCTCCTTCTTAGACAGGAAGCAGCCAGGATCACGGGGAGTGTGAGTGTGTGTGTGAGTGTGTGTGTGAGTGTGTGTGTGAGTGTGTGTGTGTGAGTGTGAGTGTGTGTGTGAGTGTGTGTGTGAGTGTGTGTGTGTGAGTGTGTGTGTGTGTGTGAGTGTGTGTGAGAGTGTGTGTGAGTGTGTGTGTGAGTGTGTGAGTGTGTGTGTGTGTGAGAGTGTGTGTGTGAGTGTGTGTGTGTGTGTGTGTGTGTGTGTGTGTGAGTGTGAGTGTGTGTGTGTGAGTGTGTGTGTGTGAGTGTGTGTGAGTGTGTGTGTGTGTGAGTGTGTGTGTGAGTGTGTGTGTGCGAGTGTGTGTGTGAGTGTGTGTGTGTGAGTGTGAGTGTGTGTGTGAGTGTGTGTGTGAGTGTGTGTGTGTGAGTGTGTGTGTGTGAGTGTGTGTGTGTGTGTGAGTGTGTGTGAGAGAGTGTGTGTGAGTGTGTGTGTGTGTGTGTGTGAGTGTGTGTGTGTGTGAGAGTGTGTGTGTGAGTGTGTGTGTGAGTGTGTGTGTGTGTGAGTGTGTGTGTGAGTGTGAGTGTGTGTGTGAGAGAGTGTGTGTGAGTGTGTGCGTGTGTGTGTGTGTGTGAGTGTGTGTGTGTGTGAGAGTGTGTGTGTGAGTGTGTGTGTGTGAGTGTGTGTGTGTGTGAGTGTGTGTGTGAGTGTGAGTGTGTGTGTGTGAGTGTGTGTGTGAGTGTGTGTGTGTGTGAGTGTGTGTGTGAGTGTGTGTGTGTGTGTGAGTGTGTGTGTGTGTGAGTGTGTGTGTGTGTGTAACACGTAAGAGAGAAAGACCAGATAAAAATCAGGACAAAAAGCACGTGCTAAAAGCACAGTTCGCGACAGTCAAGATGTTCCGTCCAAGGAACCAGACAGCAGCCTGGGCACAGGCTCCCTCAGAAAACCAGAAACGATGTGGAGACTAAACACACGATTCCCCCGAAAAAATAAAGCAGCAGGAACAGGCCCGGGCAGAGGAGCGTTGTGAGGGGGGAGGTCGGGGCCGGGAGGGCCCGGGGGCCGGACCGTTGTGGGGAGGATGCGCGTCGAAGAGCCGAGGAAACGACGGGACATTCCCCACGGGCGCGCCTTTACACGGGCGGCCCTCCGGTCTCCGCACGGACAACGCGCCGCCGCCACGCTCTCCCACGGGAACCCCGGCACGGGAACGGGGGGCCGCCACGCTCTCCCACGGGAACCCCGGCACGGGAACGGGGGGCCGCCACGCTCTCCCACGGGAACCCCGGCTCGGGACGCGGGCCGCTCGGGCTGGAGCTCAGGGCGGCAGCAGCCTTTGTTCACCTCGTCAGAGCCAAACAGAGAAGGCGTCGGGGATGCGATTTTAATGGTTTACATGTTTATTTTTGGTGGATCTGGAGCACAGTGACCGTAAAAAAACACCCGAGAAAGATCACCAAGAGGCCACGCTCCGGGCCGCTGTCGACGCTGAACTTCGGGGACTCACAGCCGGTGTTTTATTACTGAGTCTGAGGGGTAAGTGTAGAGGAAGCGAGCAGTAAACGCAAGATGTTAGAAAAGAAACTACGAATTTGGAGTACGGAAGAGAGAGAAAAGGTAAAAAAAGGGCAGAAATCTTAATATACATTACACAGTAAATATATGTAATCAATATTGAATGTATTTAGTTAAAAAGCTTTTGCATATGTGATATGTATATGCACATCTAGTATATTACATATGTACAAAAATCTAACTTATATATTAAATATACAGGACAATAAGCAAAAAATATAAATATATACCAAGACAGCATTGCTATATTACTAATTCTTTGTTTTCAACATTAAATTAGCCAAAGTAAAATAAATTATTTTAAAGAGCAAAAATAAATAAGTTGTAGGACTAGTATATAAATCTAAGCCCTGCTTCTGTAGAACTATAGGTAAATTTTTGACACAGTATTTAACAAGAAAATTCTTCCTCAAATATAGAAAACAAGTTATGAGAAAAATGAGAGTAATCAAATCCTTTTTACAGTATTATTTTTTACAATAAATTAGTTAGAGAATTATCTATAAATTGGTTGGTTTTAAGAAAACAACCCCAGTATTACAAAAAACACAACCCTAGACTACAGAACTCTTGCACAAATAAATAAGATAGAAATACTTAAAGTTATCAAAACGTCACTTCCAACAACAGAGCAAACACAAGATGCTTTTATCAGAAACGTGTGTTTTTATTAAGAGTTTTAGAGCGCAGTGGCCTCTGAAAACACCAGCCAATTCATTTGACGAAGCTATGGTAACGCTAACACCATAGCCAGGCGAAGACAGTTCAGAAAGGTAACTCGCTTATGAACATAACATAAAAATATTAAATAAAGTACGATGGGAAAAAATCTGACAAGTGAATAAAAGAATAATACCTTCTGACTAAATACGTTCTTTCCACTGAGGGATTTAAGGATAATTAATATATTTAAATACGTTAATATATCAAGAGTTAAATTGACATGTATTTTCTGTTGAAATGACTTATAATAAAATTCAACACTCATTTCCAAAAAACCCCCCAAAACAAAAAAACCCCACCCAAAACCTAACACCTGTTAGTAGGATAGACATGACAGTAAAACTTTTTTATTAGGGGAGGGTGGGTGGGTGGGAAGAGATCAGCGAACTTGCATGCGTATATGCACAACCCTGGACACGGATAATAGGGTGGTGAAGGGTGGGGTGGGAGTGGGGGGTGGGGGCGGGCTAGGAGAGGCCGATGGGGGGGGGGAAAGGGGACATAGGTAATACTTTCAACAATAAAGATTAAGAAATGAAGAAGTTGGAATTTACTTTCCAACCCCCTTTACGTCTGCTCTTTCAGCCATAAATATGCAGAATGGCGAGAAAAAAAGAAGAGAGAAAGGAAGGCAGCTTCGCTTCCAAAACACTAGCCGGACACATGCTATGGAAGTAGGAACGGATTCTCACAGCCCGGCCACGGCTAACACAGTCCTCTCCGTTCTGCCCAATGGAACGACACACAAGGTAAAAGCAAGGGGTGGCTGACTGACAGCAGAGGACCCGTGACTGTCATTAGCTGAGGTAGGATGATCTCTCGGAGAATCCCGGGGGATAACTGGGGGAGTGTGCACCGCGAAGTGGGTCCAGAAAGAAAGCTCCATCAAAATAAACACAAATGAAAGTTAGCTTGTCTACGTACCGGTGATACGATAATATGAAAAAAATACCATTCACAGCAGCAACACAAAATGTGAAATATTTAGGATAAAGCTCACAAGAAAAGTGCTGAAAAAGCATAAGGACTGAACATGGAAAAAGAGTGTTACTGAATTCACATTAACAATAAAAAAAAAGTTGTCCGTTCTCTCTGTCGTATCTAGAAGTTTAACAAAATCCAAATGGGACTCCGGAATGATTCTGACACTCATCGGGGAGCTTAGAATCGCCAAGAACGTTTTGAAAACTGGGAGGATGGCAAGGGACCTGTGCAGTGACGCCCTGGCGGCTCTGTGTGTCCGCAGTGTGATGTAACTGCAGGGATGGATAATCCATGACACAGGGCACAGAGAGCAGAGGCAGGCCCAGGCAAACGTGAATTTCACAGAAGATACACGCGGCGTTTCCAATCAGCGGGGAAAAGAAGATCAGTAAGTAAAACTGGGCCAATCTGTGGACCAGGTGGGAAAAAAATAGAGCTTTAAAGCACAACATGTCCTAAAACCTTTTAGACTGATAAAGTATTTAAATACGAAATTTGAAACCATAGAAGTATTTTAAGAAAAAGACACTGATATCTATTTGGTGTTGTGGTATGCAAGTTTTTTCTAAGCTCATAGATAGAGGCCTAGTCCGTTGAATAAGAGACTGATGGATTTCACCGCTCCTCCTGACAACAAAACTAAATGTTAGACCAGAAACTAGAGGGAAACATTTTTTTTTTTTTGCAACAAAAGCATTTAGTACCCTGATTATAGGAGTTCTTGCAAATTAATAATTTAAATGGCAAATGTACAAGAGAAAATGGGCAAAGAAAAGTAGCAGGAAATTTTATGATGAAGGATCACAGTGGCCAATGAGTGTAAGAAGAAAAGAGTTTGACTTAGAAATTAAGGACCTAACAGTTGAAAGGAAGGATTGGTGTGATGCATTTAGTTCTGTGCCAGGGACATAGAAAGTCCTAGATATGGATTAACTCTTTGTAAGGAGATGATGGTGATGATGGTGATGATGGTGATGGAGATGATGATGACGGTGGTGATAATGATGATGGTGATGATGGTGGTCGTGGTGGTGGTGATGGAGATGATGATGATGGAGGTGGTGGTGATAATGATGAAGGGGATGATGGTGGTGGTGGTGATGGAGATGATGATGGAGGTGGTGGTGATAATGGTGAAGGGGATGATGGTGGTGGTGGTGATGGAGATGATGATGATGGAGGTGGTGGTGATAATGATGAAGGTGATGATGGTGGTGGTGGTGATAATGATGAAGGGGATGATGGTGGTTGTGGTGGTGGTGATGGAGATGATGATGATGGAGGTGGTGGTGATAATGATGAAGGTGATGATGGTGGTGGTGGTGATGGAGATGATGATGATGGAGGTGGTGGTGATAATGATGAAGGGGATGATGGTGGTGGTGGTGATGGAGATGATGATGATGGAGGTGGTGGTGATAATGATGAAGGGGATGATGGTGGTTGTGGTGGTGGTGATGGAGATGATGATGATGGAGGTGGTGGTGATAATGATGAAGAGGATGATGGTGGTTGTGGTGGTGGTGATGGAGATGATGATGATGGAGGTGGTGGTGATAATGATGAAGGTGATGATGGTGGTGGTGGTGATGGAGATGATGATGATGGAGGTGGTGGTGATAATGATGAAGGTGATGATGGTGGTGGTGGTGATGGAGATGATGATGATGGAGGTGGTGGTGATGGAGATGAAGGTGATGATGACGGTGGTGGTGATGGAGATGATGATGATGGTGGTCATGGTGGCAGAGACGATGATGACGGAGATAATGTTTCCTTCAAATGAGAGCAGTCACGATTGGCATATGGCATAGAGGTGTCAGGATTATTTTCTCGGCGGAAGAGGAAGGTAATATGTTTCTAAAGTGTGATTTGCAATATATACCCAACCGGTGGAAAAAGCAAATTTCTTTTGATGAGGGATTCGCTTCACACATTTATGCAAAGAAAGTCTCAGGAAGTCCTCTCCCAGGATTTACTTCCAGGATGTCTGCCACAGGATTAGTCACAGGAGCTGCCGTAAAACCGGGCACATGGGCGGCTGGTCCACGTCCGGGGCCCCCACATGGTAGAACAGTGTCGAGGGGTCGTAGGACACAGATTACCCACGTGAACTCAGCCCCAGGGTCTCGGTGGGAATGGGCGTTGCAGCCCCACACCCAGAAGTCTGCGTCTGCTTTGCGGAGGCTCCCATGTGATGTCTGCGTGGAGGGATGGTGGGCGAGTGGATTCTCTCCTCTCAGTATTTCCCAACATCTTCTATGAGCGGGTGGTAATTTTATACGCAGAAAGACCACTGGTAAATATCCCCTTCAATTTTCAGAAGAAGACCCCCTGGGAATTTGGGAGCTGAGATTTGGGGCGAGTGTTTAGGATTTGTGGCGTGACCGCCCCCCTCCCCCACCTTCCAGTCCTTAATTCCCAGAGGTGAGGGGAAGCCGCCAGCAGGAGCCGTGCCTGCGCTGGGAGCTGCAGAGGGCCGGGAGGTGCCAGCGTCTGGGACACGGATGCCCTCGTGGGTCCTGCTGCATCGTCTATTGGCAGTGTGTCGCTGAACGGGGCCTTCCGCTGTGTGAGCACAGGGCTGGTGCGGCAGCCCCCACGGGTGTCGCCCGTAGATCAGGAGTTAAATATAGACCCAGGATGCGCTAGAAGGCTGCCCGGGCCTCTGGCCCAGCTCCTGTCTGCAGGAGCCCCACCGTGGTGCAGAGCCTGGCTCCTCCTGGGCTGGCGCCCTGCCCGCCGCCCGCAGGGCTCTGCAGCCCCAGAGGAGGCACGGGCCAGCCCAGCCCTCCACGCAGGGCGCTGCAGCCCCTGGGCAAGGAAGGGCGGGTTCTCTCCGAGGGCTGCCCGCGAGGTGGCCCCCGGGACAGGGGCCTGCGGGGTTGCCTCTCTGCGTTTGGGGTAACAGGCGAGGAAAACCCTGGAAGACCACCCGGGCACCTGCCCATTTTGTTTCCACCTCCCGGGGCAGCGATTTTCGACCCGTTCGCCTCCTGCACACACGAACTCATTCCTAAAATTCAGCAGCCCACCCCCAAAATACACTTTTTGCCAACCCCACAAAAAATAGGTATAATTTTTATTGATGTACAAAAACAGGTCACAGAATTACTACCCTTTTTGCTCCAAAGGGTAACTCCTTTGTGACTTAAAAAAAAAAAAAAAATCAGGTGCCTATCCTTGTATATAAGGATTTCTGGTCCCAAGAATGAACCAATCAGATGCAACCTTCGTATGCGACGTGACCAATAAGATTCGCCTTTACTGTATGACCGTTATATTCAGGCCACTCGCACCGGCGGCACCGGGCGTTCACACCGGACAGACGGCTGTTGCTGTGTTGGCTGTTGTCATTGTTTTTATCTGACAATTTAAGGGAAAAGAGGTGAGTGCCGCTGCCCAAATAAGCGGGTATCGCGTGTGTTAAAAATTCTAGCAGGACGTGAGAGCGTTGAAAATTGCTGCTCTGGGTCAACTGACAGAGAGCCCGCGTCCTGTGGGGCTCTGTGCCAGGATGGGGCGCACCCGGCCCCCAGGCGGATCCCAGGCCTGCTGCTCCTGTTGCCTCCAAGTTAAAAGCCTGCCAGTCCACCCCCCCCCTCTCAGGCTCATGCTCTGATTCCGCCTCCTCCTCCCCCCAACCCGCAGATGATTCAGTTTAACTTCTTTCACACCGACTCCCACTTCCTCCAGGAAGCCTTCCTGGATTTGGGGGGGGGGGGCTTGCTAGTTCTTGCCACAGGTGACGCACTTTCCTCAAGGCCTCCACCCGTGGTTTGCTTGTAACTGCCCTTCAGCTGTCTCTCTCTCTCTCTCCTACCAGCCTGGTCTATCCTGGCCGGCCCGGTACGGTACTCGCTTCATTGAACGAATGATTGAATGTAACACGAAGAAGACACGGCCTTTATTTACAGAGGAGATAGACGCGGGGACACATTCGTGTGACCGTCGCGGGAGAGGGCGGGTGGTTTTGTTGAGAGGAGGCGGTTCTGGGGTGCCCTCGGGGAGGAGGAGCCGGGAGCAGGTTCCTGAAGGGGTGACAAGAGTGTCTGGGGCGCAGGATGCCACGCAGGAGTGAGCTCTGGGCGCGTCACTGCCTCGTCACACTGAGTGGGCCTGGCAGAGCCCTACTGTGCGCCTGACCCTGGGCACACGGCTGACTCCTCCAGGGCCTCCTGACAGCCAGGCCCTGGACTGGGGCTGAGCCTGGCAGCAGGCGGGGCTGGCTGGCCTCGCCCACCAAGCACCAGGGCATATGCCGTCCTCTGCCGATTCCGGTCACATCCCTGGCTGCCCAGCTGCCGCTGCCGTAATGATGGCCGCGCCGCGGGGAGTGCGGTTGTGGGGGCCCCCTGGTCTCCTTAGAACTTTCCTGCTGTTTACGGCCGCCGCTCCGGCTTATCGGGACGTGGCCGCCTTCTGCCCGTCTCTCAATTCCCATCCATCACGGGCGGCCAGCTGCTGCGGGCAGCTGTCAGGGCGGGCTCTGTGCTCTCTGACACGCCGGCCCTGACCTTGGGGAGGCGGCAGCTCCCAGGCAAGTGCCTTTCTCGGGAAGGCGTGGGGCCAGGCCTCTCCTCTGAGCCCAGGTGACCGCTGTGGCCCCGTTTGCTTGTCCATGGCCCAGTGTCTGCCGGGACCATGAACTTCCCTGTGCAGGAAAAACACCTTCTGCAACTAAAGGTTGTGTTTTTTTAAAAAATATATTTTTTTATTGATTTCAGAGAGGAAGGGAGGGGGAGAGAGAGACAGAAACACCCATGACGAGAGAGAATCATGGCTCGGCTGCTTCCTGCACGCCCCACACTGGGGATGGAGCCCGCCACCCGGGCCTGTGCCCTTGAATGGGAATCGAACCTCCTGGTTCATAGGTCGATGCTCAACCACTGAGTCATGCTGGCCAGGCCGACTAAAGGTTTTATCTTAGATTTTCCCCACGATGTAAAGGGAATATACAATAATTGTAATAAAAATGGGTAATGTTATTGGCTGTTTTCCAGGTTCCAGGCATTGTACTCATCACTTCATGAGGACCCTCGAGCTCACCGCTCAGAACGAGACCATGAAGTAGGCGTATGGTTTCCATCTGCCAGGTGAGGGCCCGGCCCAGAGAGGTTATTTAACCTGCCCAGTGCCACACAGCTCAGGAGTCGGGGCTGGGATTCAAGGCCAGGGAAGTCTCCCTTCAGAGTCCACACACGTGCCCAATTTTAGGAACTTTGGAGAACAAAACTGTAGAAGAAAATCATCAATAATTTCACTTTTCTTTTTTGTTGTTGTTAATCCTCCCTGAGGATACGTTCTTCTCCATTGATTTTTAGAGAGAGTGGAAGGGAGGCGGAGAGGCAGGGAGAGAAACATCAACGTGAGAGAGATGCATTGCTCGACGGCCTCCCCCACGCGCCCGAGTGGTTGGGGCGAGGGATGGAGCCCGCCACTGAGGCACGTGCCCTTGGCGGGAATTGAACTGTGACCTTTCAGTCTAACCACGGAGCCAGCCCGGCGAGGGCAATAAGTTCACTTTCCAAACACAACTCCACCTTGATATTTCCCCTTTCATGGTTTTTCTACTCGGTGCTTTCCCATCACTGTGATTATATCGTGCAATCAACTTTGTCCTGAGTGAGAATTAATGTCGTCACCTAAACGTTGCCCACAGTGTGTGTATCATCACCATTTCCTGGGCTTACGAGCTTTCCCTATCCCCTTTTCGTTGCGTATTGGGTTGTATCCCACTTCCCCCAAGTGGTAAATGACATTGCAGGATGTGAGTGTGTGTGTGCTGGTTACTCTATGCTTAGCTTCTGTTAAGGTGTGTACGTACAGTACCTGGTTGATTCTTGAGGTGACCTTCCAAGGTCAGGAACGGCAACTCCCCCATTTAACAGATGAAGAAACTGAGGTTCAGTGGTTCCATCACGCACCCAGGTGTGCACAGTGGGCAGGTGGGGTGCCCGGAGTCACCCTGATGTCAGGTGGGCACAGGACATGCATTCTTGGGCACGAGACTATCTACTTGGCCCACAGAGCTTTCCCAGTCAGAGGAGGGACTGTGAGTTAAGTGAGTCAGAGGCATGTACCCTCCATTCCTGCGGTCTCTCTCTGCCATCCACGGGCTCCTGCGAAGGGCAGTTGACAGCTGCCATTCTCAAGGGCTGGTGCCAGCCAAGTCCGCTGCTTCTCATGCCCCGCGTCCGGCGGCGGGCTCCGCCGGGGGTCGCTGCACCAGCACCCACACTCTGTAGATTTTCCAAGTGGACCCGCGAGGCCCCCATTTACGCACGCCCCGAGGTCTGAGCTTGAGTAATGGATTGCGCTTTGCAAAGCAACCCGCGGCGTTGGCCTGCGAGAGATACACGCAAGACCACCGCCGCCGGGCTCGTCCCGAAGCCGCTCTTCGGTTCGCATGTGCGTGAACGGGCGGGTGTGCGGGGCCGTTAATAACAGCCGGCGCGGCGCGGGGACGAGACGTCTACAAGGGGCTTAAAATATGGAGCGTGGCTGCTCAGGCCTCCCCGGGTCCCGGCGCGCGAGGACGAAGATGGGGCTGTGCTCGCCACGTGTGGTGATGCATAAATATTAGCCTTAAATAACCGTGAATACCTTGTTTCCCGGAAAGATTAGTGGCGCTTCTCCGTGTGATAAATTGTGTGAGTTACAGTGCAGACCTGTCTTCCCACTGTGTTATCCCGGAGCCCTTTAAATAACAGAGTCCAAACGATGCTGGGCCAGCTCCCGGCCGGGGAGTGCGAGTCAGTTTATTATTCTGTTTCTGCCTCTCTCCCCCCCTTCATTTCACTCTCCCTCGGTCCATCTCTCTAAGTCATCCTCTCTCTCCGTCCCCCCCCCCCCCATCTCTCTGACTCTCGGACTTCTCCCTCTGACTTCCGTGAGCCGTGCCAGATGCGCATAAAGCTGATAGAGTTCTGAGCCCCTTCCGTGTTCCATATCACTTACTTCTTTTTTTAAAAAATTAAATATCTTTTTATTGGTTTCAGGGAGGAAGGGAGAGGGAGAGAGAAAGATAGAAACATCAATGATGAGAGAGAATCATGGACCGGCTGCCTCCTGCACGCCCGACACTGGGGATGGAGCCTGCAACCCTGACATGTGCCCTGACCATGAATCGAACCCAGGACCCTTCAGTCTGCAGGCTGACGCGCTATCCACTGAGCCACACCAGCCAGGGCATCATTTGCTTCTAACAACGACCCGGAGAGGTCGGCACTGCCCGCTGTGGAGACGCAGTCAGGGAGGCACAGAGAGGTCACGAAGCTGGCTTAAGGTCACAGAGCGAATACGGGGTGGTGCCCGGCCATGCACTGGGGCGGCTGGGCCTGGGGAGCAGGGCTCTGTGGGGATGCTCTGTGCAGGAAGGCGGCAGCCCCGACATGCAGCGGGGACCCTTCGGCTGTGCCGGACTCAGGGCCTCTGTCACGCGCTGGGTTGGGCTTGCTTCCCCCAGGCTTCGGCTGGCTTCTCGTTTGCTTCCTGGTGTTTTTCTGGGTGGAGGGGAGCGGACGCCTGGCCCCCAGGAGCCGTGGCTGCAGCAGGAATATCGAGGGCCTGCGCCACCGGGCGAGGCTCCAGGGGACTTTCGTTTCCTGGCGCTGGGGCTGGGGAGCTGCATGGACGCAGAGCGACCAAGGCCCGCAGTGGCCGGGGGGTCATTCTTCCGGACGGAGAGAGAGCCCCCGGGGGGAGGGGGTTCCCGGGGTGTCTGGGCCAGGGGGTGGGGGGACAGTTCAACTGGGCAGGAGCACGGAGTTCCCGCAGGAGCTGGTGCGCAAGAGGTGGTGGAGATATTCCGAGATTCATGTCCACGGAGCCTCCCAGCTTCCCACCATGCAGGCTTGGGGGTGTTTGTTTTCCTACCCCCCCTCTTTAAAATCGAGAGTTAGGCGCCTTGCAAACATTTCACTGAATCCCCTCACCAGGGCGCTGGCCCGCTCATAGTAACATGGAGCCAATTCCCAGCATCGCAGAGGCCGCAGGGCGGGGCCGGGCTGAGTCCTGGGGGTCAGGCGTGGACACGGAGCTGGAGGCTGTGTGTGCGGGAGGTCGGGCGGGGAGCTCCCCGTCAGGAGCCCCCAGAGCAGGGCGGGTGTCGGGGACAGGATGGGATCCCAGGCTGCGTGTGTGGAGCAGGGAGAAGGAAGGGGCCCGGCCGGGGTGGCTCAGTGGTTGGGCATAAACCTAGGAACCAGGAGGTCAGGGCTTGATTCCCCGTCAGGGCCCAGGCCTGGGTTGCAGGCTAGATCCCCAGTGTGGGGCGTGCAGGAGGCAGCCGGTCCGTGATTCTCTCTCAGCATTGATGTTTCTCTCTCTCTCTCTCTCTTTCTCTCTGAAATCAATAAAAATATATATAAAAAAAAGAAAGAAAGAAAGAAAGAAAGAAAGAGAGAGAGAGAGACAGGCTCTGGACAGAGGCAGAGCACAGCCTTCCCTTAGAGCAGTAGTTCTCAACCTTCCTAACGCCGCGACCCTTTCATACAGCTCCTCATGCTGTGGTGACCCCCACCCATAACATTATTTTCGTGGCTGCTTCATAACTGTAATGTTGCTACTGTTATGAATCGTCATGTAAATATCTGATATGCAGGATGTATTTTCATTGTTACAAATTGAACACAATGAAAGCATAGTGATTCATCACAAAAACAATATGTTATGATATGTGTGTTTTCCAGTGGTCTCCGGTGACCCCTGTGAAAGGGTCGTTCGACCCCCAAAGGGGTCGCGACCCACAGGTTGAGAACCGCTGCCCTAGAGCTGAACTGACTGGGAGTGGACGGCAGCAGGCAAGCAGGGGGAGGGCAGGAGGGTATCGTCAGGGCAGCCAGAGGCGAGGGTACACAGAGGGCGCCCGTGAGGGCCCCTGCCCGCCGCCCAGCCGTGGGATCTCACCTTCCCCGGCTTCCTCCCTCCCACCCCCACCCCCACCCCGACCCGGACCCTCGCCAGCGGCCCCGTCCGCTCCTGGTCCACTGTTTTCGGAGGAACTTGAGACAGGACTCCGGAGAGTTCACCTGTTTTCCGTCTCCGGGGGACCCCTGACCAACGCCCCTTCCCTTCCGTGGTCACTTTTCTGTCTTTTTTTCCTTTTTGTTAATCCTCACTGGAGGATATCTTTCCCATTGATTTTTTTTTAGAAAAAGTGGAAGGGAGGGGAAGAGACAGAGAGAGTGAAACATCAATGTGAGCGAGACACATCGACTGGTTGCCTCCCACACGTGCCCAGACGGGGGTGGGAGGGGGAGGGGGGATAAAGCCTGCAACCGAGGTACATGCCTTCGGAATCGAACCCAGGACCCTGCAGTCCCCAGGCCAGTGCTCTGTCCACTGAGCCACACTGGCCAGGGCTCATGGTTCCTTTTCTGAGCTGGGGCGTTGAGGGGGGACAGCGGCCCGGGCTAGCTTTCCCACTTGACCCCCCACTGCGCCTGGGCTCCGCCGCAGCCCACCCCCCACCCCCGCCCTCCTCCCCAGCTCTCTACAGGTTCATCCCCATGCAGAGCTTTCTTGGTGGGAGCGGGGGGCCGAGTGCCCCGGATCTGAGCACGTCTCTCCCGTTCCTAAGAATCCGTGGTGCCCAGCATTGGCCCACACTCTCATGCACAGATGTGAGGGTCTTCCCTATGCCGAGGAGAGAGCTCAGCATTGAGCCTGCAACGCCGTCCCCGACACCCCCGGGAAATCGCTGTGCGTGAGCCGAGGGGGCAGCAGAGGGACGGAGGGACGCGGCCGACCCCTGGGGCCCCGCACACCCGGCTCCCGGTCAGACCCCGGGAAGGCGGTTCTCCGGGGGACCTCCCTCCACGCGGGTCCTGACTGCCTGGACGTGCAGAGGAGAGCTGTAACCTTGAAAGCTGAAGATGTGCTCATGCAACCAGCAAACTCGGTGATTAGATGCTCCAGCCGCCGAACGGAACGACGAGGGTAACTCGTATTTTGAAGTTCTGAACCTCCTGTAATTAGAGGAGCCTTTAAGAAATATTCCCAGTTAAGGCGCATTAGACTGTATTCCACAACACAGAGACAGCCTGACAAGGGAACATTATTCTTAGATTTACAATTAATTACCCTTATGTCTATACCTTGCATCCATTTGCATATCTTACAAGTGCCGTAAATTTTCGCGGGACTCCCTGTTATTTAAGATCGTACAGCTGAGCAAAAGTTTCTTCAGTGGCAACTTTCTCCCCGTCGCGGCGTGGGGAGGTCAGTAAATCTGGCTCCGTGGGGCGCACCCGTGTTATGATTTGTGCGTGTGTGTGTGTGTGTGTGTGTGTGTGCGCGTGCGCGTGTGATCATTTGGCTCCTGTTCCTCTTGCCCTCCCGCGTATTATCTCCCAAAGAACCCTGGACAGAGCGGCGGCCGGAAGACGGAGTGAGTGGTCAGTGTCCGCCATGCTCTCCCCCCGCCACCTCGCGCCTCTCGGGGCGTCTGACACGGTCTGCACATCTTTCTGGTGCCAACCTCATGACACAAACAGAACTCGGCACAGAAGTCGCAAGAAATGAAATTTCAGGCCGCCGGTTTATTCTATTTCATTTATTTATTTTAGGCCCGAGGGGGGGTGAGCTCCGGGGGGCCCCTTGTCCCTGCCCCTCCCGCTCCCCCCTTCCCGAGTCCCCCGTGCGGTCCCCACTATTTTCATGACCTTTCTTTGGGCTGAACGGTTGGTTCGCTGTGGACGTTGTGTTCTAGAAAGGCCGCGTTGGATCTCCTAAATTATTCACGGGGCTCCGTCAGCTCCCTGTAAAATGTTATGTATTTGGTAGGATGCCGGGAACTGCCCTCGCCTTCGGTGACACCCGTGTAGCATGCGCTTCAGCCCACGCCCACACGCCGTCGCGTTGGTGTTTCCAGAAGGGCCCCCTCTCCGGGCCCCACCTGTGAGGAGCGGGGCCAGCCTCCGGGACGCGGGCAGAGCTGTAATATTCAGGTGGGGCCGTGACAAATAATTTCAAAGATTTTTAAAAAAAGAAACAAATGTTCCAACAGAAAGTAACCCGTTTCCTAAGACCATGTTTTGTTTAAAAGCCACACACACGCCCGGCCGGCGTGGCTCAGTGGGTGAGCGCCGACCTATGGACCAGGAGGTCAGGGTTCGATTCCCAGTCAGGGCGCAGGCCCGGGTGGTGGGCTCGAGCCCCAGCGGGGGGCGTGCAGGAGGCAGCTGGTCCATGGTTCTCTCTCGTCATCGAGGTTTCTATCTCTCTCTCTCTGTCTCTCTTCCTCTCTGAAATCAATTTAAAAAAACATATTTTTTTAAAAAGCCGCACACAGGACAAGAGCTGGCACCCCGCGGGGGGTTTTTCCGTGTTGCTCTCTTTTGTTCTCATGGACGTACTTTATTGCAATCATTGTCCAAACCGGGGATCACATCTGCGTAGACACTGCCGCCCGGTATCACCGAGGAGCATAGGGGCCGGCAGCGGGTGTGGGGGCCGCGACCCCGTGCTGCTGGCACGAGGGGAGGAGAAAGAACCCCCGCCCTGTCGTTGTACTTGGAGCAGAACCAGGTAACTCCCCACAGATTCCTCTTCTCCTTATTAATTGGTGGTTTATTAGAGCAATTTTTAAAACGCCGGTCCATTGTCATTCCTCCATTGCAGCTACCAGAGAGCCGTGAGGTGACAGATGTCAGGCCCCGGGTGGGCCTGGCAGACAGGCTGGGCAGGAGGGTGGCCGGCACCCTCCCCTTCCCAGAGGGTGACGTGGGGCCCACCGGAGCCTGGCCCCCGCCCATCCCAGTAACCGATGCTTCCCACCCTCCCTCTGCTTCCCTCCCGCCCCTCCCACCCAGGGGTCTCCGCACCCCTCCTGGGAGGCGGGTGAACCGGAGACTTTTTACAAATTTACTAATTTCTGGCAGTGACATGCTCCTGGCGATTCGACGTGTGAGCGAGTGAGCGGGCCCCGGGATTTCAGAGAAGCCCGTTCATCCTGGCGCACGCGGGCCTGCACGCCACGCGGCTGTGAAAGCGGCTCCCTCCTCGTCGATGCCAATATAATATTTCTATTGAAAATCATGTTCAAAAGCCTCCCGAACGTGCGAATGATACTTTCCCCCCCAAAGAAGATAGAGCTACCCCTCGTCGTCGGAGGAGCTGCCCTAGCCTACCTTGGCAAAAGTACCCCGGTAGCAAGAGTTTCCCTAGTCTTATGTCCTATATACATCTGTTAAATTACTCTGAGATCTCATTAAATAAAGCTAATGTACTTGTAAAACAGTAGGGAGAGACAGTTTATCATTGTAACTGTTAGAGAGAGCCATTCGCGTGGGGAGGGAGCCAAGAAGGCTAGGTATATGCTGGTCAGTGCGGATGCCTGCGAGCCATAAATCTTCGCTCTTTCCCGCCTAGTTATTGTGTATTTCTTTAGGTGGGAGATTGATTGTAGCAGCCGAAGACGAATTTGCCCATGGTCCCTTTCTCCTCCTCCTCCTCCTCCTCCTCCTTTTTTTTTTTTTTTTTTTATACTCCTGATGCTCCGCCAAGGTGATAATGCCTTTTCCGCCCCCCACCCCCTGCAATCATTTGTTTCAGATTAAAAGCACGAAAAGGCACAAAGAAACATGGAAGGTGGGTCTCTGCGGTCGGGCAAGCACGAGGGCATGAAGATGTATCGTGTCCCCGGCGGGAGGAAGCCCTCCCGGGCCCCAGGATTTATAGCCGCTCACCTGAAGGAGAGCCGGGGGCACGCACGCCGCCAGGTACCGGAAGGCGCCGCCGTGGCCGCGAGCAGATGGTAAAGGGCCTTAATTCGAAAACACGGAAGCATTGTGTAGGCGCGCCGCCGTGACAATTGCCGTTTTATCGCCTCCGCGCGGGGAAATGTGTGCGGGGACCGTCGCGGGGCCCCGGGCTGGGAGAAAGGTGCTTCTGGGGAATATATAGAGACGCTGGATTTATAAGGATCAGTATAGTCGCCAAATGTTGTACAACATGTCAGGCTGCCGTAAAAGGCAGGCGGTTCTGCATAAAACGCCAGCTTCATCTTGGAGGTTTTAAAGCCTCATTAAAGTGTGGGTGAAGTCCACCGACGGAAAGGCAGTCTTCGAAAGGGGGACGTCATCTATCCGCCAGTGTCCGGGGCCCTGGGGGTCGCGGGCCGGTGGGCCTTCAGGCGGGGGGTGCCCTGGCCTGGGGGTGGCCTGTGGGACTGGGGCTCCGTTCCCTGCTTCGGACACCCCGCACCCCCCTGCGAGGCAGCAGGTTCAGGGAGAGGGGCCTGGTGGGCAGGTCAAGTCTTGCTCTCGCTGTGCAGCCGGTACGGCTGCGGGTGTGTTTGTCCGATTGGAGGCCAGCTCGCCCTGCAGGAGAGGGGAGGCCCGGGGGCTGCGTCAGGGGCTGGGCGGTGAGACCGGGACACGGCAGGGGTAGGGCGGGCGGGGGGAGCGGGGGTGAGGAGCATGGCTCACTGAGCTTGCTCGACGTCCCCGTCCTGGGCAGCCCCACCTGTGAGGTGACGCCCTGGGGGCTGTTCGTGCAAAGGAGACGGGCCCCCGCCCGGCGCCTGGCTTCCCCCCGCACGCCCTCCACGCCCAGCGATGGCCGCTGCTTCCGTTCCAGGCCTGAGACCCCGCAGCCCTCGGGGGGCACAGCTGCGTGAGCCCCTTTGTTGGACGTCTCGGGGTTCCGTCTGCTCTGCTTGTTTTTCTGGAGAAACTTTGAGAGTCGAGCAGGTCCTCTCCCCTGATCTCTCTGCCGCGCTGGCCGCATCCCCCTCGTGGGCAGCCCGGGGGGCCGGAGTCATCTGTCTCCGCCAGCCTCACCCCGTGGCCGCCCGCCAGCCCCGGCACGGTGGCCAGCGGAGAGTTAGCCCGGGGGCGCCCAGGTGGCCCAGTGGCCGGCTGTTCTCTGTGACGAAGGAGAGCTGGCCGCCGCGCCCTGGCCCCCGAGGCCGGCAGAGGACGCCTCGGCCCTGTCACGTCTGAAGGACGGTGGGCGTGGGCGCCCCTCCGTGTGGGCAGCGAGGATTTATGGAACATCTGTGCCGTGCACGGCCGGGGAGACGGTCCAGGTAATCGCTCACACTCCGCTTAAGTAACATTTGAATATTCACGTCAGGTTTGAAGGATCTCGGCCAGCGGCCGGCACCCCTCCCCTTCAGGGTGCGGAGGGAGAGGGAGGGCAGGGGGCGAGGCCCTTCGAGTTCTCCTCCCGCCAGGCCCGCCCGCGGCCCGTGGGAAACGCCGCCGAATTCCATCGAGCTGCCCGCTACTTCCCGCATTTTCCGTTGTGATAAATCATTAACGTAACGAGCTCGGTCCCGTCGCTGAGTGGTGGTAATTTCCCCCTGGTACCCGCTGTGGAGACAGTGAGCGTGTTATATATTTCTGTACCCTTTCCCAGGATGCCGTGGTCCTGGGAAGGGCCGGATGAGTTAAAGCCGACGATTTACGGCGGGTTCCCGTCGGGCAGCACATGGCAGGAGCGCCCGCCAGCCCGCACGAGCCCAGCCTGCGGGGCGGTTCTGGGCGCGGGCCCTCGCCCGGCCCTGCCCAGGTGGATTTCCCTCAGCTCAGGCGTCGGTGTTGCCGAGTGGGGAGGAAGAGGAGCCTCGGAAACCGGAGACGCTCCTTTAATGAAACTTTGTTCTGGGAGAAAAAGGAAAAAGGCATCGAAACGGTGACATCTAAACCTCACATTGGACATTAAATCCGCTGGCGGGCGTGGCTCAGTGGGTCAGCGTCGACCTAGGAACCAGGAGGTCACGGTTCCATTCCCGGTCAGGGCACAGGCCCAGGTTGCGGGCTCATCCCCAGTGTGGGGCGTGCAGGAGGCAGCCAGTCTATGATTCACTCTCATCATTGATGTTTCCCTCGCCCTCTCCCTTCCTGTCTGAAATCAATAAAAATATATTTAAAAAATAAAATAAAATGGTTTTGGAGGTGGAGGCGAGGCAGAGGTGGATAATGAGAAGGAGGCGAAGGCTCAGTTCAAGGAGAGGGTGGCACCAGCTTGCGTCTCCGGCTGTCGGGGATCCCGACAGAGCATTTTGGGGGCCTGGGAGCCAGGAGGCCGCTCCCCAGTTTACTGCTCGGAACCTGAGAATCTGGGACGAGCCCCACGGAGCAGCCGGGCTCCGGGTCCCAGGGACCGTCCTGGGTGGGGCCGTGGGCGTGCCCCGAGGGCCTCCAGGAGCCAGAGGACTCCGGGCGAAGGGCGATCGCCGGTCACCTCCGACGGCGGGCTGGCGTGGCGCCGACGCTCTGAGAGGTGCCCGTCCATCCCCTGCGCCAACCGCGCACCATACATCCCGCGACTGTCAAGGCCAGCGCCAGGTGCCCGGGCTGCGCGTATCCTTCTCCATCAGTCATCCTGCGGGGAGCAGACAATTAATTCTGGAGCAAAATTGAAAGTCAGAGGCAGAGTCTGAAAGAACAGAATGACAATAATAAAGTGCGCCGGCCTCGCATTAATCTCCCTCACTCCGGGCCTGTCACGGCCGGCCGGGCTGTGACTAATGCCAAGCTTTGCATACAGTGGTCACAGACACGCGCAGCCGGCTCCCTTTACGGCGCCCGCGACGCGCTTTGTTGGGTTTCTGACTCCTGTGGAATCGCTGAGAAAACATCGCCGCCGGCCGTAGGCAAGGGACAGAGTCCCTCCGTCATGCGTGACGACGGACCGCCTCTGGGACCCACGCGGGCGCCGTGGCGGGCGTCCCTCTCCGTCTGCGGATCCGCATTCCCCTCGTTCCTCCCCACCCGCCGTCTCCTCGCTCACCCCTGCCATCTTGGACTCAACTCTGCCTTCTGATGGGCGTCAGCACCTGTGCCTGCACATCCCGTGGGCTCCCCGCCGTCCTCAGAGCCCCGCTCAGCCAGTGAGCGCTGGAGGCGGGTTGGGGGGACGCGTTTCAGCGCGGCCGAGTGTGCGGGTCGTGGGGCGTCCGTCGTCTGCACACAGGTCTGCACCGAGGAGGTGGGCGTGGCTCACACTGACCTGGGAGCTTTAAAGACTGGAGATGGTAGACGGGGGCACGTCGGTCCGAGGTGCAGCAGGTCCCCCGAGGCCGGGGACGCCTCTCGGGAGCCCAGCGAGTGGCACGGCCCCTGGGGGAGCTGGAGGAGGCCGCGGGGGGAGCCGTCACCGCAGGGGGGCACACACCCACACATCAGCCGGGGGGAGGAGAAATGGCTTCTCTAACGGGGACTCAGGCCCCCTGCTTCTATTGAGTTGTTGTTTTTTAAAGAATATATTTTATTGATTTCAGAGAGGAAGGGAGAGGGAGAGAGAGAGAAACATCCATGATGAGAGAGAATCATGGACCGGCTGCCTCCTGCACGCCCCCCACTGGGGATGGAGCCCGCAACCCAGGCTGTGCCCTGACCGGGAATCGCACCGTGACCTCCTGGTTCATAGGTCGGCGCCCACCCCCTGAGCCACGCTGGCCAGGCATCTGTTGAGTTTTTCTGAGTAAAATGAATAGGCCTTTGGGAAGCAGGCCTGATGACAGATTTCAGCAGGTGTGTGCAGCTTTTCCTCTGATAATGGTTAAAAGCCCCAGCGTTGGGGTCATGGTCACCCCCACGCATTTGTTCTAGAAACAGAGACCAACCGTTGGGGGTCGACGTTTATGTTTGAGGTGCAGAATGACACCTCCCCAGGGGGTGTCCACTGAGCCCTGGGAAAGGCGCCAGGAAGCCCCACCGCGCTGGGCGTGAGCTGAGACGGGGGGTGTGGGTGGGCTTCAGGGCGTAAAAGGGCCCTGGCGTGTGGTGACGGAGCGGGCTCTTCCCAGAATCGCCGGCTCGTTCTCGCGACCCAGCCACGCTGCTGGGGTGGAAGACACACCACAGCCCTGGTCACCTCTGCAGGCAGCAGGCCGGCCCGCCTCCCGGGGGACTGGCCTGCGTGCGAGTTCAGTGCCTGGGGTGTGTGTGTGTGTGGGGGACGCCCGTTGGCACAGAGCCTGGGGAGGACGGTCGCCCCACGCAGCCCAGCGACACCTAGGATCGCCCCTGAGCCCCTTGCACGTACATAATGGGCGTCATTAGCGATAATCACAGGCCGACATCCCACACCAGGACCTGCTCGCCCCGAAGCTGTGGGCATGAGGCCCCGGGCCCTCCGCCTGCACACGGGCGTGCAGCCCGACCACAGGGCCAGACCATCCGGTGCGATGCAGGGATTGGAGCGCATGTCCTTCCCAGTTCATCATTTTTCATCCGTATTTCATCTCGTCCTTTTTATCGCTGTGGTTCCCACGCCTGTGTTATGTGGAGAGGGTCAGCGCAATGTTTGTCCTCTCAGCCGCAGCCTCGCGTTTGTGGATGAAGCGACGGTGGGCGGCGGCTCCCGCGACTGGACCGGGTGCCCGCGCCCCCACGGGGCTGCCTGCGGCCCCGGCTGGCTAGGACTGGGGTTTTCTTCTGCACAGTCTTGCTGGAGGCCCTATTTCTGGGACTCCAGTCCTTTCATGTGTCTTAATTTTTTTTGAAAAGTCACAAAGCCAGGCCTGGACCGGCACCTCTCTGGGTGTGAGCACCTCCCCAGCCATCTTCCCAGGCCGCGGGAAACCGAAGCCAGACGCTCGGAACAGGACACCCCCCGTTGTTCTCCCTTCTTTGGGAAAAAAAGAAAAAGAGAAAAAATACAACAACCCGCATCTCTCTCCTTTTGTGCCACTGCAAACATCGGGCGTTTTGGCGGGAAGGGAAGCTATTTTGTGTATGTGTGAACTCGCGTTTGATAGACAGGGCGCGTTGCAATCCAATTCTAAACTATAGATTTTCAAGCAGATTGATGCAACAAATTGTTAGCAAATAGCAGTTTGCAATTTGATGCTAATTAGACATAAGGCGAATATGTGCCGTGACAAATTAGCAGCGAACCATACTGCAGGATCAGCGCGAGCTGGCACAGCCCGCGCCCGGCTTCCGCACCTCCCGCCGCCGTCCTCGGCGGCACCGTCGGGCCCGAGCCAGCCTCGCCTCTCCGTGCGCAGGAAGCCGGAGGGCAGGCGGGAGCGTCCCAGGCCGGCTCCTGGAGGGATGCCTGGTGCCTTCGCTTCCTCCGCGTCCACCTGCTGGCCAGCGTGTCCTTGCCCCCGCGCGGTCGGAGGTTCTGGGCAGCTCATACGAGATACATCTATTTATGTGATAAATATAAAAATAATCCTGGAAACGTTAGAAAGTAGGAACAAGCGAAAAACAAAAAAACAAAGAAAAGAAAGGAAGGACAAAGAAAGAAAAAGAAAGAGAAAGGAAAGAACCCCCAAATAATCACTAGTAACTTGGCTTTCACCCATCGAAACCTTTGCTTCCATGAATATACACCGAGTGGCCAGGTCATTATGGCCACCTGACGTTTACAAATTAGCTATACTTTCGCACTGAAGTTGCTAGAGGGCCAGACCATTATAAACGTCTGAATAGCACAACATACCTAAGTATCGTTGCTGATCAGGTTCATCCTATCATGTTGATGGCGTATCCCAATGGCGATGGCTTCTTCCAACAAGACAATGCGCCATGCCACGGTGCTCATATAGTGCAGAAGTGGTTTCAAGAACATGAGGGAGACTTTACCTTGCTTAGCTGGCCCCCACAATCACCAGATCTCAATCCAATTGAGCATTTGTGGGACGAAGTTAAAAGAGCCATCAGGCAGCTGGTTCCACAACCATCAAATCTCACAGAGCTGGACAGTGCTATTCATCAGGCATGGTGTCAGACTCCTCGCATCACCTTCCCACATCTCGTGGAGTCAATGCCAAGAAGAATCGCCGCAGTATTGAAGGCAAAACGTGGCCCAACGAAGTACTGATGGGGTGGTCCTAATAATCTGGCCACTCAGTGTATATAGAGAGAGCGATACATCTATCTGTGCATGTGCTCATCTGTGCATGTCATTATTAGTTACAACGGAATAGGGTTCATGCATGTGTTGTTTGCAACCTATTTTCCACTTAATTCTACTTACGCACATTTTTTCCACATCTGTAGACGTGGATCAACATGTGAACAGAGCTGCACCGTGTTTTCTTCTATTGCTTGGCTCTCCAGGGAGCCGCCCACCTAGGCGCAGGCGCTTTCTGCTGCTGCAACCCCCGCGGCACCAGGCGGTCAGGGCAGCCATCCCACACCCTTGTGGTTTCTCCTGAGGACACGCTCCTGGGCGGGGACGATTGAGCCACAGCGGACAGTGGGTTTGAAAAGCTGTCTCCCCCAGCGTGGCCCTTTCGGACGCCCTGATGGCCTGTGGCTGTTACTCTGAATCTCTTCAAGCGAGACTTGCCCCCAAAGTGACGGGTTGACGTGTGCTTGTCTTTGGTCCTGAGTGAGGTCTCCGCGCTCGGGAGTCTCAAGGGGCTCCCCGTGGCCTCCCCAGGTGTCTCGGTTCCTCATCGTCCCTGCAGAGAGTCCCCGAAGATCAGACTTGCGTTCGCAGTTACTTTGCCAAGTTTCTCTGTGACGAGATTTCCACGTGATTTCAAAATCACGGAGCCCGTGGAGGTAAAGCTAACGTGGCCATGGGCAGCCAGAGAAACAGCGTGTGCTGCTCCGACACCCACCCCTGTGCCGTCGGAATCGAGCCCCTCCTGCTCTGAGGGGCGAGCTCCCCAGTTATCCAGCCTCAGGTCTTACACGTGCATCCTTCCCGTCACCGTGGTGACTGTTCCCCCGGGAGGCGGGAGGCTGGCCGGATGCCCTTACGGGGCTCCCCCTCCAGGCTCTGGGCCCGTCCCCCCCAACACGCAACCTAGAGACGTGGGTTCCAGTTTCGGGGACATAGGGACCACCCCACGCTCTCAGAGCCCGTGTTTCCTCGTCTGCGAAGTGGGACGCGAGAGGCATGGATGACGCACCACCAGCCCCGACGGCAGCGGTTCTCAACCTTCCTAATGCCGCGACCCTTTAATACAGCTCCTCATGTTGTGGTGACCCCCAATTTCATTGTTACAGATTGAACATAATGAAAGCATAGTGATTAATCACAAAACCAATATGTAATTATAGATGTGTTTTCCGTTGGTCTTAGGCAACCCCTGTGAAAGGGTCCTTCGACCCCCCAAAGGGGTCGCGACCCACAGGTTGAGAACCGCTGCCCGGCGGGGACCAAGGTTAGTGGTGTGCATGTGCACTCCCCCCCTTCCCCATGAGTGCGGCGTGTGGACACGTGGGAAATACTCGAGACGTTGTGACGCGATCTGGAAACCACCAGGTCCCGCGGGGAGTTGGATGGGAGCGGGAGACATTATTTTCCATGACCAGTTTGGAAGCTGTGTTGTTTGGTGCCTGTGTGCACAGCTCCGTGTCCGTGTCCCTGTGTCTGCGCAGTCACGCAAGCCCCGCGTATGGGTAAGCACACGCCCGTGGGGCGACGAGGACTCATCTCTCTTTGGCGGCGTTACATCTGTCTTTCCTTTTAAAATCCGCGTGGAAGTATAATGAGTACAGCACAGATGCCTACATTGTGAAATGTGTAATGCATTTATTGTAAGTCTGACGTCCGACCTGAAGCAGGTAGGTTTAATTAATGATTGTTTATATCAGAGTGGACCACCTTATTGCAAAACTGTTTCTAAATCTTTTTGGTTTTTTGCATTTTTAAATTTAAAAATTACAGTAATGACTTAAATAAGTAGAGGAATAATTGTGGTATAAATATCTTTATATCTGAGTATCTGGATAATAAATACAATGTGTGTGTGTGTGTGTGTATGTATATATATATAATTTTCTTTTAACCCTAACTCATTCTGGTCATTTTGGGTATATTATTGGTTATATTTTCTGTCTTATCATTGCTTTATTTCAGGAAAGTGATTACATTTTAAGGTTTATTATTTGACCACCTTATTGCTAGCTCTAATAAGTTTACAGTGCTGTTTTTTTAGGTAGACAATCACAAAATATGTAAATAATGACCTGTTTTCCTTCTCCTTTCCTAAATTTATATTTTATATACCTTTTTCTTATCTTATTACTTTGGACAGAACTTTCAGAAAAACTTTCTATAATGGTGGTGACAGTGGGCATGCTTGGAAAGATTTTCCCTTTAAAAGGATGATTTGAATGTTTTATTATTAGGTGTCGTGGGTGGTGATTGATTTGAAATTGTTGTGTGTTTTTCAACCATGCAAAGGAGTTAGACTTTCATTTTTAGTTTGTACGCATTTTTAAAAAAATCAGGAATGACTATTGAATTCTATCAAATGTCTTTTCATCAGCCAAGAATAACTTTATATTTCCTGAGTCATATTTGATGTCCTACATTATATGCCCCATGTTGAGCCATTCTGACTTTCCTTGAATGAAAGAGACTTGGTGATGGATCGCCTGCCATTTCTAATTCCCTGCTGGACAGGGTCGGTCGAAGTCCTTTAAGCCGAGGGACTGGGGAGCCGGAGCCGTGGTGCAGCACAAGGGAGCGTCTGGACCAGCCATGGGCAAACTACGGCCCGCGGGTCGGATCCGGCCCGTTTGAAATGAATAAAACTATTGAAAAAAAAGACCGTACCCTTTTATGTCATGATGATTACTTTGAATTTATATTAGTTCACACAAACACCCCATCCATGCTTTTGTTCCGGCCCTCAGGTCCAGTTTAAGAACCCATTGTGGCCCTCGAGTCAAAAAGTTTGCCCACCCCTGATCTAGGAGGTCAGGGAGAGAGGATGAGAAGCGAGGAGAGCGACAGTGTGGACAGCCAGCGTGGCAAGGGCTTCAGGAAAGAGGCGGTCGGAGGGGGTCTGGCAGGATGCGAGACGGGAATAGGCTGGGAGTTGGTTACTTGAAGACTTCGATGAGGCAGGGCTCGGTCCCCTGAAAAGAGGTGGAAGAGTGAAGAGATGGCGGCAAAAAGGAGACACTTAGGCCATGTTCTTCTCACGATGGTGATTCTCGTCATCACACCCGCATGGCGGACGTGGGCCCTGACGTTGCATGAAACAATTCATCGACATTAAAACATCGTGCGGCTCTAGGAACGCACTCAGTCACGGGAGCAGAACGGATGAGGCGGGAAACAGCAGGCAGACAACGCAGGAGAACAAGGTCTCACTTCTCGCCCCAGCCCCGGGGGCGTTCTCCAGACAGTTCCGAGGATGATCAATAATGAATGTTGCTGTGAATTTATTCTCCTTGCAAATTTTTATTTCAATAGCCTGTAATAGGCTGCAGCCTGCCAGTAGCCGGTGGGGCCAGGGGGACGCTGGGGTTTGGGGAGCTGTTGTGGCTGAGAAAACCCTTCTGTGCACAAGGGGTGAGCCCGTCTGGCTTCCGTGAGCTCAGGGCCGCGGTACCCCGACCCGTCGTGTACCATGGTTTTCTGAGTTTCGAGAATCCTTGGTCCCTTGTGAGAGTCAAATAGGCTTGCGAGTGACTTCCTTCAAAGAGACCAAGCAGCCCTGGCCAGTGTGGCTCAGTGGATAGAGCGTCGGCCTGCGGACTCAAGGGTCCTGGGTTCGATTCCGGTCAAGGGCACATGCCTGGGTTTTGGGCTCGATCCCCAGTGGGGGGCGAGCAGGAGGCAGCCGATCCGTGATTCTCTCTCATCATCGATGTTTCTCTCTCTCTCTCTCCCTCTCCCTTCCTCTCTGAAATCAATAAAAATATATTAAAAAAAATACAATAAAAGGTGTTTCACTTCTCTGGGATACACATGTGGGAGGATGCACCGACTTGACCTTCACCCTCAGCATACGTGTCACATGAGGAAAACCACGAAGGGAATCCTGACGCCGTGGGTGTGTCTGTTCCTCACACGCACTGCCCTCTATTATTAGGTAAGGTAGTATATTTATATATATAGTATATTTATATAGATTTACGTCTATTTTAATTTTAATTTATGTGAAATTATAGGTATTGTAACAGGCGTGCGATATCTCATTGTGGTTTTCAATTGCATTTTCCTGGTGCTTAGAATTTTAAATTGAATGCATATATCTATTTTGCTATTGGGTTGTATGAGCTTTTTACGTACTTTGACTAGTAATCCCTCATCAGATGCACGACCTGCAGTTACCTCCTTCCATTCGGTAGCTGCCTTCTCATGCTGTTGATGGTTCCCGTGGCCGTTGGGAAGCGTTGCGTTTGAGGTGGTCCCTCGTTTACTGTTGCTGTATTTGACTTTGCTTTGATGCCGGCTCAGGCATATTTGCCCAGACCAGCATCCAGGAGCTCTCGGCCTGTGTCTTCTCCCAGGGATTTTTTGGTTTCAGGTCTCACCTCCACACCGCGAGTCCGTGCCCAGGCGCTTGGGTGTCTGGCCTAACATAGCGGCCAGTTTCATTCCCTCGCGTGTGGCTGCCCCGTTTCCCAACACCATTTACTGGCGAGACTGTCCCTTCCCCACTGTATATTCTTGGCTCCGTCGTCTACATTTCCAACGGCAAAATTAAATAACGAAGGATGATCTTTCGTCTGTTCGTCCAATGGATGTGCCTGTCCGTTGGCTAAGGAAGCCTTTGGGATCCAAATGGAAGACGCGTTCTCAACATCTCCTTGTCCCCCTTGGAATCTTCTGACCCCGCGGCCTGCATTTAATGCAAATACTTAGTAACTTTGCCTTTTGGCTTAATGCTTGCCGTAACTGCCTCATTACTGTCTGTCCCGGGTGGGCCCTCCCCGCTGCGATGGGGACCTTTCGTCTGCTTAACTCACCCTGTCCCAGGCCTAAATGGAAGCTCCATGCAGACGAGAGCTTCCTAAGTGGGTTTCCTGACGGGGGGTGGGGTGGGGATGGAAATGAAGCCGAAAGGAGAGAGTTGCTGAAGCCGGCAGCTGCCCTGGCCGCAGTCTCTGTCCTGAGAGCGTCTGACGGTAAAGCCCGCCCTCGCCCGCTGCTGGTTGGCTCCACGGGGTGCCAGCCAGTGTCCAGGTTCACCCTCGGAAGGACCCAGGCCCCCAGCCCCTCGGAAGGAGGGATTCAAAGGGCAGCTCCTTGCTCCCGGGGGCCTTCCTTCAGGCAGGCTGCCTCCCTGCGTGTCGCTCAGGGGCGTCTCCGGCGAATGCACCGCCGGTCCCACTGTCGGGGCCGGGCCTCCCCTGGTACATCTCTCTCCCTAGAGGAGGCGAGCTGCCAGCACGAGCCCACAGGGAACCAGGCCCGGAGGCCACGGTCTCTGTGTGGTCGGGAGCCAGACAGCAGCCCTGATTCAGGGGAAGGGCCTCGCTGGGCTCCTCTGTGCCTGGATCCGAACATGACAGTGAACGCGAACCGCCCTCCAGGCCCGTCTGGGCTGGGGGCATCCGAGGCCGGTGCGGAGCTGGAGGGCGTCTGCGGTGGGTGGGCTGGCGGAGCCTGGGGTATGGTGGGCCCCCTCCTAGGAAGCCAGTGGCATCGAGGAGGAAACAGACTTGCTCCCCAGCCGAGGAGCGAGGAGGAGACAGCGTGTGGGAGCGGCAGCAAAGACGGCACAGCCCCGAGGATGGGAGGTGTCATGGGACGTGGGAGCTTGGGGTCGGAGACTTCTGAGGGACCCCAGGTGTGGCAGAAGGACACCTCTCTTTAACCCCGTGGTCCTCGGGGTGGAATTATGCCTACAGAGCGAAGCCAGTTTTCCAGCCGCTGCCTCCCTGCTCTCCTCTCTTCCTCTCTTCTCCCCTCCCTCCCTCTCAATAGGCTGCTGCTGCCCCAGGGCCTTTGCACGTGCTGTCCCGCCTGCCTGGAACACCCTTCCCCTGGATCTTCGCATCCTTCCTGTCCCCCAGGGTGGACGCCAATGTCACCTTCTCGTGTCTGTCACTCTTATCCCACTATCCTGCCTTATTTTACACAAAATGATCTCAAGTCGGTTTGGTTTGTTTTCTTCATTCCGCCCACCTCCCTAGAATGTAAGACCGCAGACCGGGAGCCAGGTCCAGGGACTTCACGGCATGTCTCCCCAGGGCCCAGGCCCGGCATTCTCAGGGGGAAGGAAGGAATGTGCCCACCGCACATCGGGCTATTTATTTCTCAAGACACTGTTGGACACAGCAGGAACACGTCTGATAAGAATCTCAACCCTGTCAGAAAGCAGAAGGATTTGTTTGGGAAAATGGAAAAAAAATATATATTTAAGCTCCATAAACATATGACGAATGCTAACAAGGTATTTTCAAAAGAAGAACCGCATAGAAACAGCTTATGTTTCTGGTCAAATGAAGTTGTAATCAAATCGTTATCAAAGCGAAAATAAAATCAGAAGAAGTCAAGAAGAATTTTTGGGGAAGAGTTGGCAGCTTATTGTACATGAAGAGGTGTTTTGTTTTTTTTTAAAATAAAAATTTCATCGCACCCGGCCAGCGTGGCTCAGTGGTTGAGCGTCGACCTATGAACCAGGAGGTCACGGTTCGATTCCCGGTCAGGGCACAGGCCCGGGCTCGGTCCCCAGAGGTAGGCGTGCAGGAGGCAGCCGATCCATGATTCTCTCTCCTCATTGATGTTTCTCTCTCTCTCCCCTTCTCTGAAATCAATACAAATATATTTTAAAAAATTTGCGTTGCTTCTAGGGGTACACGGTTTCTCCCCAGTGTGGTCCCAGCCCAGGGGCACTCCGTGGGGACAAAGAAACATCGCCCGTGGCTCTCCACGCCCTGGCTCTGGCTCTCGGGCCAGAGAACTCGCACACAAAGGTTCGCCTGCACGGCTGTGCCTTCCTGCCCAGACCAGCAGAAACGCGGCGCAGAAATGCTTAATGACTGAGCCCCGGCTGCTGGAGGCCTGCTTTGTTCCCGAGAAGCCAGCCAATTAGCAGTGCTGGTTATTATTTACATTCCGTGCAATAGATCACTAAAAGTGTGTTGATGATTTATCATTTATATTATGGTATTGTCAGCATAATTTATTCAGATCATGCTGAGATACCTGGAAAATTAAGTAAAAGGAAAAGAAATGGCGTGGAATCCACAGATATTTATTTCTTAGCTTCTCTCTGCCTCTCTCTCTCTCTCTCTCTCTCTCTCTCTCTCTCTCTCTCTCTCTCTCTCTCTCTTCTCTCCCTCTCTCTCGTTAATGAGGATATATGTTAAGAAAAATCATGGATCACTTAGCTATTAAATTGTTCCAGGATCTTCCGCATTAGAAGTTTCCTAGGCATTCTTTCTTGGAGGATGACTTGGGCCTTCATTTGATTTTCTTCTGTATCATTGGCTTTCAGTCTTGTTTTAAAGCAAAAGAAAAAAAAAAAGAAGAAAAGTAAATTCAATTGTCTTTAAAGTTGTGCGGATTAATATGAGACTGGAGGCTTCTCTTCCAATTTATGAAACATCCTTATCTCCTGCTTTATGCTCTATTTGCCCCACCCTCTGGGAAATAATTGTTGCTTATCAGAATTAGAGATAAAATATTCTGGTTGTTGAAGCCATTAATCATCTGGGCCCGGCAGAGAGGCAGCGCGGAGCCCGCTGGAGGCAGGGCCCTGGCCCGGCCCTGGTTCTGGTCCGGCTCTGCCCGGCCTTCGCGTGATGCCAGGAGTCGCTGAAGCGCTCGGGGCTCCTGTGTCCGCAATGGCGGCCGTGGCGTTTCTCACAGTGTGAGGCGAGGGTCTCCTGGCCCATCTCGAGCCTCAGTTTACCTCAAATGTACATGGAACTGTGGCCCCAGGGAGACGCTGAGCACCCCGGAGCCTCAGGTCAGGAGACAGAGCCGCGTGAGCCCGCCCCCAGCCCTGGGGGTGATCGGTCCTCACCTCAGGGTCTGAGGTTCTCAGACCAGCAGCCGGAGTCCCCTCAGGAGAAGGCCTCATGCAGCGCACTGTCTTCACATGCGTCCCTGAAGCCCCGGACGCTCCCCTCTGTGGTCAGTCAGCATTATGTTGGTCAAAGCAAATTTTTTAGCCGCGTGGAATGGTCACTCCCCATCTTATAAATCTGAGGTGAGGTAATGGACAGACATACAACCCATAGGTGCCCTTTACACGCACACATGCACACACGTGTACACACACGCCCACACACACTCACACATACATGCACACCTGCACACACCATACATGCACAGTCACACATACTCACACACACATGCGCACTTGCACATGTGCACACACCCACAGGCACCCGTACACGTATACATACACAGTCGCACACACATGCATACTTCATACCTGCACACACATGCACCCATACATATGCACACTCACACACATGCACACATACACACTTGCACACACTTGTACACGTGCACACACATAGATGTAGTTAGTGGTTGTAATGTGATCAGGTTGGAACAAAAGCAACACCTGACCCCCCTGCCCATGAAGACCCCAGGCCCGTGCCTGCCCGTCAGCCCTGCGAGCAGCAGATTACAGTCCATGGGTGTGCTGAGCTGCAAACTAAACATTTGTAAAAAGGCTGTAATTAATGCAATTAGCTATTTACACGATGGCCCATAATGAATCCAAAGGCATCCTTATTGACTATTGAGTAAATAATCTGACATTAAAAAGTCAATGGTCTGCAAATGAAATATTCTCTCTCTTTCTTTAAAGGAGGAAAGATGAAGGAAAGAAAATTACGGCAGAGGGACGACGAGGGGAAACCCCGTGTAGATGTCCTGGCCCATACGCCCGTACGTCTCCCTGTGAGCCGCTGCGAGCTCGCACAGAAATAATTGCGCGACAGGCCGCCGTGGCCTCGCCGTGGCAACGTCTTGCATTTGCATATTTACTTAATCAATGGAAATTAAGCACAAAAGTGAGCCTTTGGGTTCCCGCCCCGATTTCACCTTTGTGGTTGGGGACGGGTGAGGGTTGGGTCCCTTTCTGCCTTTGCGGGAGGCAGCAGTGCCCAGGGTCCCCAGCTGTGTCCGTGGCTGGCTTAGCGTGTGGGCACCAGAAAGGCGCTGAAGACGCCGAGAACATGGCGCCGGGCAGGAGGGTGCTCAGAAGCCCCTTGCTGGCCCCTTGCTGGCCTCAGTATCCCCATTGCCCTATTCTCTATCATCACCTGGCTATGAATATACTGGGTGTACGGGTTAATAATGCGGATTAATTATTAACCAGTTAATAATGCAGATTAACAATTAACTGGTTAATAATGCGGATTAATTATTAACTGGTTAATGATGCAGATTAATTGTTAACCGGTTATTAACTATTAACCGGTTAATAATGGTGGATTTTGTAATCAAAGAAAACACGATAATTTCAAGAGAAACATCAAAAGTGCTTTATTCAAAGTAATGTCCATCGCTAGCCACACATTCCCCCGTCTTTCAGGTAATTTGTGGGACCATCCCAATAGAACTTTTCTGGTTTTGAGGCAGACCACTCAGAGGCCCGACTTTCCACGTCTTCGTACGTTTTGAAGTGCCGCCCAGAAAGTGCGTGCGCCGTGATCGGAACGAGTGGTCACCTGAAGGAGCCATACAACAAAACAGCACCCATACCACATCGCGTATACATCTGCATGGGAGTAACTCCAGCTATGGAAAAACCCGCATTACCAACCGGTACACCCAGTACACACACACACACACACACACACACACACACACACACAATGGAAAACCCTGGTGTTTATGTTTAAAGCTGCAGTGGCCAGAGAAACACGAGGCAAAAGAGGCCCCTTGAGACGTGGAGGGAGCGCGGGGCACTGCTCTCCGAGGGCGCGTGGCTGGACAGGAGGGCGGCTTCTTGGAACCTGGGGAGCGTCAGAAGGTAAGCCACTGCTTTCTCTTAGAGCCCAGCCCACAGGAGGAGGAATGGTGGGAGCTGATGTGTGCAGGGAGCGCTGTGCTTATGAAATACACGGACATCCTTTAATGCAGTTGCTTCTCGTGACAAAACTCATTAGCAGTAGAGAGGAGTAACGGCGTTCTTTGCTGCGCGCCTACCAGCTGCTCCGCCCCCGCGTGGTTCGTGCACTCGGTCACCACGCCCCCAGCACCCAGGGCACCGCCTGGAGCTCAGGAAGAGCCGGCTGTGTGTTTCCCGAGTGACCGAGTGAGGGAGTGCACCTCGAGGTGTCCGTCTCCCTCGACACATAAAGAAACAGCTCAGAGAAGTGTATTAACTTGCCCAGAGTTGCACAGCAAGTCCATGGCAGAGATGGGCTTTGAGATCAGACTTTGTTCAGAGAATTTCCAAGCCCAAGGACAGCAGGCCAGGGTAGCACTGGGTCTGTGTCTGCGTCTGCGTCTGCCGGGACCAGGACCGGGGGCGGAGCAGCTCTGTGTGTCCCGTCTCCGCCCAGCCTCCCACCTGGGAAAAGGTGGGTCTTTTCATTCCCACGAAAAGCCCCGGGAGCCGACGAGACAAGATTCCCAGTGTGGGGGGCGGGGTCTGACGTCACCCGCGGGTGCTGCAAGGATGGGGCTGCCCCTCGTGTCTGGGCTGAGCGGGCAGAAGAGCCCGTCAGCTTTGAAAGAGAATGTTTGGCTTTTCAAATGGTTTTCTTGAACCGGAACCCATTGCTGGTCTCTCTGTTAGGCCAGCACAGCCTCTGCCTTGGGCCGGTTCTCATTCACGAGGGCCATGCGGGTGCAGCACCGGCCCCAGGCGGTGTGAGCTGAAGGCAGAGCTGTGTTTTCACCACCACGAGGGAGGGTGGGCTTTGCCTGTGTCTGAGGAGCAGCCAGGGCTGTGGGACGCTTGCTCCCGGGACAGGTGGCCCATGGCCAGGCGAGGCAGCCCAGCGAGGGATGGAGGGCCCACCATCAGGCCTCCTTTGTTCTTTTTTGTTTGTTTTGTTAATCCTCCCCCAGGATATTTTCCCATTGACTTTTAGAGAGAGTGGGAGAGAGAGGGGAAGACAGAGAGAAACATCCATGTGAGAGAAACACATCGATTGGTTGCCCCCTGCATGAGCCCCGGCCAGAACCAGGGCCCGGTCTGGGAAGGAGCCTGTGACTGGAATGGAACCCAGGACCCTTCGGCCCGCAGGCCGACACTCTATCTACTGAGCTACACCGGCCAGGGCTGGGCCTCCTATGTCCCTGCTCACAGGCCCCCGGTGAGGAGGGTGCGCTGGGTGAGCCCGCTGCTCGGGGTTCTGAGCAGGGCTGTGAGTTTTTGTACTTTCTGTCTCGCGGCCGGTCCCCTCCGGCAGGGGCCTATCTCTGCCATCTCTCGCCGCGGCGCGATGGCTTTCGAGCGTTGTCGCCAGTGCTGGTGATTAAACAAAGCAAAGTGGTTGCAGCAGGTGACTCAGAGTCGACAGGGGCAGGTACTGCTACCAGCGCACCGAGGCACCATTTATCACAGTTTTATCTGATCCGCGGCTCTGCATTTATCAGTCACCGCTCACACATGGCGTCCGGCCGGCCGCGTGCGTCTGGAGCCGCTCCGCTCCTGCACTGAGCTGCCCGGGGCGCGTGGCCTTGAGTGGCACGGGGGACGCAGCGCCCTTGGGGGAGGGGTGCGCAGGCGGTTGTGCCCAGAGAGCTGAAACGGGGGCGAGTTGGGGCCCGGGGCTCGGTGCCGTCTGGAGGAGGACGCAACAGGCATCCTGCTCAGGGGAGGGCATGTCTCGCTGGGAGGGGAAGCCCACATCCTTCAGGTCCCAAGATTAATTACCAGGAGCTTCTGTGGGTGGAATGGAGGTTCTCGGGGAGGGAGTGGGGGGTTTTGTTTATGGAGAACAGTGTTCCCCAGAGGAGGCCGTGGGCCCCTAAAGCAGTGGTTCTCAACCTTCCTGATGCCGCGACCCTTTAATACAGCTCCTCATGTTGTGGTGACCCCCAATTTCATTGTTACAAATTGAACATCATTAAAGCATAGTGATTCATCACAAAAGCAATATGTAATTATAGATGTGTTTTCCGATGGTCTTAGGCGACCCCTGTGAAAGGGTCCTTCGACCCCCCACAGGTTGAGAACCGCTGCCCTAAAGGGTGGTGTGTAGCAAGCGTGACCCTCAGGGCTCCTCTGAGAAGATTCCAGGCTCAGTGGACAGAAAGGTGAACGGATGTATTGATGTAAAAATCAAAGGAACACTCTATCTCGGAGGACATCAGATGCAGAGGCCAAAAGAAGTCTCAGGATGCAAGGAAGTATTTGCAGTCTCTGTGTCACAGAGAACCTTTTGTAAATGGTACAAAGTGGGGTTTTGGTCTCCCCCTTGCAATCCCACCGAAAAGGCATGAAAGGGTATTTTATTATTTTAAATCTGTATTTTTATTGACTTCAGCGAGGAAGGGAGAGAGACAGAAACATCCATGATGAGAGAGAATCATGGATCGGCTGCCTCCGGCACGCCTGCTACTGGGGATGGAGCCTGCAGCCCGGGCATGTGCCCTGACTGGGAATCGAACCATGACTTCCTGGTTCACAGGTCGACGCTCAACCACTGAGCCTCACCAGCCGGGCAGCTTGAAAGGGTATTTTAAAAGCATGAGGACAGGAGAAGTAGGAGTGGAAATGGCAGCAACAGAGTTTTGGAAGGTGGGAGACAAGGGGGCGAGGAGTCAGGTGCTGGGAGAGTCGAGAACACCAGCTCCGGAGCCGGAGGGAAAGGTGCGAGTCTGCAGGTTGGCACCCGGGACCTGCTGGTGCTTCGGAGTCGGCTGGGTCCGTCACAAAGCTGTTGGGCCTCCTGATTCCCCTCCGCGATGCAGCTAGAAGATGTACCTGAGGACGTCGCCCAGAAAGCAGGCAAAACATATCAAAAGATGGAAAATAGGAGAAAAGGGGGGAAAATAGCAGAGGACTGCTATAGGAAGCATCTGAGTTATAAAGGGTGTCCCAAAATTCACGCAAGAAGTAATTTTGATAGAAAACACAGGTTTATAATTAAAAATTGTAAATTTTTTGTTGATTCATAAAGTCTGCAGTCTAGGGTTATGTGTGGAGTAGCACATCGGGTCCATGGCCTCCACGGCTTTGCTGGCACATACGCAAAGCCGTGGTCTTCATTGGTCTTATTGTCCCTGCTCCTGGGCCATCATTGGTACTTGGTCATGCTTATCAAATTGAAGGGATTGAAATCGAAGGGCAACAGATATGAGAATCTGGTTCAATAAACCAAGTAAAATTAGGCTTTTATTTGTTGTTGTTGTTGTTGTTAATGCTCACGCAAAATTCAAATCTTGTGTGAATTTTGGGACACCCTTTAGTAGTTCCAGAAAGGGAGCTAGGGAAGATCGAGGTGAGGAGGTCATGGGGGAAACAGTGCAAGAGGGTTTCCCATGCCCGTGGGTTAATAATTCCCAGGTTGAAAGCCCAGCTCTGCGGACGAGCACAGGTTCGCAGGACAGCCTGTCACTGAAATTTATGAATGACGAGAACAGAAGAGAAATATAAACAAGGAGAGGGGGGCGTCAATCTTCTCGCCAACGACAGCGGAGACTAGAAGGAGACGGAGCAACGCCTTCAGAATTCCGAAGGAAGGGATTGTCCATCTTGGAATTTTCTACCCAGCCAAACTATCAATCAGGCACGAAGACCGAACCAAGACGTCTTCCTCAGATATTTTGTTATTAGCGTAGAGAGAAGCAACCGAGACTTCCGTCTGCGGACCCTGTATCCTGCAACTCTACCGAACGAGTTCATTAGTCCTAACAGGTTCTGGCGGGATCTTTAGAATTTTCTCAGTGTATGATATTACCTGCAAACAAAGACAATTTTACTTCTTCCGTTACAATTTTGATGCCGGTTTTTTTTTTTTCTTTCCTGATTGCTCTGGTTAGGACTTGCCATTATTTCTTTAAATAAGTGTTATTGTTTCCTCAAAGAGGAAAAGCAATAGATTTAAAAAATACAAGTAAACAAAAAGAATGATCCTTGCCTAAAAAAAAAGTTTTCACTTTAACTTATATCGTTGAGAAGATGCTCAACCAACTGTCAATTTGGAACCACTGAGGCCGTTCGAGATGTTGGGAAACGACCTGAGATTTTGCAGAGGCTTGGTGATGGCGAAAGGAGAGCGAGGCCCGAGGGGCACGGGAGGAGGGCGGCTGAGACGCTGGCGACGGAGGCACTGAAGGTGGGAGAAGGGGGCTGTCCAGGCATTGGATGAACGAGTCAGGATGGAGCGTATGTGCATGGACCACGGGGGGATGGTGTGTCTTACAGAGCGCTCTCAACACGGGCTTCCTGCAGAGGCCCGCGTGCCAGGCCTGTGCGCCCTGGGGTGTTGGCGCGTTGCTCTGCGGGCGCTCACAGCCTTCTCAGCAGGGACAGTGACGCGACCTGAGGCCTGTTTCAGAAAGGTCACGGGGGCAGTGCAGGTAGGATGGGATCGTAGCGATGGGTGAGAAAGAGGATGGGGACCCGCAGGGGCGTTTCATGGATGGGGGTGGTGGTGGTGGTGGGGGGATGGGGGGTGGGGATGGAGATGTTTCCCAGGCGACTGTCCGTCAGGGGAAGAAGGATCACAAGACCCTCAGGCCGGTGGGCGCCCGGTGCCTGATGGGGCTGGGTGGGCGGCGGGTGGGGGCTCTGAGATTCCGGAGAGAGGTTCGGGCTGAGATGCGATTCTGAGAATGATCAGAGAGTAAGTGCCCTGGAAGCCGTGAGCGTGGACGAGGTCAGCCAGGGAGAGTGAAGACACAGCGTCAAGAGTGGAAACGCAGCCCTGGCCGGTGTGACTTAATGGTTAGAGCGCCGGCCTGTGTACCGGAGGGTCTTGGGTTCAAGTCCTGGTCAAGGGCACGTACCTAGGTTGCAGGTCCAATCCCCGCCCCTGGTCAGGGTGTGTGTGGGAGGCAACCAATTGATGCTTCTCTCACATCAATGTTTCTCTCTCTCTCCCCTCTCTCTGTCTCTCCTCCTCCCCCCTCCCACTCTTTCTAAAAAAAGTCAATGGGAAAAACACCCTCACTCCTCAGGTGAGGATAAAGAAAGAAAAAGAGGAAATGCAGGCGACACCCACCTTAGGGGCCTGGAAGCGAAGCCCCCAAAGCAGGCAGAGCAGGTGGAGGGAGCAGAGACCTCCTAGACCCGGGCTCGGCAAACCGCGGCTCGCGAGCCACATGCGGCTCTTTGGCCCCTTGAGTGTGGCTCTTCCACAAAATACCACGTGCGGGCGTGCATGTACAGTGCGATTGAAACTTCGTGGCCCATGCACAGAAGTCGGTATTTTGTGGAAGAGCCGCACTCAAGGGGCCAAAGAGCCGCATGTGGCTCGCGAGCCGCGGTTTGCCGAGCCGTGGTTTGCCGACCACTGACCCAGAAGGTGGGGAGAGCAACGCGCGGACGGAACTCTGAGGCCGGAGCTGGGCCCATTTCCGGGAACATTCTGTTGGGCTCGGTCTGCGCCCGCGCTGTAAAGCTCCTGCTTCGCTGTGTCCCCTCAGACTCCCCCAAACCCACGCGCTTGAGCCCTCGGGGGCTGCCCCTCCGTGTCCGAGGCGACTCCCCCTCATGGAAACGGAGGTGCCGTCACTTAGAGAGAGCCAGGGCCCCTGGGCAAAGGGAACACGCCTGGCTGTGCTCGCAGGGATGGGACCGGCGTCGGGGCGCCCCGTCCTTTGTTGAAAAAAATTAATCCGTAAATACTTTATTAAAGGTCGGAAATGCTGCCAGCGCCCCCCCCCAACCCCCCGAAAACAGATACAACATCTTTAAGAGATTGCGAAGGTAAATCGTATTGTCTGGGGAAATGACTTCGGCTCCGTTATTTCTTTTATTGCTCTGCTGAATGTGACGGCGTGACTCAGTTTAATAAATCCCGGCCTATCTCCCGGTCCGTGTAGGCTGATATAAATATCTCCAGTTATGTCACATTACCACCTTTGTACAGCTATGCCGGGCCCTGATGGCTCGGCCCTGATAAATGCAGAACCTCATTTGGTTTGTGAGTGATTGAGCGCTAACACTGTTTAGATTTCTTAATATACTTGTATTAGCATGAATAAGTAATGAGCATCCCCGGCTTTTTTGAATATTTGATTGTATCTTGGTAATGGATTTGTGTCTCTCTCTTTGTGCTCATGTCATTGTAACTTTGTTGGTGTCATAACTCCAGGCCGCGGCGATGGATCTGTATCGCCCTGTCGTGAGTCAGTCACCCTCTCCGTGCTGAGCGGCTGCGTGCCGGCCTCTCTTTCCCGAACAATCCGCACCTTGTTCTTCGAGGAGGGTGCCAGCCACACCCGTCCCCGGGGGATGCCCGTGCTGCTCTGTGCACGGCGGTGTTCGCTCTCCAAACGAGGTGGGGGGGCCGAGGCTTGAACCCCCTCACGGACAACACCCCGTGCGAGCGAGCCATGTCCAACAGCGAAGCCCTGTCTACCTACTCAGGACTGTGGGCCGGTGGGTCTGTCAGGGCCCAGCAGCTTCTAGGGTGGGGGCTCTGGGCAGAGGGGACCTGCTCCTGAGTCTGGAAAGAACCTACAACATCCAAGAGTGTGTCCGTGTGTGTGTGTGTGTGTTTTAATCCTCACCCGAAGATATTTTTCCATTAATTTTTAGAGCGAGTGGAAGAGAGGGGGAGAGACAGAGAGAGAAACATCGACGTGAGAGAGACTCATTGACAGGTTGCCTCCCGCATGGGCCCCAATCAGGGCTGGCATTGAGCCTGCAACCGAGGTACGTGTCCTTGACTGGAGTTGAACCCGGGACCCTTCAGTTGGGGTAGGGGAGTGGGGCTGATGCTCTATCCACTGAGCCAGACCGACTAGGGTGAGCCTTTCTTTAACTTAAGGGCGTTCTTGCTTTCTGTGAATAAGGCACAGAAACCCCGACCTTCGAGGCAGTGGCCACATCTTTACGGGTGGGGGTTGTCCCCTCACGGAAGATCACCCACATCTTCCTGGTCGACCTGCCCGCAGAGGACAGCCTGGCTCAGACCCCAGCTCACGTGTTACACATCTGAATCCGTACGCGATGTGGCTGCCAGGATTATTTCCTGGGTGCCCACCAACCATGTCCGTGCCCTGGCAGGGTCAGGGAAGGGGACACGAGACCGTTTGAATCTGGGCAGAACCGAGAGCACCCTTAGCGGGCGGGGACCCCGTATGCCCACGGTTCTGCTCAGTCACTAAGGAGGCGCTCTGGCTTGAACTGAGTTTAAGAGCCGACGGCCCACCTACAGCACAGGGGCAGGTGGTGTGCAGGCCGTGCGGGAGGGGAAGGCATTAAGCCGACTGTCTGCTATTCCCGGAATCAGTGTGGGGCCTGGGGAGGCAGAGGGAGAAGGTGCGTGACCTCGGAGGGGCTCTGGGGAGAGGACGGACAAGACCCGGGCGGAAGGGGCTCTGAATGGTGGTGACCCCCTAAGGCAGTGGTTCTCAACCTTCCAGCCCGTTAAATATAGTTCCTCATGTGGTGACCCAACCATAACATTATTTTCGTTGCTACTTCATCACTGTCATGTTGCTACTGTTATGAATCGTCATGTAAATATCTGATATGCAGGATGGTCTTAGGCGACCCCTGTGAAAGGGTCGTTTGACCGCCCAAGGGGTCGCGACCCACAGGTTGACAACCACTGCCCTAAGACCTTGGCAGGGCCAGGCCAAGCGATGTCAGGGGCCTTCTACAGGGCTCAGGTGGGGCGTTCCCCGCTCCGATGTCCTTAGATGAGTCACCCTGAGCCTCGGTGTCACCCTTTTATCTGTTTCTAAATGGTCTTTTCCTTTTGTGCAGTTGTGTGGAGGACACACACACACACACACACACACAGACACTCACACACACACACACACACAGATACGCACACACCCCATAGACCAGTGGTCCCCACCCTGTTTTTGGCCATGCCAAGAGCATCTCTAACATCCTGATGCCCTCCCCCGTGACATAGAATTATTATTTTTCACAAAGTGAACTCCTATTCACGCGGAGGAAGCCTAAAAGGCCATTCACTTGGTCTAAACAAGCTTCCAAAGAACATGGCATCCATGAAAGAGAAAAAATAAAAGAAGGAAAGGGCAGTGGAAGTACTGAGGAGGAAATCACTAAGAAATTCTTAAAATAATAATAATAATAATAATAATAATAATAATAACAACAATAATATGAAGTGGTAGGAAAAAATAGCAAATAAAGTTTCAAAACATATAATAGAGAACTGAAATGCATACATGTGTCACAATATATATTTATATGCTGCACATGAGGCCTCTAGAACCATAAGGAATGCAAAGAATTCACGGTTAATAACTCATTCTCAAATTGCCCCCCTTAAAGACCAGCTTGCCCCCCTGTGGGCGTGTGCCCCACGTGGGAACCACTGCCATAGGCAGACACCTTCTGATCACCTCTGTTCCACGGACGCCAGGCCGCTCCCACTGTATGTCGCGTGATGGGGGAGAAACGTGTTAGAAACTCTACTGTGTGTGTGTGTGTGTGTGTGTGTGTGTGTGCGTCTCCTCCGTGAAGCGCCGGTAGAGTTGAGTGCCGACAGCACGCCACCCGCCCTGTAGATTTTGTCCTGATTATAAAACACTGACTGCGGAAAGCTAAGCACCCGGCGGAAGACGTATCCCCTGGTTTATGTGAAGTCAGCAGTGGGAACAAGAATTGTGGCCGCACGTGGATGTTTATTTGCTTTATTTGCTCCACCTTCACGCCGTGCGCAGAGCTTTGTCTTCTGTGCCACGCGTCCTGGTTGCCAGCGATGACAATGGATTATTTCTGTAAGCAAGTGCTCTATCCATTATTAAATTGATTATTCAAATTTCATTTAAAAAAAAGAAGCCAGATGGCAATTTTCCATTATTTGTTGCTACTGACAACCACCAGCCCTAAACTGAGAGATTTTTTCCTATTTTTTTCCCTTCTTCTTCTTGTTCTTCTGCTGGATGAAGAGGCTGAGGCGCCTCCACCCAGGCCAAACGTGGATCGCGGATCACGGATTGGAAACAAATAGGCAATCACCAAACATGATGGTCGCTATCGACGGTTTCAGAATCGTCTCTGCATTGACAGAGCTGTTGTCCTTTTGACGATTCCATAATTAACTTATCTATATCGGGCACGGTGACTTTGCTCCCCGTCATCGTGTGGATGTGAGCGTTATTGTTGTTATTTGGTTGTCATGACAGCGAGAAGCGTGTTTTTACATGTCCAGCATCCTGGCTATTTTAAGATCCTAATAAGTATGCCTAATGAATCAGGGTAACGGCAATCCTGAAAACAATGGTCTTTAAAAGTCGAAGGGAGTCTTAAAACCTATGTGTGACGTAAGTGCAGTGATGAGCATGAAGCGTGTGCCTCCCACGGCACGCACTCGCCTGGGCGTGCACACGCGTGGCCTCGTCCTGTCCTCCGTGCTCCTGCACCTGCGTGGCTGTAGCTGGCTGTGACAGTGGCACTTCCCCGGGAGAACCTGTCGGGACCACACTGGTCAGGTCGTCCCCTGGCCGCGGCCGGGCTTGGCCGGCGTGTCCCTGCGCTGGAAGCCTCCTGGGGGAGCCCCCTTTTCGCTCCTCGGCAGCTGATCTGAACACCACGGTGTGTGACCCTCTGTCTCTCCAGATGTGTCTGCAGCTGCACAGCGGGGGTTTGCTTTAAGCGACTGAAACCGGAAGGTCACGCTCCTCGCTGATGGGGCTCCCGCCCCTTCCGTGTCTCGCTATCACCACTCCAGCTCCACCCGGCGTTTGGGTCGGGTGACCTTGCCCGGACAGGGTTACACGGAAGGGACGCCCTGCCTGGGCTGTGACATGCAGGCACACACGCCTCTCGGGCATCTCAGGAGGTTCAAACTGTGGCTTCCACATGCTCTACTCTAGGGGGTTTTGGGACCTTCCAATCAGGTGTCAACTAATCCCTTTGGTCCCCAGGGAGGAACCTAATATATCTTTATTTAAAAAAATATATCTATATCTATATCATCTCTATCTCTATCTCTATCTCTATCTCTATCTCTATCTCTATCTCTATCTCTATCTATATCTATCTATACTTTTATTGACTTCAGAGAGGAAGAGAGAGGGAGAGAGAGATAGAAACATCAATGATGAATGATGAGAGAGAATCATGGATTGGCTGCCTCCTGCACGCCTCCTACTGGGGATCGAGCCCGCCACCCGGGCATGTGACCTGACTGGGAATTGAACCGTGACCTCCTGGTTCCTAGGTCGATGCTCAACCACTGAGCCAGGCGGGCCGGCCCCCAAGAAACGTTTTGGTCAGTGGTGCTGAATTCAAATTCTAGCCCAAAGAATTCAGCCCCTGCTGCCTCTTCGTAAGATCAGAGTCGTTTCCTCTCCTGGAGAAAGCCTGGCTGTTGGGAGAGAACCGGGTGGGCGATGGCTGCCCCTCTTCCTAGTGGTTTCGGGAGAACTCTCAAATGATTGACAGTAATAGTCAGCTCCCCACGGGGTGACCCTCTGGGCCGCTTCCCACAGACCCCCAAGTGGAAAGACCCTTTAGCACCGGGGACACCTGCAAGCGGGAAGGAGTTCGCGGCATCGGGATACCTGCCGTTGCGGGAAACACGACGTTAGCCCAGAAATGCTGGAAATGGGGAGCACGTGCAGCACCCACGCTACATTTCAAATCAAACACTGCAAAAATGCATTAATCAGTATTTCATAGTTCATTACGGTCTGGCTAATTTTGAAATCCCTCATGTAAATTGATTAAATGTCTTCTGCAGGCAGACAAATGGGCTTTTGTTTTAAGCAACCTTTACGGGGGGACCTCACGTCTCTGTGACTCGCGCCTTGCACGCGGGTGGCGGGCGGGCGCGAGGCTGTCTCTTGCTGACCCGGAAATGTCCCGCGTGCCACCGGCCCACAAGCCGATGGTAACATCCTGGCTGGGCCCACGTGTTTAGCGAGCAGCTACTTGGCGCCGAGAGAGAAGCCGGGGGAGCAGGAGGCGTGACCCTCTTCCCTGGGGAGAGGCGACTCACCTGTGTGAACCCCTGGAAGCGACACTTACTCCGGAGCTGACTGCAGCGCCGCCAGCAAGCTTTCCTCACGTTCCAGAAATATCAACCACCTCCCTTAGCTTTTTTAAAAAGGCAGGAGGTGAGTGGTTGGCAGGGTTCTGGGGCATTTTCCTGTGAATCCACGGGGAGGGAGGGGCATCTGGAACCAGAGACCCCATGCTCTCGGGCGGCCCTGTCCTTGCTCTCTGACCGGCCTCCTCACAAGTCTGCACCCTCCCTGGTGCTGTGGACCTTGCCCCCCCCCCCCCCCCCATGTGGGAAAGCAGCTTTCTCCACCTGCTCCTGATGGAAACTCCTTAGGAATGGCTCTGATTGGCTCAGCTGATCGCGTGGACCAATCACTGTGGCCCCCAGAAGGCCTCCGATTGGCTCATCGCTTAGGATGAAGATGACATTTTTTGTCACGCGAATTATTTAAAAAGTGAACTGTATGGCAGCTGGTATGCAGATATGACAAACAGCGCCAAGAGGGAGTGCGAAGGGTAGTTTGGTGAAACACTGGGTCGCGGTCCTGGCCCCACAGAGCAGGTCTATCACCAGACTGTCACCTCCCGCTCACAGCCGACCCTCTGTCCCGCTCCCCCACGCCAGGCGCCCACAGCGCCGTGTCCTCCAGTCCTGCCCTCCTGTCTGCCCCGCCTCCAGACTCACTTCCCTCTCCAGAGTCCCACTCGCGCTCCACTCGCTATTCCAGGAGGAGCTGGTGTGGCGCCCACAGGGCCCTGCCGCTGACGTCGGCAGCCGGATCCTTGAGGGGCTGATCTTGTACCCGGGCGTGCCCTCCTTTTGGTGAAAATTCCTGAAGCGTGGGTGGCCCTGTTCCTCGGTGACTGATCTCTTCCCGTATTCAGCACGAGACGCAAGCCACCGGGGGCCGGAGGCCGCAGCCTGAAGTGGCGTTTGTCCGTCTCACCTGGGTGACAGGGGTGGTGGCTGCAGGCAGGACGGGCGACTCTGCAGGGGCGTGTGGGACGGATCGGCTTCCTGTGAGCAAGTCACGGGGAGTCCTGGAGTGGGGACCTGCCCTCCCAGTGACCCCCGATGAGGTTTTTTGTATTTTGATTTCCCCGTCAGGTTCACCCCATTCTGTGCGGAGAACAGAGTGTCCCAGTTGACGGTTTCCTTCAGCGTTTCAGTCTGACCTCGTCATTGCCAAGCTCTGAGTCTATGGAAAAATTGATCCAATCCGCCACGTGTCGTTAATAAAGTTAGGATTTACGTTCCGTCCCGAAGGATGCTCTGATGGAGAAACCACAGACGCGCGGTGCGGCCCTTTCATCCTCCTTCTGGAAGATACCGCTGGTCTCGGGATAATTAGCTCATCGTCGTCACGTGAGGAAGGGAGGGACCAGATGCCAAGGTGAGGCTTTTGTTTGGACGGGGCTGTGGGTTTTTGACCCGGACGCCTCCCCGGCGAGCGCGAGGAGGCCCTGAAATATCAATGAGCCTCGGGCGCTGCTCTCTCGGCGCCTCTCCTTCCCCTCATCCTGCCGCCCACGGGACGCTCTCCTGCCAGCGGTGGTGCCAGGAGCGTCCTCCGGTCAGATCAATGGCTCCAGCCCTGCCGGCCCTCGCTCTCACTTGGCGCGACACTCAGCGTCGGCCCCACGGAGGCCGAGTTCGTTTCCGTGCACCTCGTGGGCTTGTTTCTAAAGGAGACTGGCCTGGCCTGTGGGGGTGCTGCGGGGTGGGAGACTCAGAGCCTGGAGGGGGAACTGTGGGGGCAGTGATGCTGGGAGAGCAGAGCACCTGGCCCCCCCTTGGTCCTCATGCCCTTCTCTGGCACCGCCCGTGCCCAGAGCCCTCCTTCCTGCCCTCCCAGCCTCAGGGACTCAGCCCCCAGCGCCCGCTCCCTGCCCTTCCGATGGCTCGAGCCTATGGGCTCTGTCCCTTCCGGCATTAACTCCTGGTCTGAGCCCGGAGCCACGGGCTCCCTCCCTGTGTGCGTGGCTTTGATCCTTAGCTCTCCCCAGACGTGATGAGAGCAAGGCCTGCTTCCCTAGGTGAGGCCCCGGACTCGGGTTGCAGGCGGGAAGGGCAGTGTGGCCGGAGATAGTGCGGACGTGGACGTGCGGGACACACGGACGGACGGTGAGGGGCTCACGGGGCTGGCGGTGGCCGAGCGCCTTGGTTGGACCCGTGCCGCCAAACGCTTTCTTTAAAAAAAGTTCATCAGGATTTTGGGGTGAAATCTCCCGAGGTTGGCAGCCAATCCAGTGACAGTGTTAAGCATGGGTTGGTCACCAGTCTGTTGGGGGCCAACCCGGCCCTTGGCCCAGCGGCTCTCGGCTCCCTCCAGGGAGATGGCGAGCGCTGCCCGCTGGTGGGAGGTGCCCACCTCTCCTAGGGTCCAGGGTGCAGGATGTTGCCTGGCCGCGGGGAGCAGCCCGGCCAGGTGGCTCCTCACCTCCCAGGAGGATCCACACTTCCTCTCGCGCTCCCGCCGCCACGGCTGGGGCCACCTTGGCTTTGCTCGCAGCATCAAGAAGGCAAAGAAGATAACCACCCCGGCGGCTGGCAGGGCACCTGCCCGGGTGCGGGCTCGATCCCTAGCGCGGGGCGTGCAGGAGGCGGCCGATCGATGATTCTCTCTCATCATCGATGTTCCTATTTCCCTCTCCCTTCCTCACTACAATCGATTAAAACACATTTAAAAGGAAACCCACAGCCATAACGTGTTCATGCCACTCCGCGAGGGCAGCCGGGGAGCTAGCAGCTTCTCGGGCAGCTTCCCTCCGAGGCGTCTGGTACACGAGGCGTCGGGCAATTTCAGAAAAGCATCCTTGTTTGTCTGATAGACGCAGCGGCTCCCTCAGTGCCCTCTGCCTGTGGGGTGAACTTCAAGCCCACGCGGCCCCTGTGCACCTGGCGAGGCCGCCTTCCGGGCAGCAGTGATGGAGCTCAGCCCCGTGGCCGGGCCGGCGCCTGGCGCTGCCGCCCTCCGCACGGTGGGCCTCTCGATCCGAGCCATTAACACCGAGTCGGCGGCAGGTGCCGGGGGAAATTATTAACAAGCAGGGCAGCGCCTCCGCCCCAGCGCCAGCATTTCTGAAGCGGCTCCCGGCGAAGGGGAGGGGTGGGCGGGGGGGGGGGGGGATTGTGTTTCTCTCCACACGGCAGGAAAAATAAGAACGGGAAGGAGAGGGAGCAGCGAGGTGAAGGCAAGTGATCGCAGAGACAGTGCCTCCCTCGAGGGATTTTCCGGCCTTTTTTTTTTTAAGGACATTTTTTTTTTTTTTACCCGAGGATATTGTCCCCATTGATTTTATTTTTTTAGAGGGAGAAGAGAGAGAGAGAGAGAGAGAGAGAGAGAGAGAGAGAGAGAGAGAGAGAGAGAGAGAGAGAGAGACATTGATGTGAGAGAGACGCATCGACTGGTTGCCTCTGCACATGCCCTGATGGGGGCTGGGGTGAGCCTGCAGCCGAGGGACATGCCCTTGACTGGGAATTGAACCCTTGGCACTTTGGTCCTCAGGCCGACACTCTAACCACTGAGCCACCGGCCAGGGCTGGACGTGTCCTTGTTGTCCGGGGCCGTCCTGTGTGTTCCAGGAGCATCTCTGGCTCCGCCCACCGGGCGCCAGTTCCAGCCCCTCACCTGCGTGACCACCAGAGGGTGTGCGGACGTGGCCGTGGCGTCTCTGTCTGGTGGCTGACCCGCTCCGGGATGGCCGAGGGGACAGCGGGTAAGAGGGAGACGGGGAGTCCGTCCCAAGCCAGCCCCCACCTGCCACGTGCAACCTGAAGCTCCGTCAGGTCTCTCTGTTTACCCGTGTCTCTCCAACCCAGGAGCCGGGCACCCCGGGAACGCAGCCTTTCAGGGTCTCCCCCAGCACGATGCCCTGCCAGACCCCGAGGGTTCAGGGGTGGCATGGACTAGTATATGGCCTCTTCCTCTTGCCCTTGGATGTGGTCGACCTCTGATACAACCTTTTCCTTTCTCTCTCTCTTCCCTCCCTCCCTCCCTCTTCCCTCCTTCCCTCCTTCCTTCCCTCCTTCCTTCCTTCCTTCCTTCCTTCCTTCCTTCCTTCCTTCCTTCCTTCCTTCCTTCCTTCCTTCCTTCCTTCCTTTCTTTCTTTCTTTCTTTCTTTCTTTCTTTCTTTCTTTCTTTCTTTCTTTCTTTCTTTCTTTGCCAAACAACATGTGTGAGGCTTCCTGGAAACAGTAATTTTCTTGGCAAACGTGATCTTTATCAAATTCCCGCAGTGTGGGAGTCCAGGGAGGGGCCCCTGGGCGGGGCACAGTGTAAGGAAGGGACCCTGCAGGACCCGGGAACGGGCAGGTCACGGTCAGAGGGGCTCACCAGCCTGGGAAGCTGCTCCTCATGGCGGGAACTCCGTGTCCCTGAGACCCGGCCACACAGGGACGCCGTTCCGGGCGGCGGGGAACACGCGTGTGAGCTCCGACACTCTCGGGGAAAGACGCTGCACGTTCCAGGATTTGGACGCATTAAAAACATTTCCCCAAAAAAGTGTCCCCCCTGCCTGCGGCTTCTCCTCCTCCTCCTCCGACGCGCTAACGGGAATGCATTCTTTCCCTGGCGTCGCGGTGACCTCTCCCGCGACTTTCCAGGTCACTAGTCTTTCTGCTTAGAGTTCATTCTGTTTAGACCGAGCTGCTGTCTCCTTGAATGAGGTTATTTCTGGGTTATTAGCCTCCCTGTTCTGCGATACCTTCTGTGCGGCCCTAACGGATGTGAATCATGCATGGCTTGCGGAGAAACATAGGCGTCGTCCCTCAAACACTTGGCGGGTCTCGGGGCACCCCTGGATTTCGGTTTTCAAAACTACCTTCCAACAAGCGGCTACGTGGAGCTAATGACGCCAATAAATCCTTTCTCGTTCGTAAAAATGAGCAGGTTCGGAGACGTGGAAGGGAAGGCGGGCACTGGCATTTTGGTTTGCTGAGTAAGCTTCCGGCAGACACGAGGCTGAAACGTAAGGGGTGGGGGCGGGGGGTGAATCGTGCAGCTCGCAGACATTCTTAGGAAGCCATGCTCACATAAGCCATTAAGCTTTAGGTTAATTTTTAGATATTTTCCCGGACGTACTTAACGAAGAGAGAGAAAATGAAGCAGAAGAATTTCCTCTGGAGTGCTCGGAGGTCTCGCGGCTCCACGTGGGGGGTGGGGGGTTCCTGTGGCCGCTGGGCGGTCGCCGGGCCGTGGTGACGGCCACGCTGGCAACAGAGGAAGCTGTTGTGTTTCTCACATTGCTCCCGGACATGAGGGCTGTCACGGCCGATTCCGACGAGCAGGCATATTATTTTATCTCAAAAGATGAGAAAAAGATGGTCTGCTCCCTTTTTTCCTTAAGGTCTTGTTCATTCATTATGTTGGCCGCCTGTCTCAGAGAGAAATTGCTCCACGCCTGGGCACACCGGCCAGCACGGAGCTGCTCCGCGAGAGCTTGGGCGGAGGCGAGTCTGTGGAGCTCGGGGACACTGGGGGGGGGGGGGGCACAGGGTTAGATGGCAAATGGGGAAGGTGGGAGGGAGGGGGTGACACCGGGAGATGACTCCCACTGTGGCTGGTGTTGCGACAGCCAAAGGTGTGGGAGTTTGGGGATCAGAGCACCTGGGTTAAATGCCAACTCTGTCCCTTAATAACTGTGGGACTTCAGGAGGGACCGGGGGAGGGTTCCAGGGCGTGTCCGGCCCGTCTCACCCAATCCCAATCAGCCGGACCCCAGCAGCAAGCTCACCTACTGGTCGGAGTGTCTGCCCCCTGGTGGCCAGTGTGTGTCATAGCGACTGGTCGAACGGTCGGACACTTAGCATATTAGGCTTTTATTATATAGGATTATTATTGATTTCAGAGGGGAAAGGGGAGAGAGAGAGATAGAAGCATCAATGATAAGAGAATCACTGATCGGCTGCCTCCTCCACACCACACACTGAAGATCAAGCCCGCAACCCGGGCCTGTGCCCTGACCGGGAATTGAACCGTGACCTCCTGGTTCAACCCCTGAGCCACGCCGGCCGGGCCCTGCCTGGTTATTAAAGCCTGAGAAACCCCAGGGGAGCCGCCCTGAAGGAGGTCAGTGGGGGCATCCAGGTTGGTGTTGCGCTGGTGACGTCGTAACACCGTTTGCGAGACGCTGCTGCAGGCGGCACTAGGAAAGGGCGCGTGGCATCTCCCTGCTATTCCCTTCACTGGATACGACCCGCAATTATTTCAACACAATTTTAAATGTCGAGCAATGGGCACGTTTCTAATTGTACACAGGACACATGCGGTTAGGGGAAGAGGCAGTGGTCACACAACGTCACGGTTGTGTCGTACGTAGCTCGTCCGTCAGCCCTGCCGTCACCTGCGATGGAAACGTCTGTCCTGGCGTCTGCAGAAGTCTAAGGAGGTCCTGGCTTCAGGCTGGGAGCAGGGCCCCCCCAGCCTGGGCTCCCCCCTCCCCTCTGCCCCGCGGCACAGCTCTCATTCTGGTGGCTTATGGCTGTTTCCACGACAGGTCATGGGCCACTTTATCTGAAATCAGGAAAATCAACATGGGCAGGTCAGGGGGCCTTGAAACCCCCACTGGCTGCTCAGGGCCCCTCTCCGAATGCAGGGGTCCTGTGACTGAGTGGGCACCAAGCCAGGTCACGGGTGCGGCCGGGGCCATGAGGAGTGGGCCAGGGCCACCCACACGCGTCAGGGCCGCCTGGCACCCGGCAGGTCCTCCGCCCGCGTGCAGGTGGGCATGGACACGGGGTAAGGTCCCCTGCCGTGAGGGGTGGCGATGCCGACGTGCCCAGGGGCGGCCCCCGGGCGCCTCCTCGGGCTTCTCCAGGCCCAGCGTTCACATGTGCCTTCGAACCCAGGGCCACTTCGGACGGGGCTGCGGGGCGGGCTGGCTTCGTCTCACGCCCTCTGAATGGAAGTCGGGATTTCTGCAGGGACCAGTCCCCACAGGTGTTCCCGCAGCGTCGTAAACAAGATGGAAGGGACAAGCTGCATCTGTCTGTTTGCAATAAAAAACCCTTAAGAACAGACAAGATGGTGCGGAGGCCCCGCATCTGCCGCCGTGGGACCGCGGCCCCCGCACTTGCTACCTGGCTTTGTCTGTGCAGCTGGGAGGCGGGCCTGGCACCGTCTTTCTGAGGGTCAGCAGCACTCGGACACCAGGCCACACCTGGCCCTGCAGGGTCGGGAGCCCTGCTGTCCCTCTCTGAGGGGCTGGGGACCCCTCCCCGGCCTGTGACGACCCTGCCTCCAGGGCACCATCCACCCGCCTTCGTGGCACCCATGTGCGTAGGAGGTTGGGAAAGGCCCAGGAATCTGGAGAGATGATGACAGAGCACGTGCACAATTCAAACGGACATTCTTTCCCCCAAAACGACGATTTAGATAAGTTGGAATGAACCTTCCTCCCTCCCTCCTCCCTCTCTTTTCTTTTCTTTTCTTTTCTTTTCTTTTCTTTCCTTTCCTTTCTTTCTTTCTTTCTTTCTTTCTTTCTTTCTTTCTTTCTTTCTTTCTTTCTTTCTTTCTTTCTTTCTTTCTTTCTTTCTTTCTCTCTCTCTCTCTCTCTCTCTCTCTCTCTCTCTCTCTCTCCCTCCCTCCCTCCCTCCCTCCCTCCCTCCCTCCCTCCCTCCCTCCCTCCCTTCCTTCCTTCCTTCCTTCCTTCCTTCCTTCCTTCCTTCCTTCCTTCCTTCCTTCCTTCCTAATCCTCACCTGAGGATTTCCCCCCATTGCTTTTTAGAGAGAGTGGAGAGGGACAGTGGGAGAGGGAGAGAGAGAGAAACATGGATATGAGACACGTTGATCAGTCACCTCCCGCATGCGCCCAGGCTGGGGAGTTGGAGACCCAACCTGCAGCCCAGATAACGCCCTTGGCCGGGAACCGAGTCCTGGGCCCTTCGGGAGCCACTGAGCAACACCAACCAGGGCCACGTCTTCTGTCTTGAGTTTAGGAGCTGGAAGCTCTGGGGAGGCTCACTGAGCCGACGCTCTCCCCCGGCGAGGGGTCCTGCAGCCCCGTGCGGCCCGTGACCCGCAAGCTCCAGGGGCAGGACGCAGGCAGCTTCCTTTTGGGGTCTCCTGCCCCAGGTGAGGTCTGGGACCCCCTAGCCTCCAGGTGGTTCAGGCGCAGTCACTCACTGGTCATTGAATCCAATTCCAGAACCTTTCTAGACATGCAGCTGGGCTGGCCCGAGAGTCAGCCCTCACCTCGAGGCCACGCGGCTCATAGCCCTGGAGTCTTCACGGGGGTCCGTGCCTCTCTGTGGCGTGGGGGCCGAGAGAGGTGGCCCACGCGACGACTGACGCTTCCAGCTCTGCCTGTATTTAGTTTTTGAGTCCTAAGTTTAAAGACTTAGAAAACAGGATGGGCTATTGTGTCAGTCAATCAATCAATCAATCAATCAATCAATCAAATCAGCTAATGAAAACATGGGATTTCATTGGGCAGGTCGGTGGGCCTGCTGCCGCCCCGTGTCAGGCCTCTCCTAACCCACGGGCAGCTCACCTCCCCTTTGCAAACCTCCGCCCTTCAACTTCCCAGCTTTGTGTTCAAACCTGAAACTTCTCACGGTGTCTTCTCCGGCTTCCAACGGACTGAACGGCTTTGGGGACCCGACCATCTCCATCGCCCACCCAGCTGCCCTCTGCCCCTGCCATTGTGTTGGCACAGTGGCCCTGGTCAGCTCAGCATCGCCGGGGAGGGCACCATGGGGGGTTTGTGAGCGCCAGGGCGGCCCAGGTGGCACCCGGCGACACAGCTGTTCAAGAGAAGTGGGGCGCCAGGCAGCACCTCCCTTCGCCTGGAGTTGGATTTGTGTCTGCTCCGTAGAACGGCAGACGTCCGCACCCACACGCCTCCCTGAGAACCTAGCGGGAGAAAGCCTTGGTTCTGTACGCGACATTCGCTGTCTCCCAATTTCGGGTATAAACCGGCTCTCCACCTAGACTTCCTCCCTGCACGCCTCCTTCATTACAAACATCCCTGCGTCAGGTGACATTGGGAGAAAGGAAGGAACACAAGAAAATACTTAATTTCATTCGTCTCCTCAGCAATACCAATATAATGAGGCATAATATTGATTTTCTTACTTAGGATTTAAAATCTTGACTTCTTTCCGCAGAATTAAATGCTTTCAAACCGATATCCCCGTCTTTACAGCCGCATCTTTAATTTAGTTGTTATAATTAGGCATTAACGGGTGTCAGTAGGGTAGCCAGTTAGAGACCATTCTGTTCTGCTTGTCTTGATTATCACAGTTTAGATGTAAAGTAAATTAGAATGAAAGACTATACAGTCCAATTACAGATAAAAGCAGCAAACGGCACTGTTGTAATTAGATGCCAGGACTATTTTTCTTAGATTTTGTCTCTCTGAGGGCCCTTCTTGGAGCTGCTTGGCCGGAGCCACGCTGCAAGGCGTCAGGATGGGCCTGAGTCATTGCAGCCATATTGTCTCTTCCGATGGGCTCCCTTCCTGGGAACCTTTCTCAGCCGAGCCCCCCAGGACCTGCGGGGCTTCCCCTGGGGGACCAGGCTTTGCAGCGTCCCTGCTTCTCACTGCCCTGGAGCTCAGGCAGCAGCTGAGCCAGGAGCCAGGGTCCCTGTCTTTGTGTCTCTCTGGCTGCTCCTCCCCTTCCCTCCTGCCCTTCCTCCTCCTCCCCCCTCTTCCTCCTCTACATTGAGGTCCAGTCTTAGCATTGCTCTGCCTTTTGGGCCCAGGATGGTGGTTAAAATCATGCTTTTAAGACTGGTGCGGAATGTTCAAGAAGCAAGGATATGCTAGGCACACACACACACACACACACATACGGAAATCGGAACCAAAGAGGAGACCTCACTCCCTGGATATGTGCTAAGAGAGACCCACCGTTCATTTAGGAAGGTTCCCTTTTCCACGACTCATTAATTTCCCAGAGATCATTTAAGGTGTGTGATCCAAGCATATATTTTCTTTTGCCACCAAACGGATCTGACCTCTTACTAATTTTGCCTACAATTAGTTTGGTGTAATTACCGCCACTTACAATCCAGTCTGCTTTCACTAAAAAAAAAATTATTGTTCATGGGGTCATAAAACTCTCTAAAAATTGCTTCATGAAAAATGGAGTCTTGGGAATGTCACACAAGATAAGCTCGGCCATTAAATCCAGGACTTCCCATGTGCGTGAGGGGGTGGTTTATGCCAGAGGCTCTTCAGCAGTGTGTGCGTGTGCGTGCATGGCTGTGCGTGCATGTATGTGCCTGTGCATGAATATGCATGTGTGCGTGTACATGGATGTGGTGCATGTGTGTGGTGTGTGCACATGTGCATGAACACACATGGGTGTGTGCATGGATGTGCACGTGTGCATGTACATGGGTATGTGTGCATGTGCACAGGTATGTGCACGTGGTGTGCGTGTGCGTGTCCTTTGGGCTCATCTACCCACCTCTGCCCCACTCCTCTCTCTCCAGCCACTCCAGCCACCCCTCTGAGCCCACACTGCCCTCTGCCTGGAGGCCCCCCCTTTCACCTCATCATGTCCATTCCCACAGGGGATTCTCAGGGCGGCCACCTGACCATCCTCTGCCTGCCCCTCCTGCTCCCTGGGTCCTCACCTTCCTTCGTTGTCACCATGGCACCTGTTCACGCCTGACCTTACCTGCTGGAGGGCCGGGGTCTGGAAGGGACTCTGCCACTTACCAGCTCTCTGACCTTGACCCAGTCACATGACCTCTGTGTCTGTCTCTCCTCCTCTGCAAAGAGGGATGATGCCAGTACCGCCCGGCCCTGTGGGCGACAGGACTGAGTGACACAACAGCAGCAAAGGGCTTAGAATGCCTCCGGCAGAGAGAACGCACTCGGGAAGTGCTGGCCGCGGTCCTTTTAGCGATGGCATCCACATATGACTTAGGCGTGTGATTTGTACCCACACCTACATTTAACGTGTAATAATAACCAGTCGTCTGTTGTCCCTGGTGACCAACGCAGAAGCCTGCACCGGCCCTACCCCGGATTGAACGCAGGTCCCCACGTGCCTTCCACACCCCGCCAGCCCATGGCACACACTTAGGCACGTGAGCCGAGTCTTTTCTTTCTGAAACTGGGTGGCCCAGACCTCGGGACTCTCCTGCAGCACTTTACAGAGATAAGCAAGATTTGGCCAGAGCAACCGAGCAAATGCTGCCCAACCCAAATCGAGACTCCCTGCCCGACTGGCCCCAGACTATTTTCCAAAATTCTGGGGGGAAGTAACGGTATTTGCATGGAATCCCCCGGCGCATTGTGTCAGGGCGGTTTACCGGCGACAGTGCGGGGGCTCCGGGCGGAGGCCCAGGCCGCGCAGAGCGCTGGCGCGCGTGCGGGCCGTGATAAATGGGCCCCTTTGTTCGCGCTGCTTGGATCTGGGTGTCCTCTCCGAGGCAGGAGGGCTCCTTCCAAAGTGTCTTCCTGACAGAAGTGCTTCTTTGGTTGCCGTGCTCACTTAAGGGAACAGCCTCCTTTGTTGCGGGGAATCTGCCCCGGCAGCTAGCGCTGGGGTTTTGTTAAGCGGCCTCTACATTCTGTGCCCGTCTGTGCGTAACATGCTCGTTCAGAAAGAGTATGATTTGTGAAGTGAGAGGTGTCTGAGTTAAAGGGTGTACCAGACTGAGGTAGTGACTGGACATCCATTAAGACGTGGACTCTGTGGGGTGGAAACATCATATCCGCCCCCCCCCTCCTTTGTTCAGAAACACAATCGAGGGGTCTGGGCAGCCTCCTGTTGGTTTCGGGAGGGCGGGAAGCAGAGAGCCGCGGCCTGGTGTCCCTGCGCTCCGGGCATTCCTGGTCCATCCACCAACACGTTCTTGGTCAAGCGTGTGCTGTGACACCCGGACAGGCAGGGACACGTGTCCCCCTTCCTCCGTACAGGCAGGGACACGTGTCCAGAGCCTCCAAGTATCTCTATGTGTTCAAGGCCCTGAGATTTTACAGGCCTCCCGAACGGAACTGGGTGTCAGGGAGGCATGGCCGTGGCTGCGGAACCTGTTTTTCATCTTCTCTACCTTGAGGCTGGCTCTAGCCCTTCTCTCTCTCTCTCTCTCTCTCTCTCTCTCTCTCTCTCTCTCTCTCTCTCTTTCTCTCTCTCTCTCTCTCTCTCTCTCTCTTCTTAAAATACATTTTTATTGATTTCAGAGAGGAAGAGAGAGGGTGAGAAACATCAATGATGAGAGGAAAGCATTGATCAGCTGACTCCTGCACGCCCCACACTGGGAATGGAGCCTGCAACCCCGGCAGGTGCCCTGACCAGGAATTGAACCCTGACCTCCTGGTTCATAGGTCGATGCTCAGCCACTGAGCCAGGCCAGTGGGGTGTCCAGCCCTTCTCTTTACCTGGTGAGCCCGGGAGGCTGGAGCAAGAGCAGACGTGACCTGGAGAGTGACCTGGGTGCTGCTTTGCGCGGCCCCGAGCGCCCAGTCCTTGGCTGCGCCCGTGCGTGTGCCCTCATTAGTGGGGCTGGGCTGCCCGGGGTGGCAGAGGCTCAGGGTTCTGGCTCTTCTCCTGCTCCTTGGCCTTCAGCAGCTGCAACCCCCCTCCCCCGTGGGGGCGGGACCGGAGGCCTCTGAGCGCCCGGAGCCCCTGTTATTATGGCAAACTTAAGAGTAGTAAATAAAAGCAACAAACAAAATAAAAACACAAAATGAAAAAATAATTAAAACAATAACTATTCCATTCATTCTGAGCACATCATCCCAGATTACATTAGGAAAAACTACAATAAAAACATGCTTTTAATCTGATAGTAAAAAAGCCCAATAAAATAAAAATGAGCTCCATTAATGAAAATAATGGCTCTTACCCCAGCCAGTTAAAATGCTGAGCTTATGTGTTTTGGGGTTTGGGGGAGCTGAGGACTGTTGTTTTTTTTTTTTTTCTTTCCCATAGCTGGTGATGGATTTGCTTTTGTTACACGCTGGAGATGGCCCCAGCTAATTAGTGGTGCTCAATGTGGAATCTCACCTTTTGTGTGAGGCCCAAAGAAATTGTGTGGGAAGGAACCGATTCCTGGGGAAGTGGGCAAGAGGAGGCCGTTGCTCTATTTAAGATTTGGACTTCAGAAAGGAGCCGGGATGTGCAGCCGTGTGTGTGTGTGTGTGTGTGTGTGTGTGTGTGTGTGTGTGTGTAGCCTTGTGTGTGTGTGTGTATAGCCGTGTGTGTGTGTGTGTGTGTGTGTGTGTAGCCTTGTGTGTGTGTGTTCTCTTTCTCTCTCTCTCTCTCTTAACCTCACTTCCTCCCCCCCCCCACCTCATTACTTCAATTTGCTTTTGCCCCTTTTAAGGAAAGGACTTTAATTTTCTTGCAGATAACAGGGGAGCCCCACCTCAGACTCTTGCCGGCTAACATGGAGGCATAAATAGGTAAGTCCCCAGTCACAGGCGACCTCAGCAAGACCTTACCATCCGTTTTTGCTTGAAAAGTGGTGCGGCTGAGCTCAGCTGTCCTGGGCGCCGGGCACTGCGGTGGTGGAGGGCCTCCGCCCCAGGGCCTCCGCCCCAGACCCTTCCCACCTTCCTTCCTGGCGGGCGCCACAGGCGGTCATTTGCACTTCCTGTGAGTTCACTGGCTTCACCCCGCATCCCCCGAGTGTCGCCCCAGAAGGACAAACGACACACCACCCACAGCCCACATCTCGACGTCCACAGGCGTTGCTGCGAGCGGCCTCCCCAAACCTAGGGCGGCAGAACCCGTGCAAGAAACTGTCCCTTTAATCAGCCCTCTGCTGCCCTCCTTGGGCCCTGGTGCTTCCCCTCCCCGCGCGTATTTGTCCAAATGAATATTAACATTGTAATTTAGTACCCAATTACGCGCCTCGAGTCATAACCGGGAAGGCGGTATTAAAATCCTGACATGCTCCCTGGCTATCAGCGTGTACCTTGGTCAGTACCCTGGGATTGCTGGAGATTTCTTTAATGTACCGTCGCCCGGCTCATATCTCTGCCTGTCGCCCGGCCTCCCTCGTCACTCACCGATTCACCCTCTGCCGACGCACGCTCTCTTGGGTCTTGCTGGAATAAAACAGGGCGTCTGGAATTCAGCTCCTTCCTAGGGAAGCGTGTGCATAGATGGTTTCAGATAACAGCCACGGGCGTAAGGTTTTAGCATTCGGCCGCTGGGGAGACCTGCCAGCCAGACACGGGTGCTCAAGACAGTTTTGCTTGGCGACTGCTCCTCGCCTTGTCATAGCTCTAGGCCAGTGGTCCTCAGTCCTGGATGCACATAGGAAACATGTATGTTTTACCTGGCCCACATGGCTCCGTGGTTGAGCCTCCACCTAGGAACCAGGAGGTCAGGGTTCGATTCCCATTCAGGGCACCTGCCCGGGTTGCGGGCTCGATCCCCAGTGTGAGGCGTGCAGGAGGCAGCCGATCCATGATTCTCTCTCATCATTGATGTTTCTCTCTCTGTCCCCCCTCACTTCCTCTCTGAAATCAGTAAAAACATATTTAAAAATATAGAAAACATCTATGTTTTGTAAAAGTCGTTATTCTCGTCTCAGGTCAGAACAATGAACTCCATGCCTCTGTGGACGGGGCTCCCAGGTGGTTCCCACAGGCAAGAGGAGCTGAGACCAGCGTTCCAGGCCCAGCCAACAGGCCTCTGTCGGGAGGGGCCGCTGCGCCCTGCACAGCCAGCTCCCGTGTGCGGCAGCCTTGGCAAATGGTCAGCAACTTCGTCTCCGCTTCGCACTTTCCAGGGACTGACTCGCCCTCCTGAAAGCGCGGTGGAGGCGGGAGGGAGGTTTAATGTTGCTAAAAACACTTCTGAAGGGGCTGGTCTCTTAAAACACGGAGACTGTCCCGATAGGAATTGTGTCTGAACGGTATTTGCTGCCCCAACTTCCGGCGGCTTTAGGCACGTTTCCGTGTGTGGGAATCCCCCGTGGGGAGGACTGGGCGGACGTTCGCACAGGACGCAGATGGCTCATTAGCAACAGCCCTGCGAACAGGAGTCGGGAGCACCGTCCGGCATCTGCTTCGGAAACATCTCTTTGCAACTGGGGGGAAGACGAGGAAGCACAACAAATGGCATGCCAGCAAGTCCCCCTCCAAGAAAACATGTGTTTTCTGACAAGGCTGTTGTGTTTAGGGGGAGACTTGCCCAGCAAAGAGGGGACCCGCAGGGGGCAGCTCTGTCGCTGAGTGGGGACCGTGCCGCATCACTCTTGCTCGGGCTCAACAGCCTTGAGCTCCCAGGATTCCACGAGTGTGGGTTAGTGTTGCTTTGTGGAGGGACGTGGAATCAGACACGTGGTAGAACGGCCTTCTCTGCCCAGCTGGCGGGTACAGAGGACACCGTCAGCACCTGGGCACTCGTTTGTCGCCCATCTGCCTGGTCAGAATATACGTCCCAGGAGGGCAGAGATCTCTGTCGTCCCAACACCGAGACCAACATCTACGCACGCAAGTGTTTATTAATTAAATTAATAAACGTTCTTCTTCTGACAATGCAGGGTAGTGACTAAGTGTGTGGGCCCTGTCGCTGGGCCGCCTGCGCGTAATTCTGTGTTTGCTGGCTTGAGAATAATACGCAGTGACCTTGGGCAAGTGACCTTCGGCAGGTTATCTGTCATTTCAGTGCCTCGGTTCCTTCCTGAGAAGACAATGGCGTGAGCCGTGTGAGGTGAGCCTAGCACATAACTTACAGAACGGCCATTGTCGGGAGGATTAATGAAAGACTTTAAAAAAAGTTCAAGTGCCTAAAATAGCACCTGGCTACCACTAAATAATACCCAAGGGCCATTTGTAGACAATGAAATTTAAAAAAATAAACACACAGCACACACAGAAGAAAACAGTTCCGAATCCTCTGAGGGACTTTCAGACTTCGTTAAGCGCTCATGAAGAAAAGAAGCCGTTCTGGTCTCCCCACACCACTAATGGGCTTAGTGATCTTTTGTTTCCCCTAAAAATATTTTTATTGAGTTCAGAGAGGAAGGGAGAGAGAGGGAGAGAGAGAGAGAGAGAGAGAGAGAGGATGAGAATCATGGATCGGCTGCCTCCTGCACGCCCCCCACTGGGGATCCAGGCTACATCCCAGCATGTGCCCTGACCGGGAATCAAACCATGACCTCCTGGATCATAGGTGGACACTCAACCACTGAGTCACTCTAGCTGGGCAGCTTGGTGACCTCGAACAGGTTCAGACACTTCTCTGAGTCTTCATCTCCCACCTAGAAAAGCAGAGGTTTGGACCAGGGAATTCCTCAGGAGCGTGAAGCTTTAATTGTCAAACCATTCCTGCCGTGAAGGGCCTAGCTGCCCTGTGTCTGGCTCCGGGCTGGTCCGGTGGAGGGAGGAGCATCGGCTGCACTGGAGGCCCTCAGGGGCGGTCCTTCTGCCTCGGGATGGAACCTCTCACCAGCAGAGAGAGTTGGTGGCCTCAGTGCCAGCCACCATCATTGCAGACAGCCACGGCACGGAAAGTGGCCTGCCCTTTGACGGTGCTGCCACAAAAGTCACGGCCAAGTCCCAGTGCATTGCACAAGGCAATAATGGTGATCATTAATAAGCCCCTGGCAGTTATACCCAATGATGTGTGAGGTCAGGACGCCGTGCGCTGTCAGTCAGCGGTGGTACGTGGAGAGTGGGTGAGTGGCAGAGCCAGGAGTGAGTGCCACCCACTGCAGAATTAATCTGAGCAGGGCTGTCACTCACTCTCGCCTGCCCTAGTGTGCAGTACTTGAGACCTGTCAGTCTCCCTGGATGGAAGTGGGGAGGGCTGGCTGGGCCCCCACACCAGGCTGCCAGCCCCCACAGGTTGCTTGGGCTCACCGGGAGCCCGGTGCCCTTGGCTGGATGGAGCTTTCCTTCCTCTGGCCTCACCCGGGGAAGGGGAAGCCTCCCTGCTGTCTTGGTGCTTTGACAACTTGGAGGGAGTCTGCCATGTCTCACCCTGGAGGCTCACCTCCAGCGGGAAGACGAAGATAGTGCCGGGCGACTGAGGATGGGACCCAGCCCACAGACTCCCCGCTTCTTGTCAGGAGACCTAAGTTCTGGTTCAAATTCTGCCTTTGCTCACCCTGAGACTTTAGAAACTCATATAATTTCACTGGTGGGGCGATATCTCCAAGCATTAACGGATTATTACTTTTACAAATTAACAGTTGGTCCCTGCAATCTCGTCCACTCCCCACCCTCCATGGACATACCCAGAGCAGGAATTCAAACGCAAACACAGGCAGTTTTTTTAAATTATTATTATTATTATTTTTAGTTTTGGAGCCTCCCAGGCCCAGTGTTTTGGCCTAAAAATAAATGTAGAAGAGTACTTGCTGGGCCAACCCCCAGTTCTCCCCGGTGGAGGAAGCGAGATATCCGGAAGGGATAGGGCATCCATTCCCTTCTCCTAGGCCGAGCAGGTGACAGAACCTCAGGGAGATCGGGGGACCTGAGGGCAGAGGACCCCCAGGCCTTGCTTCCCAGGCAGAATCTATAGGATGGAAGGGCCCAGAGGGGCCGTACCCTGCCTGGCACGGGTTGACTGCAGTGGCGAGGCCTGGTAGGAAGGTGATTTCAGCAGAGGGCAGATGCCAAGATTCCTGCCCTTCCCTTGGGGTGTGGGGAGCAGCCACCTTTCTGGAGCCCCAAGAAGGGCGCAGATGATAGATAGAGATGAGCTGTGGGGGTCTCAATCCCGGTGAGTGGGCGGGGATTACGAAGTTCTGTGGCATCACAGACATGGTATCAGGAACTGGATGGGGAATACAGACATCTCCACTGATATCAGCAAAGAACAGAAAAAAAACACAACCCCACATACAACTCAACAAATGCGCACAGACAGAGGCTGACCAGGGTCCAGAAGCTGCTGTCTCCTCCCACCCCGATGCTAGGGAGAAAGAGAGAGGAGAGATCCTGAGGGGGTCGACCTTAAACCTGAACTGACTGTTGACTCAGAATGCAGGTTCGGTATTCAGTGACACTCAAGGCCAGTGGTCGGCAAACTGCGGCTCGCAAGCCACATGCGGCTCTTTGGCCCCTTGAGTGTGGCCAAGAAGTTTCAATCGCACTGTACGTGCGCGCCCACACGTGGTATTTTGTGGAAGAGCCACACTCAAGGGGCCGCAGTTTGCCGACCACTGTTCTAGGCAAATGAAGAAAGCTGCTTTCCTGCACGCAGTGTCCTGGAAGGATCACGCCCGTGACACCTCCGTGTACGCAGGTCCTATCTCCGTAGCAAACACAGCTCTTGAGCTGCTGTGAGGCTCCAAGTTGATTACGGAGAACTTACTTTGTCAAGGGGGAAGGACCATGCTTGATGCTGTCGGAGGAGCACAGGCTGCAGTTTCCAGCCGAAGCCTGGGTTTGAGCTGCTCTGGCCCAGTGAGGGTCAGAGTCGCCGGCAGCACTGTGAACTACGGATGCCTGGACAACACTCGGGGATTGTGACAAAGCCTGTGGACTTCAAGAAAGAAAACACCTACCAAGGCAGGCTCGTGGTGGCCCCCTGGGCTCAAATGTAAAAGCCGAGCCCAGCAGAACAGGGGCCTCTGGGGCACGCTGTGCTTCAGGGAGAAGCCTGCTCAGAACTGCCTGCCTGTGCCCGGAACCGCCTGCCTGCACAGAACATCCTGCCTGCACAGAACCTCCTGCCTGCATGGAACCTCCTGCCTGTGCATGGAACCTCCTGCCTGTGCACGGAACCTCCTGCCTGTGCATGGAACCTCCTGCCTGTGCACGGAACCTCCTGCCTGTGCACGGAACCTCCTGCCTGCACGGAACCTCCTGCCTGTGCATGGAACCTCCTGCCTGCACGGAACCTCCTGCCTGCATGGAACCTCCTGCCTGTGCATGGAACCTCCTGCCTGTGCATGGAACCTCCTGCCTGTGCACAGAACCTCCTGCCTGTGCACGGAACCACCTGCCTGTGCACGGAACCTCCTGCCTGCTCAGAACTGCCTGCCTGCATGGAACTGCCTGCCTGTGCACAGAACCTCCTGCCTGCACGGAACCGCCTGCCTGCATGGAACCGCCTGCCTGCACGGAACCGCCTGCCTGTGCACGGAACCTCCTGCCTGCACGGAACCTCCTGCCTGCACGGAACCGCCTGCCTGCACGGAACTGCCTGCCTGCTCAGAACCGCCTGCCTGTGCACGGAACCTCCTGCCTGCACAGAACCGCCTGCCTGTGCACAGAACCTCCTGCCTGCACGGAACCTCCTGCCTGTGCACGGAACCACCTGCCTGCACGGAACCGCCTGCCTGCTCAGAACTGCCTGCCTGCACGGAACCGCCTGCCTGTGCACGGAACCACCTGCCTGCACAGAACCTCCTGCCTGCACGGAACCGCATGACTGCCCGGAACCATCTGCCTGTGCACAGAGCCGCCTGCCTGTGCACGGAGCCGCCTGCCTGCACAGAACCTCCTGCCTGCACGGAACCGCATGACTGCGCAGAACCATCTGCCTGTGCACAGAGCCGCCTGCCTGTGCACAGAGCCGCCTGCCTGTGCACAGAGCCACCTGCCTGTGCACGGAGCCGCCTGCCTGCACAGAACCTCCTGCCTGCACGGAACCGCATGACTGTGCGGAACCATCTGCCTGTGCACAGAGCCGCCTGCCTGTGCACAGAGCCGCCTGCCTGTGCACAGAGCCGCCTGCCTGCACAGAACCTCCTGCCTGCACGGAACCGCCTGCCTGTGCACGGAACCGCCTGCCTGTGCACGGAACCACCTGCCCGCACCGTGTCCCTGATGTCTGAGCCAGCCCTCATACAGGAGTTCCTGGAATCCCATTGCAATGAACAGGACTGTTGAAGTAAGAAATGTCCAAACCTGTAGAAAAACTTTATAAAAAATTTACTTGAGTCCTAACGATGCTATCCCTAGATCTCAACAGGCGGAAATAAATGCGTCAGGAGAAGAGCAGTTTGCAGAGTCATTTATGCATTTGAAGGAAGGAGGGAGTGGAAGGAAGTGAGCGGGTGGTGTCACAGCACAGTGAGGCTCTGTGCCCTCTACAGGGTGAGTCTCCCTGCCCCCTCGGTGGGCATCCTCCTTGCAAAGCAAAGGTGCATTATTAGCCGGGGGCACAGGAACCACGGGCAGGGCGGGCTTAACACCTGTCACCAAAGAAGTGGCATGCCAGGCCCTGGCCGGGTTGCTCAGTGGATAGAGCGGCAGCCTACGGACTGAAGAGTCCGGGTTCGATTCCTGGTCAGGGCACGTGCCCAGGTTGCAGGCTCGATCCCCAGCGGGGGGCGTGCAGGAGGCAGCCGGCCCATGATTCTCTCTCATCACTGAAGTTTCTCTCTCTCCCTCTCCCTTCCTCTCTGAAATCAATAAAATTATATTAAAAAAAAAGAAGTCACATGCCTGGGGCAGGGCTGCACACCAGGCCCTGCCCAGTCAGGGGGTTACAGCACCCCCCTTCCATACCCCCATTTTCTTTCCCTCTCAGTGGTTCTCCACCTTCTGGCCCTTTAAATACAGTTCCTCATGTTGTGACCCAACCATACAATTATTTTCGTGGCTACTTCATCACTGTCATGTTGCTGCTGTTATGAATCGTCATGAAAATATCTGATCTGCAGGATGGTCTTCGGCGACCCCTGTGAAAGGGTCGTTTGACCGCCAAAGGGATCGCGACCCACAGGTTGAGAACCGCTGAGACTTGCCCCGCCCACCGGAGCTGCCCAGCGGTCTCCTCATTGGTTTCTTCATGGACCAATTGGAGCGGCTCCATGCCCATCCATCAGGACTGTGCTCCCTGGGCCTATCACACCAAGCCTGCATTTGCATAAGAACTAACCAATCAGGGACCAGGGGTGGGGCCTATATAGGTCAGCTCCGTCCCTTTCCCGCCAAGGCTGCGTCTTTCCGCCCAGACTGAGGTCTCCTCACGGCCTGGGACTGACTCGGAGGGAGGGTCGGTGGAGGGCGCCTCCCAGCCAGGCCCTCACCGCCGGGGCCCTTCACAGCCGAGGCCCCTGAGGACCGAGGCCCCTCACACCTGAGGCCCCTGAGGACCGGGGTCCCCTCGCACCTGAGGCCTCTGAGGACCGGGGTCCCCTCGCACCTGAGGCCTCTGAGGACCGGGGTCCCCTCGCACCAGAGGCCCCTGAGGACCGAGGCCCCTCACACCTGAGGCCCCTGAGGACCGGGGTCCCCTCGCACCTGAGGCCTCTGAGGACCGGGGTCCCCTCGCACCAGAGGCCCCTGAGGACCGAGGCCCCTCACACCTGAGGCCCCTGAGGACCGGGGTCCCCTCGCACCTGAGGCCTCTGAGGACCGGGGTCCCCTCGCACCAGAGGCCCCTGAGGACCGAGGCCCCTCACACCTGAGGCCTCTGAGGACCGAGGCCCCTCACACCTGAGGCCCCTGAGGACCGAGGCCCCTCACACCTGAGGCCCCTGAGGACCGGGGTCCCCTCGCACCTGAGGCCTCTGAGGACCGGGGTCTCCTCGCACCTGAGGCCTCTGAGGACCGGGGTCTCCTCGTACCTGAGGCCTCTGAGGACCGGGGTCCCCTCGCACCCGAGGACCATGAGGACCAAGGCCCCTCACACCTGAGGCCCCTGAGGACCGGGGTCCCCTCGCACCCGAGGACCATGAGGACCGAGGCCCCTCACACCTGAGGCCCCTGAGGACCGAGGCCCCTCGCACCTGAGGCCTCTGAGGACCGAGGCCCCTCGCACCTGAGGCCTCTGAGGACCGGGGTCCCCTCGCACCCGAGGACCATGAGGACCGAGGCCCCTCACACCTGAGGCCCCTGAGGACCGAGGCCCCTCACACCTGAGGCCCCTGAGGACCGGGATCCCCTCGCACCTGAGGCCCCTGAGGACCGGGATCCCCTCGCACCTGAGGCCCCTCACGGCCGAGGCCTCACAGCTGAGAGCCGCCTCCTCTGCGGGGCCGCCCGACACGAGCCTGGCCGGCGCCCCCAGCCGCTCCCCACGGGCTCCTGAGCGGACACCTTCCCACGAGCGGACCTGGGCCGGAGCGAGTGGACCGTCCGCCGGCTCAGGTAGGAGACGCGGCCTGGCCTGTCCGCCGCCATCGGAGCGCCTGACTCGGGCCTGGGGCGGAGGACGGGCCGCAGTCAGCCGCGGGCGGGAGGCTGGGCTCAGCCACGGCCCATCGCGAGGCCGCCATCGCCATGGGGGTGGGGGTCCGCGTGCGGGCGGGAGGCGCCATTGGACAGGCCTGGCCCTGCTTTGCTCTTGGTGTCCATCCTCGGGCTCCATTGGGGGAGCGAGTCTTGTCAGGTTTCCTCGCGGCTGTGAGTGTGGCGGCGGCGGCGGGTGGAGGGGACAGAGGGACATGGTCCGCGGGGGTCGTTCTCGCGGGGACTGTGTGTTTTTTCTGTGTTTGTGTGTTTTTCAAAGCGGCTTGTTGGTTTGCGTGACATGTCGACGTGGCCGGCACTGACCTCGTTAGGAAGGTCACTGTGGGGACGGCCTCTCCGTGTGGACGGGTTCGCCGGCCGGCAGGTGTCCGTGGGTTCGGGGTCACGTGTCCTTCACCCGGGAGGCCGCGCCCCTGAGGGGGGGTGGGCGGGGGCGGTGCGGCTCGTGCACAACAGCTTTTTTTATTTGCCTCAATTTTTTATTGTAAGAAAGTTTGGCTGAAGAAGCAAAGATCCATGATCACTACATAATAATAGTGTTTTTCATATCTATCACTTTCTCCTCAAGAGTTACAGACAAATTTGTAAATTGGTTCTTATTGTTTAGGCATTTTTTTTAAAAAAATTTCTTTATTGGTTAAGGTATTACAAATGTGCACAACAGCTTCATTTCCCTCGCGCGGGCCCTTATCCCGGTGAGAGCCATTTGTGTTTGCCGGTGGTGACGGGACAAGAGTGGATTTGAGCGTTTTAATTCACGCGGACAACCGGGTTGGCCGGCGGACCTCCTCAGATGGCCCAGCGGTTCAGAGCGTCGTCTTGGTCTGGGCTTACACTGCGCGCAGGCTGGGCCCGAGTTTGGATTTGTCAGTGAATTTCCATGGCTCTGTCTGTCTATTCATATGCCGATGCTCTGTGGATTTTTATGATGACGATGGCGTTTGAGAAGATGCCGGCAAGTTTGAAGGTAAGTCCTCGCTCGCTTTTTTTTTTTTTAAAGTACTTTTGGAGCAAGTTTTAGGCATATTCTTATGAATTCAAGGGTCATCTGAACCCTTTCGAGTGCTGATTGGAATTGCATTGAATGTTTGGATTAAATTTAGAAGAGTTGGTGTATATCGTGATATAGCTTCTCGTCCAAGAGCATAGCACACTTTTCTTAATATTTGGTTTTGTTTCACTCCTTTTATCACCATTTTAGAGTTGTGTCATGTATGTCCTGTGGCTTTCCTGTTAAATTTATTCTCTAGTGTTTCGTCACTTTTGTTGTATCGTGAATGGAATGATTATTACCCAATTGTATTTCAAGTGCTTAGTACCAAGTAAAGTAGCTATTGATTTTTGCATATATAGGTTATATATGGTTATCTTACAGTAATCTCATTACTTCTAGTAATGTTTTTTTTCCCCTTACAGAAATATTGTGAGTTTCCTAGGTGTATAATCAGCAAAATCAGAGATTTGTGTGTATTTTTCAATTTTTTTAACTTCTTGACTTGCATTTTCTAGAACTTCCCTATTCAGTATGGTAGCCACTGGACACCTGACTATTTGAATTTAAATTAAATTAAAAACTCAGTCCTTTATTCACACTAGCCACATTTCCTTTGCTCAATAAGCACATGTGACTAGTGGCTACCACATTGGATAGCTCAGAATATCGAATATTTCTATCATTGCAGAAATTTCTACTGGACAGCAGTATGCTAAAGCATTCAAGGAATGTATCATCATAATAGTTATAGTGGTGACTTCTGTATAACTTTTGCTTTTAATTGAAATATTTTATCTTAAAATAATTCAACAGTTGTCAAGGATACGCAACTTAGATTAATGGAGAGATTTTATATTAAAAAAATAAAGATGTATTATCAACTAGTATTGGGAGGCATGAGGAGAATGGATACTCTCATATGTTGCTGGTGAAAATGTGAAATGTTAGTCAATGAAAAATGCTTCAAAGAACACACGTATATGAATAGACATAAACATATAAATAGTATTTTAGGGAATTTCTTGTGAAGGTGTGTATAAAATTATGTGAGGATGGAGAAACTGTCTTTTTAATTTTGGCCATTCTAATGTATGTGAGGTGATATGTCATTGTGCTTTCAATTTTAATTTCTGTTGATTAATGATGTTGAGCTTTTGTCCCTGCTTATTGGCTATTCATATATCTTCTTTGGGAAGTATCTGTGCACATCTTTTTCCTGTTGGATTGTTTTTCTTTTTATTATTGAGCTATGTGAGCACTATGAATATAGTCCTGTATTGTGTTATTAGGAATATTGTGAGTTTTGAAGAGCAGAAATTTTAATTTTGATGAAGCTCATTTAACATTTTTTTAAAAATTTGTACTTTTTGTATCCAATAACTCTTTGCCTAACCCAAGGTCACAATGTCTGTTGCCTATATTTCTTTTTCTAGAAATGTTTTAGTTTTAGCTCTTACATTTAGGTATACAATCCATTTTAACTGAATTTAAGAGTTGTGGTTCTCTCCACTCCTTCCATTCCATGTGGCCATACAGTTATTTCATCACCATTTGTTGAGAGATTATCCTTTTTTTTTCATAAATCACCTTCATCCCTTTGTTGAGAATCAATCAACCATATATGCTCCGGTCTGTATTTGTACAGTTTATTCTGTTTTATTGATCGCTGTGTGTATTCCTACACCAATCTATACTGTTATAATTACTGTTGCTTTATAATAAGGCTTGAAGTCAGATATTGTGAGACTTTCACACTTGTTCTTTATAAAATTGTTTTGGCTATTCTATGCTTTTAAAGTAAAATTTAGAACCACCTTATCTATTTCTGTTAATTAGAAGAACATGCTAGGAGTTTAGTTGGGATTGTATTAAATCCATAGCTCAATTAGAGGAGAATTAACATCTTAACAATAATGAGTTCATGAAGATAGTATATCTTGCTTTTTTTGGTTAGGTTTTTAATTTTCCTCAGTGATATTTTACAGCTTTTTGTTTACTGATCTTGTACATACTTTATTAAATTTTTATGCGTAGTTGCTATTGTTAATACAACTATAGCTATTTTAATATTTAAATTATTTGTTGTTACTATAGAAATACAGTTGATACTTTGTGTATTCTTATTGCATTCTGTGACCTTGTCACACTCAGATATTAGTTCTAGTAGCTTCTTTGTGAGTTCCTTAGACTTTTTTATCTAGAGAAATTATGTCATCTGCAAACAAAGATAGTTTTATTTCTTTCCTATCATAGAGAGTGAGCCATCTGAATGTCCAACAATACATAATAAATGGCTAATCAATACCTTCACATTCTGGGATATTATGTGGGCATTATAAATGTTTACAAAGAGGGTTGAAAGAAATGAAAGGTTGTGTGTGACATCATGGTAAACATAATAAGGAAAAGATTTACAACACCTGGCATTGTTAATACTCATAATATGCAAAAGAATCTACAAATCAAAAAACAAAACTAAACTAAAAGACAAGTGACCTAATTAAAAACATGGCAAAGCTATCATTTAGCAATTCACAGATAAGGAAATCCAAATGGTTAATAAACTTAAGAGAACATAGTCAACCTCTGGGTATTGGGGAAGTAAAAATAAAAATGAAATGCCATGTTTTACCCACCAAGGTGACACAAATGTACAAGTGATAACATTAAGTGCTGGCAGGGCTGCCAGGATCTAGGCACTTTATATGTTGCCAATGAGAATGTGATTTGGTTCAGCCTTTTGGTAAAGCAGCCTTAGAGTATCTATTAAAATTAAAACATGCATATCCTTTGACTGAGCAATCCCATTTTATGGCTTTGTCTTACAGAAATAAAAGCATTATTTTTAAAGGAAGGGGGAGAGGAAATCTTTTGACTGTCCATTAATAGAGGAACAATGAAATCCATTGTGTGTGTCAGAGCTATAGAAACTATGCAGCTATGAGAGAAAGATGGGTCTGTTTTCCCAAAGGGATGACCATGGTAATTTACTAAGAGAGGAGAATCAGTTACCGAAAAAATGAAAATGTGTGATATATGTAAGAGTAAAATCTGATTTTTGTTAAAGCTTTCTTTTGTTTTCTTTTTAACTTTCATTAAATCAATCTTTTTCTTCTTTCCCTTTCTCTCTCTTTCTCTCTTCTTCTCTCCCTTCCTCTCTTTATCCCCCTCTCTTTCATACTTCCTTTTCTCTCTACAATATCCATTCTGTCTTACGGACAAGAATGAGGTAATGGAAGAGATAGTACATATAGGCTGTTAATATTGCTGATTTTCTAAGGATGAAGTGAAGGGAATGAGATAGATTATTATGTTTTGGTGTGTGTCTGTTTCCCATCACTGGTTATAGAGGACAAAGGGTGATGATATAATTTTGGAAAAGGGATTTAATAAAAGAAATTCTAGGACATGATTATGTTCTGAACTCTGTTTATTTGTTTATTTTTTAAGTATAGGTAAAGAAAAAACCCCCAAAGGTTAGGAGTTTGCCTTTGATGAGCAGAGGTATGTTGATGAGTTTTGCTCCTTTATACTATTCTGTGCTTTCCAGATTTAAATGAAAAAGCATTAATTCCAACTTTTAAAAAAGTGAAGTTATTTTGCCCATCCTCTTTCATTCAAGGGAGATATAGATTTGGCTTTTTTGGAGATGTCTCTAGGGGTGAAATGTCACACCCAGTTTCCCATGTGGTTTGGAGAGGGCAGGGCTGTCCCTGTTTTCTAGGACCCAGGGTTGCCCACAGGGAAGCAGGGCTGGCCTGTGATGACAGCAGAGCTTTGGCAGTGGCTTGTCTTTGTGAAGGGGCCATGTGGGTGTCAGTGTCCTCATCCTGCATTGGTGGTCACTGTACACCATCATGGGTCCACCCAGGAGATGGCTCTGAAGGTTTTGGTCATGGAAAAAAGTAGACACCCATTGCAGAGGCAGAAAAGCAGTTACATGGCAGGAGGTTGGAGGAAGAGCTGTGTGGAGGAACCAATTGGTGTAGATTTTGGCCAGAGCCTGTCCTGCGGGGCCAGCAACTTCTGGAGAGATTCCACTTTGGGGACCTCCCGTTCTGGGCACAGATGAATAACTCTTCCATCCTGGCAATAAAATGGCGAAGGAGATAGTAAATAAGCAATGGGCAAAATTAAAACCAGTAATGAGTCCTATGAATATTGTGGTGAGATGATGTTGGAGACACATTTATTTCGGAGCACGGCATGTTCTGGGAAAACATAATGGCACTGTGGCGGCTCGGCCAGTTTCCTCTGCTGCATTTCTGCTCATTAGCCCTGGAAGCTGGCAACAGCTGCACCTGTGCCCGGATGCTTTTATAACCTTGGCATGGAGTGGCAGGCACATCACAGAGGGAGGCTGAGATTCAAGTGGCCCTTGGAGCAGAGGGCAGGGTAGGAAGGCTGAGAAGGCCCCATGTACCCACCCTGGCCCACCAAAGCAGGGGGAGAGAGGCCAAGTTGACCAGATGGCTGCTCATCATAAGGGTCCCTCTCATCATGTAGGGGACACTTGTCTTGAAACTTCATCCCTGAGGGGCACATATGGGTGTTTCATGTGTCTATGGTATGCTGAAAGATGGGGTGAAGTTTTTGGCATGTGCTGCACCCCTCTAGTGAGATTCTCCAGACCTGAGTTAGGGCTTTGACCTAGATTTCTTATCTAGGACTATAGGAATGCCTCTAAGGCCTACTGGCCTGAGGCAGAGAGGGGACAAGAAAACAAAGCTATAATGGGGTTTGGACAACAGAGCCACAGAGTTCTGGGAGGGAACCTGGTCAGGATGTAACCTGCCTTCAAGCTCTCGACCAGCCGAAGCTATTTTAAGGGAAAGAGCTCTCAGAGCCCACCTTCCCTACAGGAGAGGTGTATGGAGGTCAGGGAGCAGAGAAACTTGTGTACCTCAGATGGGTTCCAAACCTCCAACATGATATTATGAAAGAGGAGGTGTGGCCGTGCCAGAACTCTGCAGAGCACTTGGCAACTGGCAAAGTGGTTTGTTAGAGCAAAGGTGATGGCAGCCGCTGACTGGTTTCCTCCTTCCAGGTGGGCCCAGAGGCCGAGTAGGGGGTTCTGGGGCATTCTGTGTAGCATTTTGTGGCTGTCCTGTTCTGGCAGGGACACGTCCATGCCTGTTCATTGTTTCTGAACTTACTCCAAGAAAATATTTTTCTGATGGAAATTTTCAGCGAGGTCTCTGTAATGTAGTTTTAATCTGTTCTCTCCACACACACATATGAAGATACACTGTGCTATAAGCAGTTTTCAGGGGCAGTTCTGACTCAGCATGATTTTGACCATGGGCAGGATCTGGACCCTCCCTTTATATGTGATGGAATTTCCCTGTAGCCAGGAAGCTTTAGAACTCCAGAGAGCCATAGTTTCCAAAGTAAGAATGGGAAAAGCAAAGCCAGAGAGGGGAAGGTGATTATGCACGGTCATAATTCAGAGCCCAGGCTGAATTCTATGGGGTGAACCCTCCGTCCCCTCTGTCTCCATTGCCTGTCTGTGCCTCCTCAACTCTACATGGAGCTTTTTTCCAGCCGAGGACCATTCTGTTGCCTTCTCTTGTAGCCCCCGTTCATACAGCCCAGAGCTAAGCTGAGCACATAGCAACTTCTCAGTAAACACGTGGTTGCTGTGCTCAAGCCATGTTGCATAGGCCTTTTAGAGGCCACATTCCTGAAGCTAACTTCTGCCAGAGCACTGTGTGTGTGTGCGCGCACACACGCGCATGCACACACATGCGCATGCACATGAGCTCATGCACTTGATTGAGTTGTGTTGGCGTGGGCCCATTTTCCCCACATGGCTGGGGGCATGACAGGTCTGTGAATGCCCCCAGGATAGTGGCCCACAGAGGGGCACTTTCTACACTGCAGGCAACATCCTGTGGTTCTGGGCCATGGGAGAGAGTATCTGGCCTGTTGGCTGGAAGCTGAACTGATAATTGACATCAAGAGGGAATTGGCTCTTTTAAGACAAATGCTTCCAGATGCCAGGATCACTGAGTCCATGTTACTACCCAGATGGATCTGGGTGGGAGCCAGAAAAGTAACAGCAGTGGATAAAATCAGAAGCGTAGTCAATCATAAAGCAGTTAGAGTGAGCAGGTTGCTGGAAGGCTAGGCTTACTTGGGGATGGCCTAACAGTGTCAGCGGTGTGACTCTGAGGAGTGGGCAACTTTATCATCTCTCCAGTGGCAGGCAGTTTGAGCTCAGGACACTGGTATTTTTTTTTTTTACTACAGCAGGAACCTGCTCCCAGATATGGCCCAGCCATGTGGGTTTTGGAAAGCCTCTGACAGAATCAGGTTTTCTATGGAGATTACAATTGACGACCCATTTCCTGGTCGCTGGGAAGCCTTCATGGGCAGGGTCTGTGTTGACATGTCTGTTTCCAGATCCAGCTGGAACCAGTCAAGGTAAATGAAAAGCAGGGAAACTAAGTGGAATTGAACCTCTGGGAACCTCAAAGGAGCCTTTCGTTTAAGTGTGATTTGGGGTATTTAAATATTTTAAGGATTGAGGCACATGATCTCACATTCCAAGGTGCTGGTCCCACACCATCATGTTAGAAAGGTTGGGGCAATAAACCAACACAGTTGCTTTTAGGCTGGTTACAGTTGATATTGTGTTTTCTAAGTAGAACCCAGAAAAATGTTCTGGAGTGATTACTCTTGTCTCTGCCTGGATGACTGCAGGAGCTTCTCAAAAGGTTTACCTGCTTCATTCCTGCCTCTCTAGAGTTCCTCGTCCACCAGAGTGATGTTTAAATATGGAAATCAGATCCTATCAATACCACTGTTTAAACCCCTCCAATACCTTTCTATTGAAATTACAATTAAAATCCAAATTCCTTATTGCCTACAAGGCCCATGTGAAATGAACCAGTCCACTTCTCTGGTCTCATCTTTTGGCCACTGCAGCCACCCTGGGCTCCTTCCTGTTCCTCACAATATCCTGCCCCAGGACATTTGCACCTACCCCTCTCTGTGCCTGGAATGGTCTTCCCAGGTTTAACTATGACTGTCACCTTCTTGAAGTCAGCTGTCAGCCCAAATCTCACCTGATCGAAAAGATTATTTGAAGTCGCCCTATCCTAGTTGTTTTCTTCCTCATTTCCTATTTTATTTTCCTCAAAGCATTGACCACTTTTTGAAATGATCATGATGACATTTTAACTTCTTTTCTGTGTGACTTCTCCCATTAGAATACAGGCTCCCTGAGAACAAGGTCTGTTTTCTTTACAGCCATATCCTCAGCACCAAAATGCTTCTCAGCCAGTCACCTCTCCATAAAAATATGATAGGCAGATGGATGAATGAACAGATGGATGGGTGACTGGGTGGATGGATGGATAGGTGGATGGGCTATTATAACTCAGGAGGAGTTCTAGATGGATGTCATTGCAACAGAACTTCTTGAGAGGGTTAAATAAATTGGCAAAAGGTCAAGCTAGAGCTTTTCTGTCATTCATGTTTTTCTAGGTTAGTGAATCCTGTTTCTTCAAATGTAGCCCACACAAAGGACTAGCTGCTGGGAACTGATGAGTTATTTTAATGGAGGTCTTCCCCACCCCCTTTTATTCAGACAATAAGCAACTAGAAATGAAGTCTGGATGAGCAAACTTTGATAATGAACTTTCTCTTCTTCACCTAACATTGCAGTAATGACCGCCAAATTTTTTACTAGACTATCTTCTGTTTCTGAGTAGAACACTAATTTGAAGAAAATATTTTTTATACACCTAAAAAATGGACTTTAATGAGAATGAGTTTTTCATTGGCAATGGTGTATTTCATGATGAGATGCCACAGAGGGCTAAATAAGGACTAAATGTGTTTGTAAATTACTTACTGTAGCAAGCGTCAGGCAAGATGCATAGCTGCATATAACAATGCTAATTATTATGGGGAATTATTTCCTTTTTAGTAACATTTATTATTCTCTGATAATAAACATAATAAAAAGCTCTTTGAGGAACATTTACAAATGTATAAAGAGACTACTATACTCACACTCTAATCCCACCACCCTGATCTAGCTGACTTTTAGTCGATATTCTGTCTGCATACATGTAAACATATATGTATTCTATAGACACTTAAAATTTTTTTTTCCCTACTTAAAATGACATCCCGTATATTCCCCTAGGTCATTAAAAAACTCTTGGCAAACATTATTCAAATGCACTATAGTATTTAATTGTACAGACCAGCATTGTTGAACAGAAATGCAATGTGAGCTACATATGTAATTACAAATTTTCTAGGCGCTATAATAAACAACTAAAAAACCCAGTGAAATTAATTTTAATAATACTTTTTGTTCTCATATACAAAATTTTATCATTTTAATATATAGTCAATATAAAGATTACTGAGATGTTTTACATCTTTTGAACTAGTTTGAATTCCATGTATATTTTACATCTCAGTGCAGATCAGCCACATTCCTAGAGCGCAGTAGCCACGTGTTGAGTGGCTGCCATGTTTACCAGTCCAGGTCTGGTTCACTGACAATTAGTAGTATGATCCTTTACGCGTAGTGGGAAGGATTTTACACTAATTTCTGTGGTCCAGCTTAAAAGCCCATCTTCCAAGAATAAAAGCAGCCTAAAATTGGAGTTCCAGTTATTTTCTGTCAGGTCTCAAGGTGATTAATTCAGTTTGATAGCTACAAGATATAGCCTCAATTTCTCAAAATGCTAAATGAAGTGGAAAGATGTTGAAAAGAATGTTTTTCAAATTATGCATTTGATACCATTTTGCCTCTCTCTAAGATGATTTCTGAGACTCTAATAGAAGCTGATGTCTTCTACTATTTTAAGCTCATATTCAATACAAGGTAAATGAATTGAATTAGGTTGGATGGTATTGATTATGATCAGTGTGGCCTCAGCTCTGGGTCTGTTTGCTCTCTTCAGCGCAGTCCTGGGTCCTCCAGGGAAGCGCACTGACAATCGTGGGCCTCTCCTACCTCCCCTTTTCTTCGTATTCTAACAAAATGCTTAGTATTTGGTACAACAGTTAAACCTGTGAGCCCAACTGGGGCTAGTCCTTTGAAGACCCAATTTTAAAATCTACTTCTGAATCAAAGGAATTTGAGGGAAACCCAATGGGTGCAACTGGTCCCCAAATGAAGTATCACAGAAGCATCCTGATTGCATGTGAACAAGACCTCATGAAGGAGGGAGGTGGGGGAAGAGGGACAATTATCCTCATCCCCAGAGACCCTCCTGCCTGACTGGGATCCAGCCTAGCAGCTCCCAGGGTCAGGAGAGACATCCCAGAATCCATCTGAGCTAATGGAGACCTGGTGGGTAGCTTACATCCAACATGGGGTCATCCAAAGCTGTCACGAGGTGCCTCCCACATGTCATATTTGAGTCTTGGGGGCACAACAGTGAATCATATGGGTGTGTCTGTCTTTATGATGATTCACTGAGAGAGATGGACAAGCAAATGCCAACCTACAACTCATCTCCTGTGATGAGAGATGTGCCTGGAATGCTTTCTGTGGCATATCCTGTCTGTCTCTGCGCCCAGGTACTAGGACAGTCCTGCGGGATGGCTTCCTGGAGGACAGGACTGACCAGCAGTGTGACCTTAGACAGGTTTCTCCCCTCTGTGCCTCTGTGCCCTGTGGAATGAATGTAATAAAAGCACTTGCCTTATTGGGCTGATGGGGGAGAAAATGGGACAATACCCGATAAATCCCTAATGTGGTTTACAACACAAAGCAATTGGTCACTGAGCAGGGCTGCCATGACTGTTCCTGATGTTGTTTTATTAGAAGGTGGCCCACATGACAGAGCACAGACTGGGCGGGGGGAGTGTTTGACACGGGGAGAGATGAGACATGTGCAGATTGGCAGTTTTAGACTATTGCTCTGGTGTAGGACTGCCGAATTGCCTTACAAGGAGGCTTTGGGCTGCCATTCAGGTGGAAGTGGCAGTAGCATCTAGGGGACTGGTTTAGAGCTGTATTTGCCTATCAGGAGAATTGCTTTTATTAGATTGTGAATTATGATCAATAATGTCATCATCATTGTCACCATAAGGTGTGTCTTCGAAAGACAAGGGCATGGGGCAGTTGAGTGCTCCCACTATTCTACCCCCCACCCCCACCCCGGCTGGGAGATGGAGGAGTGTGGGGTGTGGGAAGTAAGGGGCAAGAGAGCTGGGAAGAAAACTCAAGTGACATAAAGTAGCTTCGACTCCTACCTCTTGGAGGTCCCAGCAGCTCTGCCCAAATAGTGGCTTCATATTTACACAGCCTCCTCCTTCTCCTTTATCTCAATCATCAAAAGTTTAAGGAAATTTGAAAACCACTGGGGTGCTATACATAAAATACAGCCTCAGGTCACTGATGGAATTCATGCCCAGGTTCCGCCGAGGCAGGGCCAGAGCCCACCCCTCCAGGGTGTCTGGGCTGTCACTCTCCCCATTCGTCTTCTTGATTGTAAAAATTAAACACATGCACGGGAGGGCTTGGGAGGCAGAGTTATGGGGGATATAAAGTGCCTGACAGCATATAAACTTGGCCATCCTGCAGTGGAGCACCCAATGACAGTGGTGCTGAGGGGGCAAGAGGGGGTCCTAGAGACTAGGGAGCAACAGGCAAATTACAAAGGGAAGGGGGAGCTATGGGGGCCCGCTGGTTGGGGCAGGGGCTGCCTCTGGTCCAGAGTTTCCAGGAGTTGGGCTGACCTCCTGCCTTCTTGGCCCTCTACCCATGGCTGAGTGTGCCTGTGGCAGGAGGTGGCAGAGGCAACTCCTGCTTTCTTCTCTTCATACTTCATATGGTGGCAGTGAAGATTAAATGTGTAGGCCTGGTGGTACCAGCTGTCATCACTTCTGACCACCCACTTGAGGATGTGGGTCAGGGGATTTTATTCTTTGCTTTGTGGATGAGGAAACAGAAACCTAGAGAGAAGTGATGTCACTTAAAAGATTCCCCTGTTGTTTCTTGTCCAAGCTGGACCTTTATATGTCATGGAGGGAGGTGTGGAATGAGATCTTTATGATGCTAAATGGAAGCTGAGAGCCTCATCGTGTCCAAAGGGTCCTTTACTTCCTATGGCCTATGTGCCAATCCTGTAGCATCAGATGCACAGGGAGAGTTGGCTTCATTCTTCCCATTAGATTTCCTTTCACAGATCAGATAACTGAGGTACTAGAAGATCATGCAGCTACTTGGGTGTTCTGACTCCTGACCCACCTGTCCCTGCTCCTCTATTCCCATTTTTCTCCAGCTTATAGTAGAGGGACTTAAGAGCTCTTCACCAAAACATTAGTATCTTCAGCAAAAACTCCTAGGCTGAACCCTGCTGTATTTTGAAGCTTTTTATCCTGCAGCTCTGAAATTGTCTCACCCTTGCTGGGGAACCCTCTGCCAATTAGCTTTTGACAAATCCACATATGTAATAGAATATTTCAATAATGTTTGGAAATAGAAAAAAGTAAACATGCAGAAAGAATAAACAATAATAACATACGAGTTAATTAAGGTTCTCTAGTTGAAGTTTTTATTTTTCAATTTCCTGGCAACCAGAGCAAAAGAAGGCTTGCTGATAACAAGCAGCTTGACCATCTTCCAGGGTTCATTGAACACGGTGGTGTTATCTTTGTGTGGTTGTTTTTGCCCTGGGCACTCGTAAAACTTAAGACTTGGGTTAACAAGTTGATTCCCAGAAAGCTCTCTATGGAGGGCTGGGAGTAGATGAGTAGCTGTGTGATGAACAGGCGAGACTGAGTAAGGGAAGAGATGACACAGGCACAAGAAGGTGCTAACATTGGTTGTCTTCAGGGCCACCATAGTCATAGGGTTATGGTGTCCTAACCAGGTGTCCAGAGCCAGGAAGATTATCAGAATCATCTTGGAAAATTTTATTTCGAAAACACCACCAGGTGTCCTGATTGAGATCCTGGAGCCAAAAGGTTTACAATGTCAGTTTTGAAGAACCACACATTTACATACACCTGTTACCTCCATACCAGGCAGCAGGTAGAGCAGAGGAAGCAACTTGTCTGAGCTCTAAGGCGAGAAAGGAGGAAAAGCAGGAAGTCAGCCTCACCCTCCTAGTTCCCATTCATTCTTTCATCCACCTCCCAGAGAGGGAGGGCCTCATGCAGGGGCTTCTCTAGGTGAGCAGGTGGAATAGGAATGGGAAGAAGGGGTAGTTGAAAGGGGAGACTCCCCCTGTCCTGTGAAGGCAGTTGTTTCTTTTGAAAATTTTGTCTCTGTAATGGAGATTTTGTATGTCCTGAATCTGAGCTGTAATAACATGAACAGCTAAAGGTCACTGAAGGCTTAACAGGAGCCAGGCTCAGCTCTAGGAATCCTCCCCATAGCCAATGAGGTATGCTTTTATTATAACCACTTCACAGACCAAGCATCTGCAGGTGATTTAATCAGGATTTGAGCCCAGGCTCCAGCACCTGCACTTTGGCCGCTGCCCTGTGCTGGCCAAGTTGGAGGGAGGGTTTTTCCACAAACTATGCTCATATGTTTTTCTATTTTTATTTTCTGCCTTGACTACCAACAGTTGCAATGTTTATTCTGCCCCAGGTCAAATATTTTCACGATGTATGTTTTTATAGTTTCTATGGCAGATTTCATGTACTCTCAAGTTTCATTTCCTATTATGTTCCTGAATGATACAAATGATTATTTTTTTCCTTAGGTGGCCTTGGGCTGTGATACTGGAACATGGATGTGATCTAATATAATAAAGTGAGGTGCCTATTTCCATCCCTGTGCCTTTCCTGCTCTGCTCTCCATTATGCTTGGGATGGCCATTCATACTTTAGTATGAATGAGGAGACAGCAGGTCTAGGCCTGCTGTTAGTAAAGGTTCAGTACATGTGGAAGTAGCTCTGGGGGTAGGGGTGGGGAAGTGGGAACCAGAGATCCATGAGTTTCTATTTTCCAGTCTGATGATTCTCCTTGTTGTCCACTAATAGAGGCCTCTCCAAATGCCCCATCTGGAGGTACCACTTGCCCTGACATGTGCACAAGAGGCATGGGCATGCTTACTCTCTAGCCAAGAATCTGGCTTTAGATGATACTTTTCCCCACCTAAGTAAGAGAAAAATGTCGTGACTGCTGTTTCCCTGGGCAGGGGTGGGATAGGGGTTATTGCTTTAGAAAAATATTATAGCAAAAGACTGAAAGATGTCCTGGGTTGTTGGAACAAATTCTGACTTCCTTATTAGGGGTTTGGTTATGCAATGAGGGAGGGCAAAGAAGAGCAGCAGCTATATTGTTATTTTTGTGTTCATTTTTTTTTTCTGAAATGGAAAGGGGTCCCGTCAGGGACTGGATCCTTATCCCACATCTCTTGTATGAGAAGGATATGCATACATCATGGAAGAAGGCCGGTGAATGGGTCATCTGTCTTGGGGGGCACCGACTGTCCACATGCCCAGGAAAAGGTCAGGAACCTGTGGGTATTAATTAATCTAGCCAGCAATACAGCCTTCCATGTTTATTAGGGAAGGCCATGGCATTTGGCCAGAATGATGGCTTTTAAAGATTGGTGGTATTTTATTAAGAGGACAACATCTGCTTACTGTTTCATGAGAATTAAGTGTTCCTTTGTAAGATTGTTGGGAGCAGGTGTGGTGGGTAACACAGGTTAATGCTCCTTTTGTCATTATTTTGTCTTATTCTTGCCAAAATCGGCCCTCCTGCCCCATTTACATTGAGCTCCGTGAAGAGATTAGCCTCTGTTCCTTTCTTGCATGGCTCGGGGACCCGTGGTTGCTCTCCAGATTAAGGCAGCACAAACTTTAATGCTAAATTTAATTTTAACTTATGTGAGAGAGATGGTGGAGGCCCAGTCTGCCCTTAGGTACTCATGAAGGAATTGTGGTTGCTGGACAGGGGGACAGGGGGTTCAGACATTCAGCTCTGGAGCCTAGCTAGTAAGGGAAACCCTCCCCAATGGGAGCTGGGGGAGATTGCTAGGACTTCCATCACACAGACTACCAAGAAGTCCTGGAACAAGTCTTCCATGGATACTCAGCTTTGTGCATATTCTTCTCTTGGCTTCTGAGCTGACCCCTCATCCTCAGATCTGGGTTCTATGGAGTGAGCCCTACTTGGAGATCATCGCAGTTATCCCCAGTCAGTGCCTGACCCACCCTGACACAGACCCCTCCTGTGGCCAGAATTGACACCTGTAAATATTTGTGCCTGTTTTGAAGGTGTGGATTGAGAAAGATTTAGATTGCAGGAACACAAATGATGTCACATCCCAAGTTATGTATCCGGTTTGTAAATGTCCTCAGCTGTTGCTGCAGCTGCAGATGATCCCAGCATCCACTTCTAGCTCCTCAAATCTTCAATGGTTCGACCAGGAGCCCCATGGAGCCTTAACATGCTCCTGGGCAGTCACAAAGGTGATTTTAAGTGATAATGAGAACATCTTTATTTAAATAGCTAAATATTTAATTTTGTTGCTACTCTCTCTCCATGGCAGATAATGTTCATTTTACTTTGATGGTAGTCATATAAATTTCCTTTTAAAAACTATTTTTTTTTTTTACAAGTGAATCATTTTAAAGGGGAAATATTTAGTAGATGGTAGAACAAGTTATGGCAGAGATGTGACAATACTAGAGTAGATGAGTAGGGACCCATTTTGGGTGTCTTTTTTTATGGTGGAGCTGGTGCTGTATCTGAGACCTTCCTATGGCCATCCTGCAGCTTTGGGCTGTCATTCAGGGTTTCCTTATCTGTTCACTAGGGATGGTTGAGCCAGCCTCTCACATCACCTTGAGATGGTGATAGATGAGATAAAGTAGTAATAGTTATTATTGTTGTTTTTCTTTACACTAGAGGCCCATTGCACGAAGAGATTCATGCAATAGGCCTTCCTTTCCCCTGGCTGCCAGCACCAGTTTTCCTTTGGCACCCAGGACCCAGGCCTTCGCTGCTCTGGCCAGAGACTTCAGTCTTCGCTCCACTGCTTTGTGCCTACATATGCAAATTAACTGCCATCTTTGTTGGGTTAATTTGCATACTCTCCTGATTGGCTGGTGAGCATAGCAGAGGGATGGTCAATTTACATGTTGGTCTATTATTAGGTAAGATTAGTATTTATTAAAAGATACCTAACATGGTGAACTCCCTCTCTGTGCCATCCCCTTGCTAAGACTCCAAGCAGAAGATTACTCACGTAATCCTCCCCCAGCCAGTGTGAGACCAGCATTACCCACATGTTCTAAATAAGGCTTTAAAGATAGGGACTGAGGGATTCTCACAGCCCCCATGCCAAGAATACAGGGAACAAACAATGAAAAGACAAATACTCTCTAAATATTTCTGTGGAATTAGTTACATTCACATGTCAAAATGCTGGTTTAGAGCTGAATTTAACTGTCTCCTTCCAGCCCATGGCCTGCTTTCCAGCATCTTAAAGACAGAGTAGCTCAGGAATGTGGCCTTTATGAGGAAACATTAGAAGAAAACACACCAGCATATATGCTGATGGGTATTGCCTCTGGGATTTAGAACCATAACTACATTTCCTCTTTTTTTCCTCCTTCCTGTTTTTAAAGACTTTTTACTTTATTGTATTCTCCCAAAGATGTACCACATTCACATTATAACCAGTAAACACACGAAATTTCAACACAGTGCAGTTCACAAATTTGCTGAGATTTTCTCAGGCATCTGAGAGGCCAAAACTACCTTCATAATAATACGAAGGCATTATTTGCCTTTTTATTTTGTGCCAAGGGCGGGTAATACTGCTGGTACCTTAGCATGAATAGAAGAGCAATACCAAGCTGCACTAGCTGTGGTATTCTTCATGGCCGTGTGTGGCAAGAGAAAAGCCACTTTCACTTTAAAACACACATCATGTGGTAGGTCCAAACAATGGAATATTACTCAGTTTCCACCGGAAGGAAATCCTGACATACTAGTACAATACAACATAGATGAGCCTTGAGGACATTATGCTCAGTGTAACAAGCCAGTCACACAAAAGACAGATACTGTATGATTCTAATTATCTGAGGCACTCAGAATAGTTAAAGTCATAGACACAAAAAATAGAATGGTGTTTGCAGGGCGTGAGGGTAGGGGGATTGGGAGATTAGTGTTTAATGGGGATAGGGCTTCAGTTTTGCAAGATGAAAAGAGTTCTGGAGATGGATGGTGGTAATGGCTGCACAACAATGTGAGCGTAGTTAATGCCACTGAACTGTGCACAAACACATAATTAAGATGGTAAATGTTATGTTATATATATTTTATCACATTAAAATAAATTCATACATGCGTACATTTGTAGCAAAAAGATTCTGAATTTGAAATGTATAGCTGCCCCTTGAATAACATTAGGGTTAGGGGTACTGACCCTGCTGCAGTGGAAAAGTCACATGTAACTTTGACTCTGTCAAAACTTAACTACAGCCTCCCTCAGTATCCATGGGGAATTGGTTACAGAACCCCCATAGATCCCTCAAGGAACTGTACCTGTGCAGTGTTGTGACTCATGAGTTAAATGGGCCTCTTTGTTCATGGAGCAACATTTGTACTTGAAAGAATGACTGATACACAAACTATGGTCCTTTAGACAGCACTCTTTGGCAGGCATTTTCAGGAAAATGAACAAATGAATCCTGTCACTTCCAGGAAAATAACTGACAGTATTTGTTGCCAATGGTAAAATTCCAGCTTTCAAGAATTTTGAAAAACTTGTGCCAGCCATCGTGAACTTGACAGCTTTCCATTACTTAAGGAGATACTAATGAATATATTTTTAATACTGTATGATGGATAGTGTCAACGTTGGAAGAGCTGCATATCACATGGAACTGATACTTCTCAAGTGACCAATGCTTATTGTGATAAAGTCATTCAAGGGTAAAAGATTCATCCAACTAACAAGATAACCTAGTGGAATTTCATGTTGTAGAATAAAAAATAAATATATTTTCAGATTCCACATTACAACTAAACTTTAAGAAACTACCAGTGGCTGCATTTTGGAGTAGTATCAAAGAATAATATCCACAATTACCTAAAAGGGCTATTGACACATACCTCCCTTTCCAACTACTTCTCTGCTGAAGTCAGATTTTCTTCGTGGACTTGAACAAAAACATGTTGCAGCAGACTGAGAGTGGAAGCAGATATGGGAGTCCGGTTCTTTTATTGAGCCAATCACAAAAGAGGCTTGCAAAAATGTACAATGATACTAACTCTCTGAGCATATTATGTTTTCATGAAAACATTCTAGATATGCTAGTGTATAATGGGTTTACTGTGCTTTTTAAAATAGATTATTAAGTGAATATGTTAAAATTGTCTGAGTTTTAATTTCTAATAACACATCTAAACAAAAGCACTTAGCATCCTCAATAACTTTCAGAATGTTTACATTCTTCAGAGTTCTAATATTTGAGACTCACTGTCTAGGGCAGCCATTCTCAACCTTGCCTACACTAAAATCATATCAGCTTTATTAAAAGTCCCCATTCATTTCCACCCAAGCCGATTAAACCAGAATCTTTGGTGACTGAGCTCAGGCATGGGCACTTCACAAAGCTTTCCCAGGAATTGCTTTTTGCAGTCTTGGATTAGACTTCAGTCTGGCCATCATGCCATGTGGCTGCCACCTGGCTTCAATGGAAGGATGGAACATATTTGGATACGATCTAGTGCCCCTGTGGAGAGCTGACTCTTGTTTGGTGGATGTTCTGTATTGAGTGAATACCTGACTCTATGGAAGGCAGGTGCACTATCTAAACTTAAGTAGAAACTGTCTCATATGACACCTTTTTCTTTCACTTCAAATTAGCAGTCACAGTGCCTTGAAAGCACAGCAAGTTGTTTGTCTTCTGAGAATCACTATTCTTGTACCAGTTTATTTGAAAACTGACTCTAAGTCTTGGAATTCCCAATGCTGCAGGTACAGATAGAGTCCAGACCTGTTTGTGGGGACCAATAAGCTAGCTAAATCCAGAGATTGTGAGTTCCTTGAATTGGGAGAAATACTATGAATTCTCAGTACACCCATCTGGCAGCATGCTCTTGACCACAGTTATGGCTGCTTTTCCTCTGCTATTGGTTACCTTATTGCTGGGTGGTGTTCTGAACCATTGGCCTAAAAACCTCAGAAGCAACAGAATAAGAAAAAGGTTAGCCTATTTTCTTCAGAATCATAACAGTAAAACCTTTTTACTCTGACTACCCACTGCTTGGGTGTCATAATCTAGAGTGAGAGGCCACATCATTGTTTTCAGCAAAAGAAGCAGCCCCACTATGAGAAGTCACGTGTTTGTGGGAAGCTGGCTGGCAGTTTGTTGGTCCATAGGGCATCCTTCCCCTAATGTAGGATTTTGGCAGATGTCTTTGTTTGCATCTCTTGTCTGGTCATCTTGGGCTTCTCTCCTCTTCAAT